>NC_136068.1:1014862932-1015365432 GCF_964261635.1 Lissotriton helveticus
GAATCCTGCAAAACACGTACAATAATGAAGGATTAGAGGGACTAGATCATAGCGATAAACAATACCAGAGAAACACATCATATGTAAATGATTCACTCCATGTGTACGGGGTACATAGACACCTACTTCTTAACTGCAATTATTGGGATTGCAATCAACAAAATATGGGCCATGTCAATCTTTATTCATCTGATGCTAATGGGAGAGAAAGCCCTTACGTGAAATCACGACCAGCCCAGCATGCAGAAGCGCCACCTATGGTCGGCCCTTTCCATTACAACCCGAACAGCAGAAGGAGTGAAGCATCATGCCCTGCCCCTTTGCCCTACAGCACAGAGACACGCAGTGTCAGAAGAAAAGCTCTGTATTCAGCCCGACAATTGGTGACCACATGGCTTTAAGGGGGAAGATAAAAGTCGGAGGTTCTCCCAAAAGAGCAGTGGCGTAAGAAGCGTAACTAGGAATAGGAATCCTTTCTAAGAGCTATGGCCTACAAGATTAAGGGTGTGGTTTAAAACAAATAAACTAAAATCCTGAGCTTACCCATGTGTACAACCTGGCCAGCATGTTAGTGCATCTCTGTCAGTTTTCTGTTATTTCATCCAGACATATCACACAGTAATATAATTGCACCTAAAACAAGCTAAATGTGTTACTTTTGCCAATGCTTGTTAGTATATACATAAATATAAATGAGAAGCAGCAATGGTTTTGTGAATAATTAAAATTCAAAATGTTTTAATTCTGAAAATATGAGACTGTTGATTAAATATTACTTAGGTCTCTGGAAGGGGAAGTAGTCTTCTGAGTGTCTCAATGATGATGGTTCCTCCCTTCAGACCACCTTTCTTCTGCAATCATTCTGTTGGACATTAACGGCCTTTATGTCTGTTAGATCTGGGGTCTCTAGTTGGCAGAGGTAAGTACCTTTGACCAAGTAGGGACCCTTGCTTCTAGTCAGGGTGAAGGAATACACACAGTAGATAACCTCCGCTCTCCCTCTAGGTAGCTTGGCGCGAGCAGGCAGGCTTATCCCCAAGGCAATGTGTATAATATTTGCACTTAGCACAACAGTAATCCCCCATCCACCACAAACTGAGACCACACAGGTAAGTACATTTTATAAAAATATATATCTTTATCTAGTTTCAGCAAGGTAAATAAAGTAGTTGCACGATAATCACTTTGTCAATAATATGTTGATCTTAATCTTGTGGTTGCAGTTACATTCAGGAAGTCTCTTTATCAAAAACGATAGTCTCAAGTATCTTGTCTCTTCAATACCCAAAAACGAGTGATATTGATTCACTGTACCAATGTGCTCTTAAAAACGAGCAGTAAACACAATGCCCACGTATGTTTTTATATGTGGCCTTCAAGCGCTGCCAACGCCCTTTACCGCGAGGTCCAGGGACTCTTCCTTTCCCCCGGTACAGCCTCGCTCTTTCTTATGGCCCCAGGCGCACCGCGCCGAGCAGATCGCACTGGTCCCCGCCCCGCCGGTCCCCTTTCCTCTCCCGCCCGCTCTCGACAATCCAACGAGCGGCGGGGGAGGTGGTGCTGCTCACCTTGGGGGGACGGCAGGTCAGAGGTGCGGGACGCTCTTAGATTCCCTCGGCGAGGTCGGCTCTCGCGGACGGGTCATCTCCTCTCCTCCTTCTCTCCTCGCCTGGACCAGCCAATCCCGTCGCGGCTCCTGCGACGAGCCCCTCTGGACGCGAGGCCGCCAACCAATGGCAGCGCGGCCTCGCCGATGACGCTACGCTCCACGGGCCAATCCCGTCGCGGCTCTGGTGAGGGGGCTCGGCTCTCTCACCCAATCAGAGTGCGGCGGGCTCGATCTTCGTGGCGTCAACACCGGCAAAACACGGGGCACTTCCACGGGGGTTTACTGACCCCGGGCTGCGACGGTGACACGGCCCACAATTGTTTTCAGCGATTCTTGCACTGGGGAGGCCCACAAGTCTCCGGTCTGCACCCCACACGTGTCGATGAACACGTCGATCTCGGCCACACAGCAGGCTGGGTCAGCGCGGCGCCCTCACTCAAATTAGAGAGCAGCCAGTGCGCTAAGCAGTCAAACTACAGGGTTTCACGCTCTCTTCGCCACACAGCAGCTTCAGGGGGCACAGCAGAGTCTTGTAGTCCTTTGGCAACCTTTATGTCCCTGGGTTGCAGACAGGAGGCCAGCTCTTCTCAGGCCCTTGGAGATTCAAGTTGCAGACACAGCACACAGCAAAGTCTTGGCAGTTTCAAGCAGGTAGGGTCACAGCACACAGCAAAGTCCCTTTCTCCTCCTCAGCTTTCAGTTGCAACAGCAGAACAGGTCAGCCCTTAGAGCACACAGCAAGGCAATCTTCCTTCAGTTCTCCCGAAGTCCTTCTTCCAGCAGAGGTTACCTCTTGATGGTAGAATCTGATTTCCTGTAGTCAGGGGTCCTTCTCTTATACCCCAAAAAGTCTTTGAAGTCCTTTGAAGTCCTTTGAAGTCTTTGTGCAAGTGGGCCCTGAGCCCGGTCTAAACCAGTTCTGGGGGTAGCTGAGGCACTGGGGGTTTCCTGGCTTCCTTCTTCCTCTCAGTATCAGGGACAGAGGTGACAGTTGCTCAGCAGGGGGTTGGAGCCAGCTTTGTGGTCAGGCAGACACAGCCCTGTCACTATCAGGTGTGATCTCCTCCCACTTCCCAGGCAGCAGATGCTGCCTTTCATCCACGGGCTGACTCAGACAATCCCCTGGGGGCTCTGCAGCCCCTGTCACACTCAGGCCAGACAGTCAATCCACAAACAGGCCCAGGCACACAGAAAGGTTAAACAAGAGAACAGCCACTTTCTAAAAGTACTATTCTCAAACACAGGATTTAAAAACAACCTTCACTAAAAGATGTGTTATTAAATTCTGAGTTCAGGGATATCATTCACTTATGTCCCATCTTGTTCCTATGGGAAGATAGGCTGGTATCCATTGGGACCAGCCTCCCCCATGTTACTCTATGGAGCAAGATAGCCTTACAGCAGTGAGCACACAAAATGGCTGCTGCTCACTACCAGAGCATGTGACCTGCACTAGTACATGCTCTACCTTATCCATACACTGCACCCTGCCCAGGGGGGTACCTTGAGCCTTCCATAGGGGTGACTGATGTGCACAGACAGGGAAGGGTTAGTCCCAGCCAGTGGGGACACTGGCCAGGCGGACATGGCAGTCACTGACTGCACACAGGCCCTGCGCTGGCAGGCCTGAGACACCTTTGTAGGGCTACTCATGTGGGTGGCGCAATCTGCGCTGCAGGCCCACTAGTAGCATCTGTCATCACCAGCCCTGGCACACACAGTGCACTTTACTAGGGACTTCATGGTGAAACAAATATGCCAATCAGGTATACCCAATCAATATGACAATTTACAGAGGGAGCACTTACACTCTGGCACTGATCAGCAGTGGCAGAGTGTCCAAAGCATCTAAACCAGCAAAAACGAAATCCAGCACAGCATCAAAAATACATGAGTCAGAGGCAAAAAGATGTGGGAAAAACCACGCCAAAGGTGTCAGGTCTAACACGTGTCCCCTCCAGCTGAAAGTGGGGAGAACTACCCAACCTCTTGGGAGTCCTCATCACTAAGGCGGAAGAATCTGGACAGACCATCAGCATTGGCGTGTTCTGTACCAGGGCGGTGCTCCACAGTGAAGTACATCCCCTGTAGGGAAATGGACCACCTCAACAGTTTTGGATTCTCACCCCTCATCTGCATTAACCATCTGAGGGGCCTGTGGTCGGTCTGAACACGGAAGTGAGTCCCAAACAGGTAGGGCCTCAGCTTCTTCAGAGCCCAGACCACAGCGAAAGCTTCTCTTTCAATGGCACTCCATCTCTGTTCCCTGGGGAGTAGCCTCCTACTAATGAAAGCCACTGGTTGGTCTCCGCCCTCATCGTTGATTTGTGAGAGTACTGCTCCTACGCCTTGCTCTGAAGCGTCAGTTTGCACAATGAACTCACTGGAAAAGTCAGGTGCCTTAAGCACCGGTGCTGTGCACATGGCAGCTTTGAGGGCGTCAAAAGCAGTTTGACAGGCCTCAGTCCAATTAACTTTTCTGGGCTGATTTCTAGATGTCAGCTCTGTCAAAGGGGCCACAATGGTGCCATAACCTTTAACAAACCGTCTGTAATACCCGGTGAGACCTAAAAAGGCTCTCACCTCAGTCTGGGTCTTGGGGGGCTCCCAAGCCAGAATGGTATCAATCTTTGCCTGTAGGGGCGCCACCTGGCCGCTCCCCACTTGGTGTCCCAAGTACACCACAGATCCCTGCCCTATCTGGCACTTACTGGCCTTGATAGTGAGGCCTGCCTTTTGCAGAGCCTTCAACACTTCAGAGAGGTGTTGCAGGTGTTCCTCCCAAGTGGAACTGAACATCGCATTGTCATCCAGGTTGGCTGCGCTGAATTGCTCCAGCCCCGCCAGTACCTGGTTGACCAATCTCTGAAATGTGGCTGGGGCATTTTTCAACCCAAAGGGCAGGACACGGAACTGGAAGTGCCCCTCTGGCGTTGAAAATGCTGACCTCTCCTTGGCCCCCTCAGTTAAGGCAATCTGCAAGTACCCTGAAGTCAAATCAAAAGTGCTCAGGTACTGGGCAGCTCCCAACCGATCCACTAGCTCATCAGCTCTGGGGATGGGGTGCGCGTCAGTCTTGGTGACCGCATTGAGCCCACGGTAGTCCACGCAGAATCGAAGTTCTGGGGTGCCACCGGGGGTAGCAGTTTTCTTAGGCACTAAGACCATTGGGCTAGCCCAGGGGCTGCTGGAGGGCTCAATAACCCCTAGTGCCAACATCTTGGAAACTTCTTCCTTGATGCTAGCTCTGACTTTGTCAGCCACCCTGTAAAACTTCTGTTTCACAGGTAGACTGTCTCCAGTGTCCACATCGTGGATGCACCACTTGGTGACACCTGGGGTCAGGGAAAACAGGGGTGCGAACTGACCCAAGACTTGGCGACAGTCCTTCTGCTGCTCTGGGGTCAGGGTGGGTGAGAGGACCACACCATCCACTGACCCATCTTGCTCTTTGACTGCCAGGAGGTCAGGGAGAGGATCACTATCCTCCTCCCCTCCAGCATCTGTAGCCATGAGCATAGTCACTTCTGACCTCTCAAAGTGGGGTTTGAGGCGGTTCACATGTAGCACTCTCAGGGGCTGCCTGGGAGTCTTCAGGTTAACCAAGTAGGTAACCTCGCTCTTGCGCTCCACCACCTCATATGGCCCAGACCACTTGTCAGGGAGCGCACAAGGCTCCACTGGCGCCATCACCCACACTTTCTGACCAGGGTGGAACTCAACCAGAGAAGTGTTCTGGTCATACCATCTCTTCATTTCCTCCTGGCTAGCCTCCAGGTTCTCTTGAGCGAGCTTCCTGAAGCGCTTGGTCTGGTTGCGAATGGCCAGCACATAGCTGAACACATCCTGAGGGGTTTTCCCACGGGATTTCTCCCACCCCTCCTTCACCGGAGTGAGAGGCCCTCTGACAGGGTGGCCATACAGCAACTCAAAGGGACTGAACCCTAAGGATTTCTGAGGCACCTCCCTGTAGGCAAACAACAGGCATGGTAACAAGACGTCCCATTTCCGCCTCATGGGCTCTTCCAGGCCCATAATCATGCCCTTCAATGTGCGGTTGAATCTTTCAATCAACCCATTTCCTTGAGGGTGGTAAGGAGTGGTGAATTTGTATGTCACCCCACACTCATTCCACAGGGACTTCATATACCTAGAAATGAAGTTAGTCCCCCTGTCTGAGACCACCTCTCTGGGGAACCCCACACGGGAAAGGATTCCCATCAAGGCACGGCCCACAACTGGGGCTGTGACTGTCCTGAGCGGGATGGCTTCCGGGTACCGAGTGGCATGGTCCACCAAGACCAGGATAAACCTGTTGCCTAGGGCTGTCTTGGAGTCCAGGGGCCCCACGATGTCAATGCCCACCCACTCAAAAGGGGTGCTCACCACAGGAAAGGGTTGGAGGGGTGCCACGCACTTCCCTCCGCTCTTGCCACTGGCCTGGCAAGTTTGGCAAGACTTACAAAAGGCAGCAACGTGCTTCTTCATCTGGGGCCAGTAGAAATGGGTGACAAGCCTGTGATAGGTCTTGTCTTGCCCCAGATGTCCTGCGAGAGGCACGTCATGAGCCAGACCCAGTAGGAAGTTCCTGAATCTCTCGGGTACTACCAGCACACGGGCTGCACCGGGCTCAGCGAACTTAGGCTCACTATAAAGTAAGTCATCCTCCCAGTAGATCCAATGCTCCTTGGACCCCAGGCCTGCTGCCTGGTCTGCAGCCTGCTGCCGCACACCAATGAGAGAAGGGCACTCCTTCTGAGCCTGGCAGAATTCCTCCCTGGAGGGACCACACTCTTGCTGCCACTGGGACAGCTAGGGCAATTCCCCCAGTTCGGCCACCTGCTCCCCTGTAGGTTCCAGGGCATCCCCCTCAGGGTCTGCTTCCTCCTGGACCGTGGGAACGGTGGGGGCTGGTTTCCCGCGCCCTCTACCCCTTCCTCTCTTGGCAGGTCCCTGGGCCATTGTTCCAGGCTCCAGCTCTGCTATTCCGCCCTCTCTGGCTGTCATTGCACGGGTGGACACACAGATCCACGCAGGCAAACCTAACATTTCCTAGTGAGTCCTGTGCTCCACCTCTTTCCATGGAGAGCTCTCCAGGTCATTACCTAATAGACAATCTACAGGCAAGGCATCACTTACTACAACCTCCAAAATACCGGAGACCCCTCCCCATTCAAAGGAAACATTTGCCACTGGGCAGAAGCGCACTGAACTGTCAGCTGCCACCACAGGTCGGAGTACCTTGGGAACAATTTGCTCTTCAGACACCCACCGACACCTGACAGATGTCACGCTGGCCCCTGTGTCTCTCAGAGCCTCTATTTCCTGTCCATTGATGGTCACCTTCTGCCCGTATTTCTTAGTGTTTTGGGGCAGCAAGGTTTCCTGGGCCATCTATTGGTCTCCTAAAGAGACAAGGGTCATCACTGCTAACCCTTCCTCCCCACTGGAAATCAAATCCCCTCCCAAAACTACACTCGCTAACGCCGGAGTGGGAGCACCAGTCGGTGCTGATTTCTTCTTTGGACATTTGGGGGCAATGTGCCCCACCTCCCCACATGCAAAGCAAGTAGGCGGGGGCCTGTTGTCCTGCTTTCCCTTATGGGGCCCGGACTTCTTAGACTTGGGGGGTTGAGACTCCTTCTCCTGGGAACTATTTTGGGGCCCTTTAGAAGACTCCTTTTGATTATCCGTGTCCCCCCCACTCCTCTGCTGGGGACCCTGTCCACCTTTGGCTGGGGTACTTACCACCCCCTTGTGGACCCTGGTACTAGTCCAGCGGTCCGCCTCTTTAGCAAGCTCACTGGGATCAGTTAACTTGCTATCTAAAAGATGCTGGCGCAGCTCTGGAACACATAAACTACTTAAGTGCTCCCAACTAATCAAGTGACACAACCCCACATAATCAGTAACTTTGCTGCCCTTTATCCAACCTTCCAGTGCACGCGTGTACATACTCACACACTCCACCCAAGTACTTGAATCAAGCTTCTTGAAGTTCCTAAACTTCTGGCGGTACTGTTCTGGAGTGAGCCCATACCTGAGACACAAAGCCTCCTTCATAGCGGGGTAGGATAAAGTACCTGCTGCTTCTAAGGGTGCCAAGACATCCCTCCCAGAGGCCTCAAAATGCTTCCACAATCCTGCCCCCCAACTCTTCTCAGGCACTTCATTCATCTTTAAGGCAAGTTCATACGATCTAAACCACACATAAATATCCTCATCCCTCTGATAATTCTGTACCAGATCTTTTGGTATGTATACCTTACCCGCCTGTACTGGTTGTGCCCTGCCACCATTAGAACTGAACTCCACCTTTTTGAATTTAATGTCCAGCTCCCTCATGCTCAACTCATGAGCCAACTGGAGTTTCTTCTCCTCCAAAGCGAGAGCATTTCTTCTCTCCTCCGCCTCTTTCTCAGTTTCAAGGTGCAGTCTCCTCTCATCTGCTTGAGCTTTGAGTTTAAAAAGCTCAATCTCATGGGCACTAGCTCTCTGATTATCCTCCAGCTCCTCTGGAGAAATAATCCTACTGGAGTGGTTGCTGCCAGCCTTAGACGCTGGCCTCCTTACTGGCAAATCACTGGATACAAAAGCATTCTCCTGTGTGCCTCCCTCTCCAATAACAACTTCTGGATCACCATGTTTGGCCTCCCACCAGGCCCTCAGAGCTTTCCGTAACTCTTCCTTGTTTGCGCTGCCCTTCGCTGGGCATCCAAGCTGTTTGCAGTATTGCTTCAGTTGCTCCTTACTGTAGCTGAACAACTCCTGAATTTCAAATTCAAGTTCCAATTCTACTCTCACACTTGGCGCTTTCTGAGACATGATGCTTCCTAACCTTTTCCAACAAAAAGGGTTTCACCAAAAAGAAAAAATTCTTGCGCAACCTGTGCTGCTAAACTAGACTAGTGATGTACAAGAAATCACTGTAGGTCAAGTGCAATTATTAGTTCAAAATCCGCACCACTGTCCAACAATGTTAGATCTGGGGGTCTCTAGTTGGCAGAGGTAAGTACCTTTGACCAAGTAGGGACCCTTGCTTCTAGTCAGGGTGAAGGAATACACACAGTAGATAACCTCCGCTCTCCCTCTAGGTAGCTTGGCGCGAGCAGGCAGGCTTATCCCCAAGGCAATGTGTATAATATTTGCACTTAGCACAACAGTAATCCCCCATCCACCACAAACTGAGACCACACAGGTAAGTATATTTTATAAAAATATATATCTTTATCTAGTTTCAGCAAGGTAAATAAAGTAGTTGCACGATAATCACTTTGTCAATAATATGTTGATCTTAATCTTGTGGTTGCAGTTACATTCAGGAAGTCTCTTTATCAAAAACGATAGTCTCAAGTCTCTTGTCTCTTCAATACCCAAAAACGAGTGATATTGATTCACTGTACCAATGTGCTCTTAAAAACAAGCAGTAAACACAATGCCCACGTACGTTTTTATATGTGGCCTTCAAGCGCTGCCAACGCGCTTTACCGCGAGGTCCAGGGACTCTTCCTTTCCCCCGGTACAGCCTCGCTCTTTCTTATGGCCCCAGGCGCAGCGCGCCGAGTAGATCGCACTCGTCCCCGCCCCGGCCGGTCCCCTTTCCTCTCCCGCCCGCTCTCGACAATCCAACGAGCGGCGGGGGAGGTGGTGCTGCTCACCTTGGGGGGACGGCAGGCCAGGGGTGCGGGATGCTCTTAGATTCCCTCGGTGAGGTCGGCTCTCGCGGACGGGTCGTCTCCTCTCCTCCTTATCTCCTCGCCTGGACCAGCCAATCCTGTCACGGCTCCTGCGACGAGCCCCTCTGGACGCGAGGCCGCCAACCAATGGCAGCGCGGCCTCGCCGATGACGCTACGCTCCACGGGCCAATCCCGTCGCGGCTCTGGTGAGGGGACTCGGTTCTCTCACCCAATCAGAGCGCGGCGGGCTCGATCTTCGTGGCGTCAACACCGGCAAAATACGGGGCACTTCCACGGGGGTTTACTGACCCCGGGCTGCGACGGTGACACGGCCCACAATTGGTTTCAGCGCTTCTTGCACTGGGGAGGCCCACAAGTCTTCGGTCTGCACCCCACACGTGTCGATGAACACGTCGATCTCGGCCACACAGCAGGCTGGGTCAGCACGGCACCCTCACTCAAATTAGAGAGCAGCCAGTGTGCTAAGCAGTCAAACTACAGGGTTTCACGCTCTCTTCGCCACACAGCAGCTTCAGGGGGCACAGCAGAGTCTTGTAGTCCTTGGGCAACCTTTATGTCCCTGGGTTGCAGACAGGAGGCCAGCTCTTCTCAGGCCCTTGGAGATTCAAGTTGCAGACACAGCACACAGCAAAGTCTTTGCAGTTTCAAGCAGGTAGGGTCACAGCACACACCAAAGTCCCTTTCTCCTCCTCAGCTTTCAGTTGCAACAGCAGAACAGGTCAGCCCTTAGAGCACACAGCAAGGCAATCTTCCTTCAGTTCTCCAGCAGTCCTTCTTCCAGCAGAGGTTCCTTCTTGATGGTAGAATCTGATTTCCTGTAGTCAGGGGTCCTTCTCTTATACCCCAAAAAGTCTTTGAAGTCCTTTGAAGTCCTTTGAAGCCTTTGTGCAAGTGGGCCCTGAGCCCGGTCTAAACCACTTCTGGGGGTAGCTGAGGCACTGGGGGTTTCCTGGCTTCCTTCTTCCTCTCAGTATCAGGGACAGAGGTGACAGTCGCCCAGCAGGGGGGTGGAGCCAGCTTTGTGGTCAGGCAGGCCCAGCCCTGTCACTATCAGGTGTGAACTCCTCCCACTTCCCTGGCAGCAGATGCTGCCTTTCATCCACGGGCTGACTCAGACAATCCCCTGGGGGCTCTGCAGCCCCTATCACACTCAGGTCAGACAGTCAATCCACAAACAGGCCCAGGCACACAGAAAGGTTAGACAAGAGAACAGCCACTTTCTAAAAGTACTATTCTCAAACACAGGATTTAAAAACAACCTTCACTAAAAGATGTGTTATTAAATTCTGAGTTCAGGGATTTCATTCCCTTATGTCCCATCTAGTTCCTATGGGAAGATAGGCTGGTATGGATGTATGACGTTACAACGCATACTTTTACAACGCCTACCTTTACCACGCAATTTTTACAACGCAGGATCCATTACAACGAAGTACCATTACAACGCATGTATTTACAACGCAGATACCTTTACAACGCATACCATTACAACGTAAGTATTAGTAAGTATATAATATTTTTTGAAATGTAAATTAATTAAAATGTATTTAATTTAATTTAATTTAATTTAATTAATTTATTTAATTTAATTTATTTTAATTAATTTAATTTAATTAATTTATTTAATTTAATTTAATTTTAATTAATTTAATTTAATTTATTTGTATTTAATGTAATTTATTTAATTTAAATAATTTAATTTAATTAATTTAATTTAATGTAATGTAATTTAATATAATTAATTTATTTTAATTTAATTTAATTAATTTAATGTAATTTAATGTAATTTAATTAAATTAATTTAATTTAATTAAATTTAATTAATTTAATTTAATGTAATTTAATTTAATTAATTTAATTTATTTTAATTTAATTTAATTAATGTAATTTCATTTATTTAAATTTAATTAATTTAATTTAATTTAATGTAATTTAATTTAATTAATTTAATTTAATTTAATTTAATTTAATTATTTAATTTAATTTAATTTAATTTAATTTAATTAATTTATTTTTATTTAATTTAATTTAATTATTCAATTTAATTTAATTTATCCTGTACCCCTTTACCCAAAAACCCAAAACTGACCCTGAACCCTTAAAATACCCCTTTACCCAAAAACCCAAAACTGACCATGAACCCTAAAAATACCCCTTTACCCAAAAACCCAAAACTAACCCTAAACCCTAAAAATACCCCTTTACCCAAAAACCCAAAACTGACACTGAACCCTAAAAATACCCCTGTACCCAAAAACTGAAAACTGACCCTGAACCCTAAAAATACCCCTTTACCCAAAAACTGAAAACTGACCCTGAACCCTAAAAATACCCCTTTACTCCAAAACTGAAAACTGACCCTGAACCCTAAAAATACCCCTTTACCCAAAAACTGAAAACTGACCCTGAACCCTAAAAATACCCCTTTACCCAAAAACTGATAACTGACCCTGAACCCTAAAAATACCCCTTTACCCAAAAACCCAAAACTGACCCTGAACCCTAAAAATACCCCTTTACCCAAAAACCCAAAACTGACCCTAAACCCTAAAAATACCCCTTTACCCAAAAACCCAAACTTATAATATTTTTGATAAAATTATATACTTACCAATACTTACGTTGTAGTGGTATGCGTGGTAAAAGTATCTGCGTTATAAATACATGCGTTGTAATGGTACTTCGTTGTAATGGATCCTGCGTTGTAAAAATTGCGTGGTAAAGGTAGGTCGTTGTAAAAGTTACGTTGTAAAAGTTGTATACCGGCTGGTATCCATTGGGACCAGCCTCCCCCATGTTACTCTATGGAGCAAGATAGCCTTACAGCAGTGAGCACAAAAAATGGCTGCTGCTCACTACCAGAGCATGTGACCTGCACTAGTACATGCTCTACCTTATCCATACACTGCACCCTGCCCAGGGGGGTACCTTGAGCCTTCCATAGGGGTGACTGATGTGCACAGACAGGGAAGGGTTAGGCCCAGCCAGTGGGGACACTGGCCAGGCGGACATGGCAGTCACTGACTGCACACAGGCCCTGCGCTGGCAGGCCTGAGACACCATTGTAGGGCTTCTCATGTGGGTGGCGCAATCTGCGCTGCAGGCCCACTAGTAGCATCTGTCATCACCAGCCCTGGCACACACAGTGCACTTTACTAGGGACTTCATGGTGAAACAAATATGCCAATCAGGTATACCCAATCAATATGACAATTTACAGAGGGAGCACTTACACTCTGGCACTGATCAGCAGTGGCAGAGTGTCCAAAGCATCTAAACCAGCAAAAACGAAATCCAGCACAGCATCAAAAATACATGAGTCAGAGGCAAAAAGATGGGGGAAAAAACACGCCAAAGGTGTCAGGTCTAACAATGTCCCATCTGCATATCTAACACCATCACTTATTTCCTGTTCAGCGCCTCTTTTTTCAATATATGTCTTTCAGGTACTTACTTGCATCTCTTTCACTTTACCGCTCCACACACGCAGAACGCATCCACTCACCTGTAAGCCCTCCCTTTTGTTTCACTTTTGCTCTGTCAATATTTCTACAGCTGTGTACATACTTCACATACATAATCATACAATCACAATTACAATAGGTGACCATTGCACTGTACAACCTGTAGAGAGGCCAAGGGTTGCATGAGCATGCACTCTCAACATTTTTATGAGTTACTGCATGGCACTGTGAGAAACGTGCTCTGCACTCACTTCAACCTCAGAGCTCTCAACTGTAATCCGTTACAAGTACCCTCCCTCAACCTGAAGTCACACTGAAACCTAGAGGCCACTCAGTTCGCATTACGCAGCACTATACAAGAGTGATATGCCAGAGACCAATATACAGAAACATCCTGGAAAAACACAGAAAAGCAAATCAAGATTATATAAAACATGTCAAAAGTAAACATGAACAACGTCCCTGAGTACCTTAAGGATTTTTACAGTCATTGCTCAGACATCGATCATTGTTTTTCTATCAAGGTTATGGCGGTAGCTGCCCGTGGAGGGAGTTCCGTGGGGCGGTGAGGCGGGGGAGGGGCAGGGTGGGGGCGGGTAGGAAACACCGGAATATGGATGAACGGAGGTAAGTAAACAATTAAATAAATAAAACACATTTTGTTGCGTGCGCTGCATTGCATTTTGCAATAAGCATAAACCTTTGACATTAAAATTGAGAGAAGGTGGTAGCCATCTAGGGTTAAATTACAAAATGTTAAACCAGAAAATCTGGGACCAGTCCCGGCTTCCCTACTTGAACAAATTTTGTTATCCTAGGCAAATATTTTAGTTTGCAGAGCCTCCATTTTCTTCATCATCAGATATAAGAGCAACTTGCAATAAGTGAATTCAGGGTGTGCACTGTACAAACATATTTTTTATGTCTTAAGATTAACCAATTCTGCTTGTTATAGAATTTTTTTTAAATTGTAACACAGTGTCAGCAGGACACTACGGTGACCATTACCATAGACCCTAGTGTGATTCCGAACAGACACTAGTGTGAAACCCAGCACAGTGTCAGCAGGATACTACAGTGACCATTACCATAGACCCTAGTGCGATTCCGAACAGACACTAGTGTGAAACCCAGCACAGTGTTAGCAGGACCGTACAGTGACCATTACCATAGACCCTAGTGTGATTCCGAGCAGAAACTAGTGTGAAACCCACCACAGTGTTAGCAGGACCCTACAGTGACCATTAGCATACACCCTAGTGTGATCCCAAACAGACACTAGAGTAAAACCTAGAACAGTGTTAGCAGGACCCTACAGTGACCATTACCATAGACCTTAGTGTGATTCCGAGAAGGCACTAGTGTGAAACCCAGCACAGTGTTAGCAGGACCCTACAGTGACCATTAGCATAGACCCTAGTGTGAACCAAAACAGACAGTAGTGTAAAACCTAGAACAGTGTTAGCAGGACCCTACAGTGACCATTACCATAAACCCTAGTGTGATTCCGAGAAGACACTAGTGTAAAACCTAGCACAGTGTTAGCAGGATCCTACAGTGACCATTACCATAGGCCCTACGGTGATCCCAACAATACACTCGTGTGTTACCCAGCACAGTGTTGGCAGGACCCTACAGTGACCAACAATACCATAGACTCTAGTGTGATCCCAAAGAGACACTAGTGTAAAACCCAGAACAGTGTTAGCAGGACCTTACAGTGACCATTACCATGGACCCTAGTGTGATTCTGAGCAGACACTAGTGTGAAGCCCAGCACAGTGTTAGCAGGACCCTACAGTGACCATTAGTCTAGAGCCTAGTATGATCCGAGCAGACACTAGTGTGAAACCCAGCACAGTGTTAGCAGGACACTACAGTGACCATTACTAAAGACCCTAGTGTGATCCCGAACAGATACTAGTGTGAAGCCCAGCACAGTATTAGCAGGACCCTACAGTGACCATTACCATAGACCCTACGGTGATCCACCAAGACACTAGTGTGAAACCCAGCACAGTGTTAGCAGGACCCTACAGTGACCATTGCCATAGACCCTAGTGTGATCCTGAACAGACACTGGTGTAAAACCTAGAACAGTGTTAGCAGGACCCTACAGTGACTATTACCATAGACCCTAGTGTGATTCCGAGCAGACACTAGTGTGAAACCCAGCACAATGTCAGCAGGACCCTACAGTGACCATTACCATACAACCTAGTGTGATCCGACCAGACACTACTGTAAAAGCCAGCACAGTGTTAGCAGGACCATACAGTGACCAATACCATAGACCCTAGTGTGACCCTGAGCAGACACTAGTGTGAAACCCAGCACAGTGTTAGCAGGACCCTACAGTGACCACTACCATAGACCCTAGGGTGACCCGAACAAGACACGAGTGTGAAATCCAGCACAGCGTTAAGAGGACCCTACAGTGACCATTACCAGAGACCTTAGTATGATTCCGAGCAGACACTAGTGTGAAACCCAGCACAGTGTTAGCAGGACCCTACGGTGACCATTACCATAGACCCTAATGTGATCCCGGGCAGACATTAGTGTCAAACCAAGCAAAGTGTTAGTAGGACCCTGTGGTGACCATTACCATAGATCCTAGTGTGATTCCGAGCAGACACTAGTATGAAACCCAGCACAGTGTTAGCAGGACCCTATGATGACTGTTAGAAATGGGAATTTCTGGCTGGCTGAGGCTTGCGCCATAGCCAGGCAAAAACCACCACTCTAATCAGGGCAAGGAAGTTACCCGCCAAGAAAACCTCTGCTCACCGCTTGGTAGCTTGGCACGAGCAGTCAGGCTTATCTCAGAGGCGATGTGTAAAGCGTTTGCGCGTGCACCCAGCAACAACACCCAAGGCCCACCACAAAGGAAACTCCACACAAGGGTATATATAAAAAATAGCCTTTGTATTATACCACAAACATTAGATAATAAACATATACTTTACAAGGTGCCATAGGCACGGGCAGAATTTACAGGGGATAGGTGTACAGGACAGGGCCACATGGGCCACTCTCAGGAATAATCACTTTTAGAATTAGCACGTAGAACATATAATAACTGTAGTACCAAAATTAGCACATGTAGCACACAACCAGTACTCGCTGGTAACAGGTAAACACCACCTACGCAATCCTAAAACACTTTAGGTAAATATCACGCAGGGCACCATGACCTCACTAGCATCACTCTTCTAGGGCAAACAACCTCCTAGACATAAAATCACATCTTTAGAGGCATGGGTAAAAGCATTGCATCAATCACATTAGGCAGGAAATCACATCTGCGCAAAACACATACGGCCAAACATGTACCCCAAGCAAGGGCACACCACAAGAACTGTCCCCCAGGCCACCTGGCCTCCCTGGGGCTGAAACGCCCTGTGTCCAGAACAGTCCGGGCAGGCTGCGCAGGCAGCCAAAAGAGATTGTGCAGAAGAACCAGGCCTAAACGTGGCAGCTGCCCACTAAGTGCTGGGCAGCTGAATCCTCAATGGGGCCAACGTTGGAGCCTCTTGGCCCTAAACAAATTACTTGGCCCTCAGGAGCCTCTTGTGGGCTCTGAATATGAAGATGCGGCCTTGGAGCCTCGGGGGCTCTAAAGAGAGAATGCCAAGTGTGGGGGTGCGGCCCCCTGCCTGCCGGGGCCGCTCTACCACGAAGGAAAATGACACCCCGAAGACGTTGGAGCCTCTATGGGCTCGTAAAACAAATAGGCCACCTTGAGCCCCTCGTGGGCTCTCCACAAGGGGGCCTCGCAATCGGTGGAGTACGTAAGCCTGGTGGGCTTTAAATAAAAACAATGCTGCCTTGAGCCTCTCGGGGCTCGTCAACAAATACGCCCCCGGAGCCTCTCAGTGCTCGAATTACTCAAAAATGCACCCGAGCCTCGCACCTCTCAGCAACCACTCCCCCGTGGGTCTCCACTCACCGTGAATCGTGCTCAGGCGGCTGGTAGCAGGGCTCTCCCTCACGCTGGGGAGCTCTGCTTCTGCTTCAGACACAGCCTCTGCTCCTCTCCGCCTGCAACTGCAGGCGGACTCCTGTAATCCTCGGCACTGCTCACCAGGCGCCAGACAGGCTCTCCCGTGCCCCGGGGGAGCCCCGCTCGAGCCGGGGCTGGTGTCTCTGGCCTCTCTCACCTCTGCATCGGAGCGCGGGGTGAGCACCCGTCTGCTTCCGGCTGACTTTGGCGGCACTTCCGGGTCGTCGCAGGCAGCACGACGACCCGGAGAGGGGGATAATTAGTGATTGGGCCCAAGGATGGCAGTAGCAAATGCCGCAGTGCAGGGTGGGCACCTGCGGGATAAACCCCCTCAAAACTGGCACAACAGGGCGGCAAATAGGCGGGGTGGGCACCCGCACCGATGATCCCAGCACAGGGGGGTTCCTCTCGCTCCCCCCAGCAGCGCGACACTGCAGAGAGCCTCCTGGGGCAAGTCAAGCGTCCCCCAGGCGCTGCGAGGGAAATCAAGCACTCCCAAGCGCTAGGGGAAAAATAAAGCGCTCCCAGGCGCTGGAGGAAAAATAAAGCTCTCCCAGGCGCTATAGTTCACAAAGGTCCCTTAAAAGTCCTTCAGGAGGTAGTGGGGGCAAAGGCTGGGCCCAGGCAGGCCAGCTCACAGGGCCCTCCAAGCAGGGAGGCAGTCCCAGTGACGGTTCCTCCTGGGGCCCAGCAGCAGCAGCAGGCCCCCTCTCAAATTAGGGTCAGCAAGAGAACAACCTTTCTGGGGACGCAGCCCCTTTTTATACAGTAAAATCCTTTGTCTGCGTGCAGGGTGGGGGAGAAACCAGTCGCAGCTGCTTTTGGAGCACTCTTGATGTGCTCAGCCACCATTCCTATTCACTAGTTAGGCTAGGGTCATCAGCCGCACCACAGGGGGCGGAGCCAGCATTGTGTGGGGAAAGCCCAGCCCTATTCAGGTCCCAGGTGCACCCCTCCCTCACATCAGCATGCTATTTTCTCCACTCACCACCGGGGCAGACCCATCCAGACTCCTGGAGCCAGGCTCACTAGCCAGCTCCAGACAATCACACGCCAGCACACTCACTGCACACGCACACCCATGTCTAGAAGTGGCACTTCCACACTAGACACATTCACGCCGCACACATCATTGTGCAGCATTCACTCTCACGAGTCCACACATACCAAACTCGAGCCTGTACTCCCCACACATCAGGAACTAACATGGTCACATACATTCCCCATGCATTCCTATGGGAGGGCAGGCCAACCTCACTACATGCACGCACTTTACCCTGGGACACAGGGAAAAAGTGCGCCAAGCCAGAAATCATGAATGCCAGGTCACCATCAAAAGCAAAAAGTTCAGGGGTGAACCAGCCAAAAAGGCCCTGGTCCAACACAACCTCCTTCCAGCCAAAACGCAGGGTAGACCGATCACCACCGTGATGGGCTTCCCTGCTTTGGGCGATAGAACACGGACACTGGCCCGCCACTGCCGGGACACCCTCCTATTCTACGCCACTGTGAACCCCTGGGATTCGTTCTATAACCACCATCTTGAACAACAGGGCTACCCCACTGGTACTCCCTAGCTGTCCGCGGCCAGGACCAGGCCCTAGGCCACCCAGGTGCCACTGGTCCTTGCCTACTCACAGAGTGGGGGGTAGTAACCCCTGGCACGTAGTAGCCATTCTCCACTCTTCCTGTCTGTAAGACAGGGCTAGACTGCCACTGGTTCTCCAGCCTATGGTCTACACCCTCAGGCGGACCAGGAGTCACAGGGAAGGCTCTCCTCCCTCTACCTCTCCTTCTAGGGTTCCTCCTCCTCTGAGAGGCACCCTTAGAACGCCATTCACCCAACCTAGGGTTTAACCCCTAAATTTGCACCGGGGTCAGAGGTGGGCTCTCCCACTCTCTGCACCCCTTCCAGAGTTCTGCACCCTCCCAACTGGAGAGGTGCCCGTGGAAGAAGCACTGGCCAGGACTCTGGTTACAGACGTCCCACTCTTCAGGTCAGGCCGATCCTGAACCTGGCCTCCCAACCTTCGGTCTAAAACCCTATGTGGGATAATTGCCTGGCACTCCAGGACTTCTGGGGACTCACACACCGTCCCCCTGAGGCTAACACATGACTCATGTGCTGTGTGAATGTCTGTCTGGCGCAGATCTTCCGTCCCCTGTCCACCTGACAGTGCGGGAAGATCCCCCAGAACAGAAGCGGTGTCACCATGGTCACTACACGGGAACTTAGCCCAACTGGGTAGTCCCTGGCCCACTGGTTCTTCCACTGGGGAACACAACCCCCATTCACTCCTCACTTCGGACTTCTGTGCCCTCCCAACTGGAGTGACACTGCCGGACACTAGAACCACTGGAGCTCTATTTACAGACTCTCTAGGTTCTCTAGACATTAGGAGATCCCCCTCAAGGGGTCTAACAGGACAGCCAAGGTCCCCAACCTGGTGTTCCCTCAAGAAACCATCCAGGTTCTGAGACTGGGTTTCGGGCACCAGGGAACACTCAGTCCCCCACTCACTCCTACTCCACCGAGACAAGACGTGAGCCCCTACACCCTCTCGCTACACTGGGACCTAGCTGGGCTACTCTGAGCCTCTTCCACCACGCTGGGCTGGAAGATACCTGAACCACTCCTTTTGGATTCACTCACCAATGACGTGTCAGAACTTCTGGCACATTCCCAGCGGTCTGCTTCCTTCGCCATGTCCCAAGGACTAACGTAGTCCCCCCTCGATAGGTGTTGGCGCAACTCTGGCACAAAACAATTGAGCAGCTGCTCTCTGATAACCAGGTTGAACAGTCCATCAAAATCAGGTTCCCAGTGAACCGCTATCCAATCAATCAGTGCATCATGACAATCATCCGCATAATCCTCCCAATCCTGGTGAGGCAGTCTCCTACTGCCCCTGAACTTTAACCTGTACGTGTCCTCTCGGGAACAAGGTACTATTCTTTGGAAACGGGGAATGGCACTTCCGACACCACTGGATCCAACCCTCCCTGGGGAATCCAGAAAACTATAACTGCGGTCAGGGGATAACCTACCCTATAGGGCTATCTTCTCCCTGGCCAAGGCCCTCTCAGCCTCTGCAATCCTCTCCTGCACACCCAGCGGCGTTATCTCCTTGGCATGCTCTAACCTGAGCTTCTCCAAAGCCAGCTGGTGCTCCCTCTCTTCTCTCCTATCTACCCACTCCTCTGGGGACAGGGACCGGGAAAGGGATGAGGCGCTGCCCCCTACACTGGACCCAGCAAGGGACTCCCTATCTCTGGGGTCCTCACTATCTGCTGGTGACCATTCACTGTCATCTTCATCCTCCTCTTCAGACTCTTCAGGGCTCCCCTCAGACCCACCACCCTCATGGCGTGCGGCCCGGGCCCTATCTTCCTCACTGCGCTCACGTTCCCAGTCATCCTTCTGCCACAAGATCATGTTGTCCCTCAAATTGGACGGGGTGTCTGACTCATTCACTGCTATGTCTCTTTCTTCACAGAACTCCACCAACTCATCCATACTATATCTAAGCAGTACTGAAGAGCAGACTCCATTTTGGCAGGATGCTCACAGACACGTACAACACAGGGGACTTAACTGTCTGAGCTGAAGCAAGAGTACACAATTTACAAAGAATTCAGCGAGCTCCCTATCCCAGGGAACTCACACTGCACTTAGGGGATAGAAACCACCCAGAGCTAGCGATACCTAACTCACAGTGCACAAGAAACACATTTCCCAAAAAATGACTTTTAGCCTAAACTTAAAAACAATAATCCCCAAAATGCAATTATCTAAAATGCAGAGTTTTGTGGTGCAGCCAGACGCTGCTGCGGCACGGCGCAAACGCAAGTCCTATCCTCACCACTGACCAACAATGTTAGAAATGGGAATTTCTGGCTGGCTGAGGCTTGCGCCAAAGCCAGGCAAAAAGCACCACTCTAGTCAGGGCAAGGAAGTTACCCGCCAAGATAACCTCTGCTCACCCCCTTGGTAGCTTGGCATGAGCAGTCAGGCTTATCTCAGAGGCGATGTGTAAAGTGTTTGCGCGCGCACCCAGCAACAACACCCAAGGCCCACCACAAAGGAAACTCCACACAAGGATATATATAAAAAATAGTCTTTGTATTATACCACAAACATCAGATAATACACATATACTTTACAAGGTGCCATGGGCACGGGCAGAATTTACAGGGGATAGGTGTACAGGACAGGGCCACATGGGCCACTGTCATGAATAATCACTTTTAGAATTAGCACGTAGAACATATTATAACTGTAGTACCAAAATTAGCACACGTAGCACACAACCAGTACTCGCTGGTAAAAGGTAAACACCACCTATGCAATCCTAAAACACTTTAGGTAAATATCACGCAGGGCACCATGACCTCACTAGCATCACTCTTCTAGGGCAAACAACATCCTAGGCATAAAAACACATATTTAGAGGCATGGGCAAAAGCATTGCATCAATCACATTAGGCAGGAAATCACATCTGCGCAAAACACATAGGGCCAAACATGTACCCCAAGCAAGGGCACAACACAAGAACTGTCCCCCAGGCCACCTGGCCTCTCTGGGGCTGAAACGCCCTGTGTCCAGAACAGTCCGGGCAGGCTGCACAGGCAGCCAAAAGAGATTGCGCAGAAGAACCAGGCCTAAACGTGGCAGCTGCCCACTAAGTGCTGGGCAGCTGAATCCTCAATGGGGCCAACGTTGGAGCCTCGTGACCCTAAACAAATGACTGGGCCCTCAGGAACTTCTTGTGGGCTCTGAATATGAAAATGCGGCCTTGGAGCCTCGGGGGCTCTAAAGAGAGAATGCCAAGTGTGGGGGAGCGGCCCGCTGCCAGCCGGGGCCGCTCTACCACGAAGGAAAATGATGCCCCCGAAGACGTTGGAGCCTCTCCGTGCTCGTAAAACAAATAGGTTGCCTTGAGCCCCTCGTGGGCTCTCCACAAGGGGGCCTCGCAATCGGTGGAGTCCCGCTCGGGGGACTCCAAAACCCTTGTCATGCACGTAAGCCTGGTGGGCTTTAAGTAAAAACAATGCTGCCTTGAGCCTCTCGGGGCTGGTCAACAAATACGCCCGCGGAGCCTCTCAGTGCTCCAATTACTCAAAAATTTGCCCGAGCCTCGCACCTCTCAGCAACCACTCCACCCGGGTCTCCACTCACCGGGAATCGTGGTCAGGCGGCTGGTAGCGGGGCTCTCCCTCACGCTGGGGAGCTCCGCTTCTGCTTCAGACACAGCCTCTGCTCCTCTCCGCCTGCAGCTGCGGGCGGACTCCTGTAATCCTCGGCACTGCTCACCAGGCACCAGGCGGGCTCTCCCGTTCCCCGGGGAAGCCCCGCTCGAGCCAGCGCTGGTGTCTCTGGCCTCTCTCACCTCTGCACCGGAGCGTGGGGTGGGCACCTGTCTGCTTCCGGTTGACTTTGGCGGCACTTCCGGGTCGTCGCAGGCAGCGCGGCGGCCCGGAGAGGGGGATAATTAGGGATTGGGCCCAAGGACGGCAGTAGCAAATGCTGCAATGCAGGGTGGGCACCTGCGGTATAAACCCCTTCAAAACTGGCACAACAGGGCCGCAAATAGGCGGGGTGGGCACCCGCGCCGATGATCTCAGCACAGGGGGGTTCCTCTCGATCCCCCGAGCAGCGTGACGCTGCAGAGAACCTTCTGGGGCAAGTCAAGCGTCCCCCAGACGCTGCGAGGGAAATAAAGCGCTTCCAAGGGCTAGGGGAAAAATAAAGCGCTCCCAGGTGCTGGAGGAAAAATAAAGCGCTCCCAGGCGCTATAATTCACAAAGGTCCCCTAAAAGTCCTTCAGGAGGTAGGGGGGGGCAAAGGCTGGGCCCAGGCAGGAAAGCTCACAGGGCCCTCCAAGCAGGGAGGCAGTCCCAGTGGCGGTTTCTCCTGGGGCCCAGCAGCAGCAGCAGGCCCCCCCTCAAATTAGGATCAGCAAGAGAACAACTTTTCTGGGGACGCAGCCCCTTTTTATACAGTAAAATCCTTTGTCTGTGTGCAGGGTGGGAGAGAAACCAGTTGCAGCTGGTTTTGGAGCACTCTTGATGTGCTCAGCCACCCTTCTTATTCCCTAGTTAGGCTAGGGTCATCAGTCGCACCACAGGGGGTGATGCCAGCATTGTGTGGGGAAATCCCAGTCCTATTCAGGTCCCAGGTGCACCCCTCACTCACATCAGCATGCTAATGGGGCGGACTCATCCAAACTCCTGGAGCAAGGCTCACCAGCCAGCTCCATCCAATCACATGCCAGCACACTCACTGCATATGCACACCCATGTCTAGAAGTGGCACTTCCACACGAAACACATTCACGCCGCACACATCATTGCGTAGCATTCAATCTCACGAGTCCGCACATACCAAACTCGAGCCTCTACTCCCCACACATCAGGAACTAACATGGTCACATACATTCCCCATGCATTCCTATGGGAGGGCAGGCCAACCTCACTACATGCACGCACTTTACCCTGGGACACAGGGAAAAGTGCGCCAAGCCAGAAATCATGAATGCCAGGTCGGTATGCAGACAAAATATCGATATTTAAATATCAATATACAATTATATCGAAGTTTAAATATCGAAGGGACATAATATAGAAGGTAAGTAATATCGATAGATTTAATATCGATATTAGTAATATCGACGTTTGAACTATCGATGTCAGTAATATCGATGTTAATAATTTCGATGTTACTAATATCGATTTTTAAATTATTTTTGTGTACATTATTATGTATTTATTATGTTTTTAATTTATTTTTATGTAATTTAATTAACATTTGTATTTTAGTACTGTAGCGGGTTGTGGGTTTATAGGGGAATAGGGTGGGAAGTAATTTAATTATGTTAAATTAATTATTAATTAGTAGGAATTATAAATTATTTTAATTAATTGGTAATTAATTTTAATTAATTGGTCATTAATTTTAATTAATTTATTAATTGATAAATATGTTCTGTAGTGGGTTGTGGGTTTATAGGGGAATAGGGTGGGAATAGGGTGGGGGAATAGGGTGGGAAGTATTTTAATTATGTTAAATTAATTATTAATTAGTAGATTTATAAATTAATTTTAATTAATTGGTAATTATTTTTAAATAATTGCTAATTAATTTTAATTAATTGATTAATTGATAAATATGTTCTGTAGCGGGTTGTGGGTTTATAGGGGGATAGGGTGGGAAGTAATTTAATTATGTTAAATTAATTATTAATTAGTAGGAATTATAAATTAATTATAATTAATTGATAATTATTTTTAATTAATTGGTAATTAATTTTAATTAATTGATTAATTGATAATTATGTTCTGTAGTGGGTTGTGGGTTTATAGGGGAATAGGGTGGGAAGTAATTTAAATGTAATTAAGTATTAACGTTCTTTAATTAATTGTTTTGTTAGTTATACAATTGGTAATTAATTATTAATTGGTAATTAAATATTATTATATGGTATTTTGTAATAATTTTTTGGATTAAAAATATTTTGCTAATCATGTTTTTAATAATTATGTATTGGTATTTGTAAATGGTTTATATTTATGTAATAGTTAATATTTGTTTTATTTAAAAAAAATACATTTATTTATAAGTTTGTTATTTTTACCCCTGCGCTATCCAACACTTTCCCGACTGTTGCACTCTCTGGAGTTGGAATAGTAATTATTACCCCTACGCTATCCAACACTTTTCCTACTGTTGCACTCTCTGGAGTGGGAATAGTAATTTTTACCCCTACACTATCCAATACTTTCCCTACTGTTGCACTCTCCAGAGTGGGAATAGTAATTTTTACCTCTACGCTATCCAACACCATCCCTACTGTTGCACTCTCTGGAGTGGGAATAGTAATTTTTACCCCTACGCTATCCAACACTTTCCCTACTGTTGCACTCTCTGGAATAGTAATTTTTACCCCTACGCTATCCAACACTTTCCCTACTGTTGCACTCTCTGGAGTGGGAATAGTAATTGTTACCCCTACGCTATCCAACTATTTCCCTACTGTTACACTCTGTGGAGTGGGAATAGTAATTTCTACCCCTATGCTATCCAACACTTTCCCTACTGTTGCACTCTCTGGAGTGGGAATAGTAATTTTTACCCGTACGCTATCCAAAATGTATTTCATTTTCTTTATTAGTTTTACATTGTTATTAATTGTTATTTATATTATTATTTTATGTATATAAATGTATTTGTAATTTATTATATTTTCATTTATTTATAAGTTATTAAAATAATTATTTTAGAGTTATTATTAATGAAGTATATACTATGTATTATATCTTTATTATTATTAGTTCTTATTACATTATTTATTAATTGTAAATATTATAATATCTTTTTAACTATGTTTATTACATTTATAAGTATTATTTTGTTAATATTACATTGTTTTTTTATTAAAATTAATTAATATTTTCTAAAAAACTATATTTTTGACATCGATATATTTTTTTCGATATTTTTGTACTTACCTTGTTAGAGATAGGATCTCGATATTATTGTCATCGATATTTTTGTTGCGATATTTTGGTAGGTAGATATTTTTGTAGTCGATATTTTGTAATAGATTCTGCCAGGTCACCATCAAAAGCAAAAAGTTCAGGGGTGAACCAGCCAAAAAGGCCCGGGTCCAACAATGACCATTACCATTGACCCTACGGTGATCCCAACAAGACATTAGTGTGAAATCCAGCACAGTGTTAGCAAGACCCTACAGTGACCATTGCCATAGACCCTATTGTGATCCAGAGCAGACACGTGTGAAACCCAGCACAGTGTTAGCAGGACTCTACAGTGACCATTACCATAGACCCTAGTGTGATTCACAGGAGACACTAGTGTGAAACCCAGCACAGTGTTAGCAGGACCCTACAGTGACCATTAGCATAGACACTAGTGTGATCCCGAACAGACACTAGTATAAAACCTAGAACAGTGTTAGCAGGACCCTACAGTGACCATTACCATGGACACTAGTTTGATTCCGAACAGACATTAGTGTAAAACCCAGCACAGTGTTAGCAGGACCCTACAGTGACCATTACCATAGACCCTAGTGTGATTCCGAGAAGACACTAGTGTAAATCCTAGACCAGTGTTAGTAGGACCCTACAGTGACTATTACAATAGACCCAGGTTTGATTCCGAGCAGACACTAGTGTGAAACCCAGCACAGTGTTAGCAGGACCCTACAGTGACCATTACCGTAGACCTTAGTGTGATTCAGAGCAGACACTAGTGTGAAACCCAGCACAGTGTTAGCTGGAACCTACAGTGACCATTACCATAGACCCTAGTGTGATCCCGAACAGACACAAGTGTGAAACCCAGCACAGTGTTAGCAGGGCCCTATGGTGACCATTACCATAGACCCAACGTTGATCCCAACAAGCCACTAGTGTGAAACCCAGCACAGTGTTAGCAGGACCCTACAGTGACCATTATTAGAGACCCTAGTGTGATCCCGAACAGAACTAGTGTAAAACCTAGAACAGTGTTAGCAGGACTCTACAGTGACTATTACCATAGACCCTAGTGTGATTCTGAGCAGACACTAGTGTGAAAAGCAGGCCAGTGTTAGCACAACCCTACAGAGTCCATTACCATAGACCCTAGTGTGATAAAAACAGACACTAGTGTGAAACCCAGCACAGTGTTAGCAGGACCCTACAGTGACCATAACCATAGACCCTAGGGTGATCCCGAGCAGACACTAGTGAAAAACCCAGCACAGTATTAGCAGGACCCTACAGTGACCACTACCATAGACCCTAGGGTGATCTGAACAAGACATGAGTGATCCCAAACAGACACTAGAGTAAAACCTAGAACAGTGTTAGCAGGACCCTACAGTGACCATTACCATAGACCCGAGTGTGATCCTGAACAGACACTAGTGTGAAACCCAGCACAGTGTTAGCAGGACCCTACAGTGACTGTTACCATAGAGCCTAACGTGATTCCGAGTAGACGTTAGTGTGAAACACAGTGTTAGCAGGACCCTACAGTGACCTTTACCATAGACCCTAATGTGATTCTGAGCAGACGCTAGTGTGAAACCAAGCACAGTGTTAGCAAGACCCTCCAGTGACCATTACCGTCTACGCCAGTGTGATCCGAGCAGACACGAGTGTGAAACCCAGCACAGTGTTAGCAGGACACTACAGTAACCATTACCCTAGACCCTAGTGTGATTCGATAAGACACTAGTGTGAAAGCCAGCACAGTGTTAGCAGGATCCCACAGTGACCATTAAATAGAGCCTAGTGTGATCCCGAACAGATACTAGTGTAAAAACTAGAGCAGTGTTAGCAGGACCCTACAGTGACCATTACCATAGACCCTAGTGTGATCCGAGCAGACACTAGTGTGAAACCCAGCACAGTGTTAGCACAACACTACAGTGACCATTACCATAGACCCTAGTGTTATCCGAGCAGACACTAGTGTGAAACCCAGCACAGTGTTAGCAGGACCCTACGGTGACCATTACCATAGACCCTAGTGTGATCCGAGCAGACACTAGTGTGAAACCCAGAACAGTGTTAGCAGGACCCTGCAGTGACCATTACCATAGACCCTAGTGTGATCCCGACCAGACTCTAGTGTGAAACCCAGAACAGTGTTAGCAGGACCCTACAGTGACTATTACCATAGACCCTAATGTGATCCCGAGCAGACACTAGTGTGAAACGCAGCACAGTGTTAGCAGGACCCTACAGTGACTATTACAATAGACCCTAGTGTGATCCCGAAGAGACACTAGTGTAAAACCTAGAACAGTCTTAGCAGGACCCTACAGTGACCATTACCATGGACCCTAGTGTGATCCCGAGCAGACACTAGTGTGAAACCCAGCACAGTGATAGCAGGACCCTATGGTGACCATTACCATAGACCCTACGGTGATCCCAACAAGACACTAGTGTGAAACCCAGCACAGTGTTAGCAGGACCCTACAGTGACTATTACCATAGACCCTAGTGTGATCCCGAACAGACACTAGTGTGGAACCCAGCACTGTGTTAGCAGGACCCTACAGTGACCATTACCATAGACCCTAGTGTGATCCCGAGCAGACACTAGTATGAAACCCACCACAGTGTTAGCAGGACCCTACAGTGACCATTACCATAGACCCTAGTGTGATCCCGAACAGACACAAGTGTGAAACCCAGCACAGTGTTAGCAGGACCCTACAGTGATTGTTACCATAGACCCTAGTGTGACCCCGAGCAGACACTAGTGTGAAACCCAGCACAGTGTTAGCAGGACCCTACAGTGACCATTACCATAGACCCTAGTGTGATCCCGAACAGATACAAGTGTGAAACCCAGCACAGTGTTAGCAGGACCCTACAGTGATTGTTACCATAGACCCTAGTGTGACCCCGAGCAGACACTAGTGTGAAACCCAGCATAGTGTTAGCAGGACCCTACAGTGACCATTACCATAGACCCTAGTGTGATTCAGAGCAGACACTAGTATGAAACCCACCACAGTGTTAGCAGGACCCTACAGTGACCATTACCATAGACCCTAGTGTGATCCCGAACAGACACAAGTGTGAAACCCAGCACAGTGTTAGCAGGACCCTACAGTGATTGTTACCATAGACCCTAGTGTGACCCCGAGCAGACACTAGTGTGAAACCCAGCACAGTGTTAGCAGGACCCTACAGTGACCATTACCATAGACCCTAGTGTGATCCCGAACAGACACTAGTGTGAAACCCAGCACAGTGTTAGCAGGACCCTACAGTGACCATTACCATAGACCCTAGTGTGATCCCGAACAGACACTAGTGTGAAAACCCGAACACTATGAGCAGATACTCTGCTTTTACCCGGGAACCGTGTTTGGCTCCTGCGGCACTTTTGGACAGCACTCTGCTGTAACCCTGGTCTTAGTGTGCACTGCTGTGTGACAACCAGCTGTGTTACTGGGCTCTCTAGTGGGAAACCATTGGTTATCGTGTGACACTCAGCACCCACTCGCACAGTTTGAGAATCATGTTCGATTCTCAGGGTCTTGTCCCCAGGGGGCACAAGGGGGCTGGTGGCTCAATTACACCCGGCTGCTTGCAGGTGATTTATTATTCTAAGAGGGGGGCGGCACTTTTCTGCCCCACTGTAAATGAGCTTGCTAGTCGAAAACACTTCAAAAGACAAAAAAAAACAAACTCCCACTACGCCCTAGCGTTGCTCATCCGTGACCCCTCCACCCCGCATTGCCAGAGGTAGTTTTACCTTCACATGCGTCTGTGACCCCCAGCCACGTTATCTCCATATATGCCTGTGAATCCCCCCGCCTCTCCATCCGTCGATGCTCTTACCTGTCCCGAGAGGCAGCAGGAGGCAGAGGAGGCGCAGCATGGTGCGGGAGCCGCGCGGACTCGGGCGCGCAGAGAGGCCGTGAGGCGCCTTCAACAGAGTTTACTGTCTGTGTCAGACTGTGAAGGCGGTCAGTCACCCGGGTGGAAGGAGGGGTTTCCTCGCACAGCTGCGGTCAGTGACTTGTCTCCGAGACCTTTCAGCAGCCTGAGAAGGACCACTCGATGTGTCTGAGGTCTCTGCCTCCTGGAGAGAGAGCTCTCTGCTGACTGAGTTTTCATCCTCCCGGTCTAGATGAGAGTTCTTTACTGCCATCCATCGCTTGAAACGGTGGCACAAGACAGAAACTCTCCCTATGTCTCATTATTGCATGTGCGTTACTTGTTAAAAATGATAGTACGATGAATTGACATTGAATATGCATTTACTAAAAAATAAAAACCTGGTATTTCAGGATAAATCATTTTTCTTATAGAATTTGGGGGAACTCAGTTTGTTTTCTCATAATAAATGTAATCCTAAAAAAAGCACGTATTTCATAAATCAACAAGGTGATAGGGACAACATGATTACATTTCCTAACATATATATAAAGGAGATGTGAGTGTTATAATCAATACCTCTGTTGGAAATGCTAATCTGTAGCATTAGTGTAACTCCCTGTTGGCTGAACCTGTGAGGTCAACACATGAGCCACAGCAGTGTTGCATGAGCCTGTAGGGTCTGTTTAGCTCTGTTGAACTGCCTGCGATTTCGAGATTTGTGTGTGTTTGCACCCTGCCCCTTCCAATGAGTTTGTCTGTCACAATCTATGTTTGAGAATCGACTTGGCAGGGGCCAGATGGAAATATGAAAGGAAGTGAAATACAGAAGTGTAAGCAAATGTCATGTAAATGGCAGGGTGTGTGTAATTTCAGTTTCTGGACTGGCTGTCACCAATACGTTTTTTAGGTCTCGCCTGTCGATGCGCATGCGCATCGAGCTTGCGAGCCTATTGCGGCTTAAACAAGCTTTAACTAAGAAGCAAGGAATCCTGGCGATTCCTTGCAGTGCCCGTGACTTTTAAGCTCAATGCGCATGTGCATTGAGCTTAAAAGCTCGTGCACATCAGTTCCCTCAGCCGCAATCGCCGTCTGTTCCCTCTGCCGCATTCCTCCGACACCTTTTGAAGTGAAGCTTAGCTTCTCTACCAAAGGCCCCGGCCTCTTCACACCCACATGCCGCTCTCCCCGCTCCGCCCCCTCCCCTGCCCGCCATGTGCATTTCTCCTACACCCCCTCCCCACAGCAATGCCCTCCGTCTGTTTTACAATTTGAAGAGGTGCCTCCTCACATTTCACTTCACTGCCTTCCAACCTCATGGTTGAAACTTTAGTCACCATCTCCTGTTTGTCCTGTTATTTCACATCTCGCAGCTTAGATTCATTCCCTCTTTCTTTTAACTCTCCACGTTTCTGCCTTCCAACCTCATTGTTGAAACTTTAGTCACCATCTCCTGTTTGTCGTACCCCAAGCAGCGGTGCACGCACTACAAATCCTTCTGTTATGCCACATCTCGCAGCTTAGATTCATTCCCTCTTTCTTTTAACTCTCCACGTTTCTGCCTGTTTCACTCTCTCTTCCAACTCTCACCCCCCTCTCCATTTACTTACACAAATCTCGCAGATACCCCAAGCAGCGGTGCACGCACTACCAATCCTTCTGTTATGCCACATCTCGCAGCTTAGATTCATTCCCTCTTTCTTTTAACTCTCCACGTTTCTGCCTGTTTCACTCTCTCTTCCAACTCTCACCCCCCTCTCCATTTACTTACACAAATCTCGCAGATACCCCAAGCAGCGGTGCACGCACTACCAATCCTTCTGTTATGCCACATCTCGCAGCTTAGATTCATTCCCTCTTTCTTTTAACTCTCCACGTTTCTGCCTTCCAACCTCATTGTTGAAACTTTAGTCACCATCTCCTGTTTGTCGTACCCCAAGCAGCGGTGCACGCACTACAAATCCTTCTGTTATGCCACATCTCGCAGCTTAGATTCATTCCCTCTTTCTTTTAACTCTCCACGTTTCTGCCTGGTTCACTCTCTCTTCCAACTCTCACCCCCCTCTCCATTTACTTACACAAATCTCGCAGATACCCCAAGCAGCGGTGCACGCACTACCAATCCTTCTGTTATGCCACATCTCGCAGCTTAGATTCACTCCCTCTTTCTTTTAACTCTCCACGTTTCTGCCTTCCAACCTCATTGTTGAAACTTTAGTCACCATCTCCTGTTTGTCGTACCCCAAGCAGCGGTGCACGCACTACCAATCCTTCTGTTATGCCACATCTCGCAGCTTAGATTCATTCCCTCTTTCTTTTAACTCTCCACGTTTCTGCCTGGTTCACTCTCTCTTCCAACTCTCACCCCCCTCTCCATTTACTTACACAAATCTCGCAGATACCCCAAGCAGCGGTGCACGCACTACCAATCCTTCTGTTATGCCACATCTCGCAGCTTAGATTCATTCCCTCTTTCTTTTAACTCTCCACGTTTCTGCCTGGTTCACTCTCTCTTCCAACTCTCACCCCCCTCTCCATTTACTTACACAAATCTCGCAGATACCCCAAGCAGCGGTGCACGCACTACCAATCCTTCTGTTATGCCACATCTCGCAGCTTAGATTCATTCCCTCTTTCTTTTAACTCTCCACGTTTCTGCCTTCCAACCTCATTGTTGAAACTTTAGTCACCATCTCCTGTTTGTCGTACCCCAAGCAGCGGTGCACGCACTACAAATCCTTCTGTTATGCCACATCTCGCAGCTTAGATTCATTCCCTCTTTCTTTTAACTCTCCACATTTCTGCCTGGATCACTCTCTCTTCCAACTCTCACCCCCCTCTCCATTTACTTACACAAATCTCGCAGATACCCCAAGCAGCGGTGCACGCACTACCAATCCTTCCGTTATGCCAGATCTCGCAATCTTCCATCACACACGGAGCTGGTACAGCACAGGCAACGGCAATGCAAGCTTCACTCAAACACGGAGCAGGTACAGCACAGGCAACAGTTCCAAGTACAAGCTTCCCTTACACATGGAACAGGTACAGCACCGACAGCAGCAGTGCAATCTTCCCTCACACATAGATCAGGTACAGCACAGGCAGCAACAGTGCAAGCTTCCATCACACACGGAGCAGGTACAGCACAGGCAACAGCAGTGCAAGCTTCCCTTACACATGGAACAGGTACAGCACCGACAGCAGCAGTGCAAGCTTCCCTCACACATAGATCAGGTACAGCACAGGCGGCAGCAGTGCAAGCTTCCATCACACACGGAGCAGGTACAGCACAGGCAACGGCAATGCAAGCTTCACTCAAACACGGAGCAGGTACAGCACAGCCAACAGCAGTGCAAGCTTCCCTTACACATGGAACAGGTACAGCACCGACAGCAGCAGTGCAAGCTTCCCTCACACATAGATCAGGTACAGCACAGGTGGCAGCAGTGCAAGCTTCCCTCACACACGGAGCAGGTACAGCACAGCCAACAGCAGTGCAAGCTTCCCTTACACATGGAACAGGTACAGCACCGACAGCAGCAGTGCAAGCTTCCATCACACACGGAGCAGGTATAGCACAGGCAACGGCAATGCAAGCTTCACTCAAACACGGAGCAGGTACAGCACAGGCAACAGCAGTGCAAGCTTCCCTTACACATGGAACAGGTACAGCACCGACAGCAGCAGTGCAAGCTTCCCTCACACATAGATCAGGTACAGCACAGGCGGCAGCAGTGCAAGCTTCCATCACACATGGAGCAGGTACAGCACAGGCAACGGCAATGCAAGCTTCACTCAAACACGGAGCAGGTACAGCACAGCCAACAGCAGTGCAAGCTTCCCTTACACATGGAACAGGTACAGCACCGACAGCAGCAGTGCAAGCTTCCCTCACACATAGATCAGGTACAGCACAGGCGGCAGCAGTGCAAGGTTCCATCACACACGGAGCAGGTACAGCACAGGCAACGGCAATGCAAGCTTCACTCAAACACGGAACAGGTACAGCACAGCCAACAGCAGTGCAATCTTCCCTCACACATAGATCAGGTACAGCACAGGCGGCAGCAGTGCAAGCTTCCCTTACACATGGAACAGGTACACCACCGACAGCAGCAGTGCAAGCTTCCCTCACACACCGTCACACACCCTCAGCTTCACACACCCTCACTCACCCTCACACACACACACACACACACATACAACAACAAAAAGAAGAATAGAAATAAACTATCCTAATCCACACTCTAACTCCTAGATTTAAATCCTGAGTCCTAATTCACCATAATAAACTAACAGCCTAATTCACCCTACAAATACACCCTCAAGATACGCAACAGAAAGACATCCTAGAAAATAACAACCTAAGTAAAAATACGCGCAATGATGTTTTTCAAGCTTCAGGTCACCAAACTAACAATTATTAGGACAACAGAACACCAACAAAAGAACGAAGAAATCTCGGTCAGGATGCGAGGACGAGGATGTACAAACCCAAAAGTAAAACAGCCTATTTTTAACTTGGGTAATAAACAAGCACTATTCATCCGGTAAATGGGACGGATTAAACACAATTGTCACGAGTTACACACAAAGCCGTAGGCATATAACAATAGCAGTTCATCACACGGATTTACATCAAATATAGAAAACATATTACGCAAGTTGGATTCAGCGCTAACATCCCTCAGACGCACTCCTCCCACACCCCCGCTACGCCCCCTCCCCTGCCTGCCGTGTCGAGTGGCTTCAGGTATCTTAGCCCCATTCCAGGCCCCTGCTGCTTTCACACCCTCATGCCGCTCTCCCAGCTCACCCCCTCCCCTGCCCGCCGTCTCAGTTATCTTAGCCCCACTCCAGGCCCCTGCTGCTTTCACACCCTCATGCCGCTCTCCCCGCTCACCCCCTCCCCTGCCCGCCGTCTCAGTTATCTTAGCCCCACTCCAGGCCCCTGCTGCTTTCACACCTTCATGCCGCTCTCCCCGCTCACCCCCTCCCCTGCCCGCCGGGTCACATTCATCCCCCCTCCCCTTCTCTGCCTTCCCTCCATTCACCCCAGCGCCACTTCTCCTCCCCCCTAATTACATGCCTTTCACGGCAGCTCTCTCGCACATCAAAGGCTGCCCCCCACTCCTCGCAACAGACTTCGTTGGCCCCGAGGCAACCAGTTCTGACACACACCAACTTACAGCTTGACTTGTACTGACCCTGCACCCCAGCAGACATGCAATCATCAGACATCCACTATCATCAGACATATATATTCACCCACTCTGCTTCAGTCACCCACTTACACAAATCGCGCCGATACCCCGAGCAGCAGTGCCCGCACTAGCGAGCGTTCTGTTATGCCACATCTCTCAGGTTACAGATCCCTTCTCTCTTTCTATTCCTCTACACGTTTCTGCCTCTTTCACTCTCTCTTCCAACTCTCTCCCCCCTCTCCATTTACTTAGACAAATCTTGGTGAGGCACAGGCAGCAACAGTCCAAGCTTCCCTCACACACAGAGCAGGTACAGCACAGGCAGCAACAGTGCAAGCTTCCATCACACACGGAGCAGGTACAGCACAGGCAACAGCAATGCAAGCTTCCCTCAAACACGGAGCAGGTACAGCACAGGCAGCAACAGTGCAAGCTTCCCTCACACACAGAGCAGGTACAGCACAGGCAGCAACAGTGCAACCTTCCCTCACACATAGATCAGGTACAGCACAGGCGGCAGCAGTGCAAGCTTCCCTCACACATACATCAGGTACAGCACAGGCGGCAGCAGTGCAAGCTTCCCTTACACATGGAACAGGTACAGCACCGACAGCAGCAGTGCAAGCTTCCCTCAGACATAGATCAGGTACAGCACAGGCGGCAGCAGTGCAAGCTTCCCTCACACATAGATCAGGTACAGCACAGGCGGCAGCAGTGCAAGCTTCCCTCACACATAGATCAGGTACAGCACAGGCGGCAGCAGTGCAAGCTTCCCTCACACACGGAGCATGTACAGCACAGGCAACAGCAGTGCAAGCTTCCCTTACACATGGAACAGGTACAGCACCGACAGCAGCAGTGCAAGCTTCCCTCACACACCGTCACACACCCTCAGCTTCACACACCCTCACTCACCCTCACACACACACACATACAACAACAAAAGGAATAATAGAAATAAACTATCCTAATCCACACTCTAAATCCAAGATAGAAATCCTGAGTCCTAATTCACCCTAATAAACTAACAGCCTAATTCACCCTACAAATACACGGAGCAGGTACAGCACAGGCAACAGCAATGCAAGCTTCCCTCAAACACGGAGCAGGTACAGCACAGGCAACAGCAGTGCAAGCTTCCCTTACACATGGAACAGGTACAGCACCCACAGCAGCAGTGCAACCTTCCCTCACACATAGAGCAGGTACAGCACAGGCGGCAGCAGTGCAAGCTTCCATCACACACGGAACATGTACAGCACAGGCAACAGCAATGCAAGCTTCTCTCAAACACGGAGCAGGTACAGCACAGGCAACAGCAGTGCAAGCTTCCCTTACACATGGAGCCGGTACAGCACAGGCAGCAGCATTGCAAGCTTCCCTCACACACGGAACAGGTACAGCACAGGCAGCAACAGTGCAACCTTCCCTCACACACAGAGCAGGTACAGCACAGGCAGCAACAGTGCAAGCTTCCATCACACACGGAGCAGGTACAGCACAGGCAACAGCAATGCAAGCTTCCCTCAAACACGGAGCAGGTACAGCACAGGCAACAGCAGTGCAAGCTTCCCTTACACATGGAACAGGTACAGCACCCACAGCAGCAGTGCAACCTTCCCTCACACATAGAGCAGGTACAGCACAGGCGGCAGCAGTGCAATCTTCCATCACACACGGAACATGTACAGCACAGGCAACAGCAATGCAAGCTTCTCTCAAACACGGAGCAGGTACAGCACAGGCAACAGCAGTGCAAGCTTCCCTTACACATGGAGCAGGTACAGCACAGGCAGCAGCATTGCAAGCTTCCCTTACACACGGAACAGGTACAGCACAGGCAGCAACAGTGCAAGCTTCCATTACACACAGAACAGGTACAGCACAGGCAACAACAGTGCAAGCTTCCATCAAACACGGAGCAGGTACAGCACAGGCAACAGCAGTGCAAGCTTCCCTTACACATGGAACAGGAACAGCACCGACAGCAGCAGTGCAACCTTCCCTCACACATAGAGCAGGTACAGCACAGGCGGCAGCAGTGCAAGCTTCCATCACACATGGAACATGTACAGCACAGGCAACAGCAATGCAAGCTTCTCTCAAACATGGAGCAGGTACAGCACAGGCAACAGCAGTGCAAGCTTCCCTTAGACATGGAACAGGTACAGCACCGACAGCAGCAGTGCGAGCTTCCCTCACACATAGATCAGGTACAGCACAGGCGGCAGCAGTGCAAGCTTCCCTTACACATGCAACAGGTACAGCACAGGCAACAGCAATGCAAGCTTCTCTCAAACACGGAGCAGTTACAGCACAGGCAGCAGCATTGCAAGCTTCCCTCACACACGGAACAGGTACAGCACAGGCAGCAACAGTGCAAGCTTCCCTTACACACAGACCAGGTACAGCACAGGCAAAAGCAGTGCAAGCTTCCCTTACACATGGAACAGGTACAGCACCGACAGAAGCAGTGCAAGCTTCCCTCACACATAGATCAGGTACAGCACAGGCGGCAGCAGTGCAAGCTTCCTTTACACATGCAACAGGTACAGCACAGGCAACAGCAATGCAAGCTTCCCTCAAACACGGAGCAGGTACAGCACAGGCAGCAGCATTGCAAGCTTTCCCTCACACACGGAACAGGTACAGCACAGGCAGCAACAGTGCAAGCTTCCCTTACACACACAGCACGTACAGCACAGGCAACAGCAGTGCAAGCTTCCCTTACACATGGAACAGGTACAGCACCGACAGAAGCAGTGCAAGCTTCCCTCACACATAGATCAGGTACAGCACAGGCGGCAGCAGTGCAAGCTTCCTTTACACATGCAACAGGTACAGCACAGGCAACAGCAATGCAAGCTTCCCTCAAACACGGAGCAGGTACAGCACAGGCAGCAGCATTGCAAGCTTTCCCTCACACACGGAACAGGTACAGCACAGGCAGCAACAGTGCAAGCTTCCCTTACACACACAGCACGTACAGCACAGGCAACAGCAGTGCAAGCTTCCCTTACACATGGAACAGGTACAGCACCGACAGCAGCAGTGCAATCTTCCCTCACACATAGATCAGGTACAGCACAGGCGGCAGCAGTGCAAGCTTCCTTTACACATGCAACAGGTACAGCACAGGCAACAGCAATGCAAGCTTCCCTCAAACACGGAGCAGGTACAGCACAGGCAGCAGCATTGCAAGCTTACCCTCACACACGGAACAGGTACAGCACAGGCAGCAACAGTGCAAGCTTCCCTTACACACACAGCACGTACAGCACAGGCAACAGCAGTGCAAGCTTCCCTTACACATGGAACAGGTACAGCACCGACAGCAGCAGTGCAAGCTTCCCTCACACATACATCATGTACAGCACAGGCGGCAGCAGTGCAAGCTTCCCTTACACATGCAACAGGTACAGCACAGGCAACAGCAATGCAAGCTTCCCTCAAACACGGAGCAGGTACATCACAGGCAGCAGCATTGCAAGCTTCCCTCACACACGGAACAGGTACAGCACAGGCAGCAACAGTGCAAGCTTCCCTTACACACAGAGCAGGTACAGCACAGGCAGCAACAGTGCAAGCTTCCATCACACACGGAGCAGGTACAGCACAGGCAACAGCAGTGCAAGCTTCCCTTACACATGGAACAGGTACAGCACCGACAGCAGCAGTGCAAGCTTCCCTCACACATAGATCAGGTACAGCACAGGCGGCAGCAGTGCAAGCTTCCCTTACACATGCAACAGGTACAGCACAGGCAACAGCAATGCAAGCTTCCCTCAAACACAGAGCAGGTACAGCACAGGCAGCAGCATTGCAAGCTTCCCTCACACACGGAACAGGTACAGCACAGGCAGCAACAGTGCAAGCTTTCCTTACACACAGAGCAGGTACAGCACAGGGAACAGCAGTGCAAGCTTCCCTTACACATGTAACAGGTACAGCACCGACAGAAGGAGTGCAAGCTTCCCTCACACATAGATCAGGTACAGCACAGGCGGCAGCAGTGCAAGCTTCCCTTACACATGCAACAGGTACAGCACAGGCAACAGCAATGCAAGCTTCACTCACACACGGAGCAGGTACAGCACAGGCAGCAACAGTGCAAGCTTCCATCACACACGGAGCAGGTACAGCACAGGCAGCAGCAGTGCAAGCTTCCCTTACACATGGAACATGTACAGCACCGACAGCAGCAGTGCAAGCTTCACTCACACACGGAGCAGGTACAGCACAGGCAGCTCTGAACAATGTGCCTGACCTTATTGCAAGGTGAACTATCCCTTTCTTTCTATAAATTGAGATAAGCCTAGTAGTGGATGTGTTAGCTCCTAGTACTAGTTTCAGTGTCTATTGTCACATTTCATTTGAACTATACATTCCTATAGCCATATGTGTGTGTGCCCATTAATCCCTGGTGCTGTACTTCACCGTCCCTCAACCCTTTTCTAGTGAAAAAAGGGGGAGGGGGATTGGCAACGCCTCACGGGAGCAACCACCATGGAGGATGTGTCAAACTGGTACTCGCTTGACTCCCCACTGTATCATCATCAGCAGTTGCCAACCGTAAAAGTAAAGGGGATCAAAACATTGTGCTAAAGAAAACAAAACTCCGTGTCGTGATGTGAATGACCCAACTACGTGATAGGGGCTACCCTCCCGCAGATACCCCGAGCACCAGTGCCCGCACTAGCGAGCGTTCTGTTATGCCACATCTCTCAGCTTACAGATCCCTTCTCTCTTTCTATTCCTCTACACATTTCTGCCTCTTTCACTCTCTCTTCCAACTCTCTCCCTCCCTCTCCAATTACTTACACAAATCTCGCAGATACCCCAAGCAGCAGTGCCCCCACTAACAAGCCTTCTGTACTGCCACATCTCTCAGCTTACAGATTCCTTCGCTCTTTCTTTTACTCTCCACGTTTCTGCCTCTTTCACTCTCTCTTACAACTCTCTACCTCCATCTCCATTTACTTACACAAATCTTGGTGATGCACATGCAGCAACAGTCCAAGATTCCCTCACACACAGAGCAGGTACAGCACAGGCAAATAGGCCTGCAAGCTTCCCTTACACATGGAACAGGTACATCACCGACAGCAGCAGTGCAAGCTTCCCTCAGTAACACGTACACACAGCAGCATTACCTATGCACTTCCTTAACAATCCACAGCATGACATCTATCTTCCAATAAACAAATATAACACATCCAGTTTATGAACATTTTTACACACGCCACACACAACTGCAGCTCTTACTGCATGCCTCAACAACGCACATGCAAAGAACTGTTAATGCATACTTACAACACGTACACATACAGCAACAACAACGATTCCAGTATTTAAAAGTAGCCACACACACATTAAGTTCCGCATCCGCTGCAATGTTCTCTATTTTCATAATAAAGTTAACGTCACAACTTTGAGGCAGAATATTACAAGAGTTTTAGGTTACAAAGGCCAACTTTGTATACTTTGGAACGCTTTATATATGCCATTTGTACGGGTAACTTGCACCACACAGTTCAAGTCGAATTAGACTAAGGAAAAAAAAAATGGCTTTTGCTTTGTCAGTTGAGAGCGAACTCTTATGAGCCATTAAGGGAGTTGCCCAGGGAAGTCTACTGTCGCGCCAATGTCGAAACTCCATCTGCATACACATTCAAACATTCACACTTCCAAGTCGCACACATCATCTAGTGTGACTTTTCCTTGGGGCAAGGGAAGGACTAAAACCTTTGATCCTTTCTTAAAGTAAAAACCAAAAAAAAGGTTTTTTCAACGTTAGCCCCTATTTAAGCTGGGGGACGGATCACTTTGAATCAGACTCTATTTTTACCTGCGAGAACAGAACTCGGACTTACAGAAGGACGCTGTACTTCCTGATAACGACCAACAGCCACTGAAAAAATCCGCCATTCAATCTTCCAAAGTAAGTGCATGGAACTTTTATTTCAATACCCCTAAGGGACAGCATTGATACATTAACTTCAGTTTATTATAGCGTTTACTATCTCCACATTGCACCTGTGTCAAATTATTCTGCAACATGTTATTTTGGAACACTAAATGTTCGCTGTTAATATTTATCAAAGTAATACGTCATTTATCAAGCAGGTCATAGCTTTGTTTGAACATACCGATACATATGTTTTTTTTTTATCGTTCTATCTTGTAGGTTATTCAGAAACATTCGACTTTTCATTGAAAGGGTAAAAGAAACGGCGCCCAAACATATATCATGTAAGTACATCCAACTGTTCACTCTGCTAACCGTTTTTGATTTCGTTCATAACACTTCAACTCACCACACAGAACATTTCTACCACTAATTAAAGGCACAACATGACTTTCACACATCTCTCAGCTTACAGATTCCTTCGCTCTTTCTTTTCCTCTCAACGTTTCAACCTCTTTCACTCTCTCTTCCAACTCTCTCCCTCCATCTCCATTTACTTACACAAAGCGCGCAGATACCCCGAGCAGCAGTGCCCGCACAAGCGAGCGTTCTGTTATGCCACATCTCGCAGCTTAGATTCCTTTTCTCTTTCTTTTCTTTTCCTATCAACGTTTCTGCCTCTTTCACTCTCTCTTCCAACTCTCTCCCCCCTCTCCATTTACTTACACAAATCTCGCATATACCCCAAGCAGCGGTGCACGCACTACCAATCCTTCTGTTATGCCACATCTCGCTGCTTAGATTCATTCCCTCTTTCTTTTAACTCTCCACGTTTCTGCCTGTTTCACTCTCTCTTCCAACTACCACCCCCCTCTCCATTTACTTACACAAATATCGCATATACCCCAAGCAGCTGTGCCCGCACGACCAATCCTTCTGTTATGCCACATCTCGCAGCTTAGATTCCTTCGCTCTTTCTTTTACTCTCCACGTTTCTGCCTCTTTCACTCTCTCTTCCAACTCTATCCCCCCTCTCCATTTACTTAGACAAATCTCGCAGATACCCCGAGCAGCTGTGCACGCACTACCAATCCTTCTGTTATGCCACATCTCGCAGCTTAGATTCCTTCGCTCTTTCTTTTACTCTCCACGTTTTTGCCTCTTTCACTCTCTCTTCCAACTCTCTCCCCCCTCTCCATTTACTTAGACAAATCTCGCAGATACCCCGAGCAGCTGTGCACGCACTACCAATCCTTCTGTTATGCCACATCTAGCAGCTTACATTCCTTTGCTCTTTCTTTTACTCTCCACGTTTTTGCCTCTTTCACTCTCTTTCCAACTCTCTCCCCCCTCTCCATTTACTTACACAAATCTCGCAGATACCCCAAGCAGCGGTGCACGCACTAACAATCCTTCTGTTATGCCACATCTCCACCGCTGTTAATAAATACACAACACAGGTTCAAGGTCCACCGTGAGAGACCAAGGAGGTCTATATGTGGGTCTTCTTTAGACCACCAATGTCACATTACAGGACTATATGTAGTTGTGTCACCCAGTTGTTGTACGTTTGTGGACAGCCCTGTGCGTTTTTCCCCTGCGAGTTTAAAAACCATATGCCCCAATGGAAATGCCCCCGTTATATTGTATTTCTGTCCGTATCAGAATTAGGCAGAAAAGTTAAAGGGCACCCAAAATGAACATCATTTTGAGTTAGAGTTACAAATGCCCTCTTAACCAAGGCAAAGTGGTGACTGAGACCTTTGGCTGCGTGATTTCAGCCAGGGCCCTACGTTTTTTAGGTGTACCCCTTTAAAAAGACTGATGACTTCCCACCTGTAAGCGGGTTGTGCAGTCACCATTGCTGCTGAGCTCCTTTGCCTTCCACATTGTAAATGGACTGGTGAGTGCTGCACAAAATACAGTGTATGCTGCACAAAATAGAGGGCTCTTTTTTGCTGCCTCTTTCACTCTCTCTTCCAACTCTCTCCCCCCTCTCCATTTACTTACACAAATCTCGCAGATACCCCAAGCAGCTTTACGCCCGCACTACCAATCCTTCTGTTATGCCACATCTCGCAGCTTAGATTCCTTCGCTCTTTCTTTTAACTCTCCACGTTTCTGTCTGTTTCACTCTCTCTTCAAACTCTCTCCCCCCTCTCCATTTACTTACACAAATCTCGCTGATACCCCAAGCAGCGCTGCACGCACTACCAATCCTTCTGTTATGCCACATCTCGCAGCTTAGATTCCTTCGCTCTTTCTTTTACTCTCCACGTTTCTGCCTCTTTCACTCTCTCTTCCAACTCTCTCCCCCCTCTCCATTTACTTAGACAAATCTCGCAGATACCCCAAGCAGCTGTGCACGCACTACCAATCCTTCTGTTATGCCAAATCTCGCAGCTTACATTCCTTCGCTCTTTCTTTTACTCTCCACGTTTTTGCCTCTTTCACTCTCTTTCCAACTCTCTCCCCCCTCTCCATTTACTTACACAAATCTCGCAGATACCCCGAGCAGCTGTGCACGCACTACCAATCCTTCTGTTATGCCACATCTCGCCGCTTAGATTCCTTCGCTCTTTCTTTTACTCTCCACTTTTTTGCCTCTTTCACTCTCTCTTCCAACTCTCTCCCCCCTCTCCATTTACTTAGACAAATCTCGCAGATACCCCAAGCAGCTGTGCACGCACTACCAATCCTTCTGTTAGGCCAAATCTCGCAGCTTACATTCCTTCGCTCTTTCTTTTACTCTCCACGTTTTTGCCTCTTTCACTCTCTCTTCCAACTCTCTCCACCCTCTCCATTTACTTACACAAATCTCGCAGATACCCCAAGCAGCGGTGCACGCACTAACAATCCTTCTGTTATGCCACATCTCCACCGCTGTTAATAAATACACAACACAGGTTCAAGGTCCACCGTGAGAGACCAAGGAGGTCTATATGTGGGTCTTCTTTAGACCACCAATGTCACATTACAGGACTATATGTAGTTGTGTCACCCAGTTGTTGTATGTTTGTGGACAGCCCTGTGCGTTTTTCCCCTGCGAGTTTAAAAACCATATGCCCCAATGGAAATGCCCCCGTTATATTGTATTTCTGTCCGTATCAGAATTAGGCTGTAAAGTTAAAGGGCACCCATAATGAACGTCATTTTGAGTTAGAGTTACAAATGCCCTCTTAACCAAGGCAAAGTGGTGACTGAGACCTTTGGCTGCGTGATTTCAGCCAGGGCCCTACGTTTTTTAGGTGTACCCCTTTAAAAAGACTGATGACTTACCACCTGTAAGCGGGTTGTGCAGTCACCATTGCTGCTGAGCTCCTTTGCCTTCTACATTGTAAATGGACTGGTGAGTGCTGCACAAAATAGAGTGTATGCTGCACAAAATAGAGGGCTCCTTTTTGCTGCCTCTTTCACTCTCTCTTCCAACTCTCTCCCCCCTCTCCATTTACTTACACAAATCTCGCAGACACCCCGAGCAGCTGTGCCCGCACTACCAATCCTTCTGTTATGCCACATCTCGCAGCTTAGATTCCTTCGCTCTTTCTTTTACTCTCCACGTTTTTGCCTCTTTCACTCTCTCTTCCAACTCTCTCCCCCTCTCCATTTACTTAGACAAATCTCGCAGATACCCCGAGCAGCTGTGCACGCTCTACTAATCCTTCTGTTATGCCACATCTCGCAGCTCAGATTCCTTCGCTCTTTCTTTTACTCTCCACGTTTTACCTCTTTCACTCTCTCTTCCAACTCTCTCCCCCCTCTCCATTTACTTAGACAAATCTCGCATATACCCCAAGCAGCTGTGCACGCACTACCAATCCTTCTGTTATGCCACATCTCGCAGCTTAGATTCCTTTGCTCTTTCTTTTCTTTTCCTATCAACGTTTCTGCCTCTTTCACTCTCTCCTCCAACTCTCTCCCCCCTCTCCATTTACTTACACAAATCTCGCATATACCCCAAGCAGCTGTGCCCGCACTACCAATCCTTCTGTTATGCCACATCTCTCAGCTTACAGATCCCTTCGCTCTTTCTTTTCCTCTCCACGTTTCTGCCTCTTACACTATCTCTTCCAACTCTCTCCCTCCCTCTCCATCTACTTACACAAATCTCACAGATACCCCGAGCAGCAGTGACAGCACTTCCAAGCGTTCTGTTATGCCACATCTCTCAGTTTACAGATTCCTTTGCTCTTTCTTTTAAAAGAATTGCATTAACAAAATGTTAAGTACTTCACGTGAAGACTTACAAAAGATATATTATAACCAACATTTCTTTCGTCTCCTTTCAGATTATTCAAACAACAACGAAAGAAACACAAGTTAAGGTAAATACTACTTTGCCAGTTAGGGCAAAGATTGTCAAAAGTTTATACCTTACAGTCCCCCCAATAAATTAGGTACTCGGAAAAGGTTTTTAATTTAAAATTGGTGCAAACATACTTTTATTATAACATCTAAGATGCATAGATGCTTGAAAGCAAGTTACCATCAAGGGAATAGAAAATTTAATAGCAAATCACAAGGTAAGCAATGCTTACCAAATAGTGTTTTTGCTGTCTTGCACAATTTATGCAAACCAGTAACTACTTGGAACTCTAATGATCTGCATTATATCATGGACCGTGGGGACGCTTTATATCTACAAATGCATTCTATTAACAAAGAAACACTTATGCATCCAGATGACTTGCCAAGGTATATAGACCACAATCAAGAGATATATTCACTCACGCTACGAAACGCTTACTACGGTGATGTCCTTAAACGTTTTGATAAAGCGTACCCAGATATTAGCACAGCATTAAATGTAACTCTTAATAAGCATTGTGGTGTTATACTTTGTATGGATGTATATGTTATAGCAATTTTCAAACATATGCAAACATACTTTGTATTTGATTCACATAGCAGGGACGATGAAGGCATGCCTCATTCTAACGGAACATGTGTTACAATTGCATTTCATTCTTTTGAAGGGCTGATTCAATATGTTGTGAAACTAGCATATCAGTTTACACATCAGGCTGATCAATGTGTCCAATTTGAATTAACACCAATAGATATAAAAATCATTCAGAGGAAATCTTTTACTAAAGCACTTACTGTGAACAATAAAAATAGGCACCTACCGCAAGAAAGAAACATTTGGGTACATACTACTGAATGTACTCCTAATCAGACTATAACATCAACTACAATGTCTTCATATAATGTACAGAATCAAAGTAAGCCAGGGAATAGCAATTTATCACAATTACCAGGAAATAGTAAATCTATACAGGGAACAAAGAAACACTCTCAGAAAAGAAAAAGGGATTCAAGTACATGTCCACAAAAAGTGGTAAAAAGGAAAAAAAATTATGCAGCTGAAGAAGACAATTCCAACTGTCAACAAATTGGTATTGCTCAAAAAAGACCAAAATTAAAGAAGTGTCAAAGGCAGAAACGAGGTAAACAAATCCATACAATTATTAGGAAATTCCACCGTGAAATATTGCATGGGCCAGAGTACATTTGTACTCTTTGCAATCAATTGTGGCATAAACCAACGGTGAGAAATACAGGCAGTGTTAGCCAATCCGAAATTTTCAGGAAGTGCAACATTAGTACGAAGAAAACAAATTTAATTTGTATGACTTGCTATTATTACATTCGCAAAGATAAAATACCACCATGTTCAATTCTAAATGGCATGGGCTTCCCAAATGTACCAGCTGAATTAGAATTATATGATTTAGAAGAACGATTAGTTTCACCTAGGATACCATTCTTACAAATTCGGACTCTGCCACGCGGTTTTCAAAAATCGTTATCAGGTGCAGTAGTTAATGTACCTGCAGATGTTATGACAACTGTTACCATTTTACCAAGGCAAATTAATGACGCCATGACAATCCCAGTGAAATTAAAAAGGAAATTAGTCTATAAATCATATACACATTATGAAAATATTAGACCAAATACTGTAAAAAAGGCAGATACATGGCTAGCTAAAAATAGTACAATGTTTAATGAATATGGTGTTACTATTAACCCTGACTGGGAGTATATACCTCCAGAAATAGAATCTCACAATGAGACTTCGGAGACAAACAATTCATCTGATAGTTCAGACAACATAGAAGCTGGAAATTTGGATACTATGTTAACAAATGAAACTATTACTACAAATTCGGTGAATGTGTTAAGTTTAGCTCCAGCTGAACATAACACGCCAAGAGGTTTATATGAGGATAAAGATTCTGAGTTTTTGGCTTTCCCTACTATTTTTTGTGGTGAACGAAGGCCAAACAATAAGGAAAGGCACATACCGGTACATTATAGTACTATTTGCCAAACAGAGTTAAGAAGTTATGATAGAAGAGTCGCTAAATCTATTAGTAATGTCTTTTTTAAACTGAAGAAATTACATATTAAGCAGATCCACGGTAAAATCAACATTTCCATCAGGAAAAAATTTACAGATGGAAATAAAATAACTGCTAAAGACATAAAATATAATATAGAGAATGTTTTACAGTTTAATGAGGGTTACAAAGTATTAAAAACTATATGCAGTTCACCTCCATATTGGGAAAGTTGCAAAAAAGATATTTTTGCAATGATAAGGCAACTTGGCATACCTACTTTCTTTTTGACTTTATCTGCTGCCGAAACTAAATGGCACCATTTAATAAATATACTATTGAGAGTTAGAAACTTAAAGGAATGCACAGAGGAAGAATTTTTAAACATGTCTTGGGAAACTAAAAGTAAATTAATACAAGAAGATCCGATAACATGTGCAAGACAGTTTGACTATCAAGTTAGGAAATTCTTTAATTGTGTTTTGATGAATGGCACTAATCCTATTGGGGAAATAGTAGACTACTTTTACAGAGTTGAATTCCAACAAAGAGGTTCTCCACATATACATGCATTACTCTGGGTAAACAAAGCACCACTGTATGGTGTTTCACCAGTGGAAGAAGTCAATAGCTTCATTGACAAATATATCACTTGTCATAAGTCTGAGAACCCTACTTTACAACCGTTAATAAATTTACAAAGGCATGGTCATACCAAAAATTGCAGGCGTAAACATCAAAGGACATGCAAATATCAATATCCTAAATACCCAATGTCAACAACGCTTATATTAGAGCCATTAACACTTGAGGGGACAAATAAGCAATGGCAAGATAATATTAAAAGAATACATGAAGCTATGAATAGTACTACTTTTAATACACTTTCTTTTGCCGAATTTTTAGACTTCATTAAAATGGATGATAACGAATATATTACTTCAATACAAACTAGCTTACAAAAAACAACGATTTTTTTGAAACGAACACCAGCCGAATGCTTCATCAATAACTACAATAGTATTCTTTTAGAAGCTTGGCGAGCAAACATAGACTTGCAGTTTATACTGGACCCTTATGCTTGTGCTGTCTACATTATCTCATATATCAGTAAATCTCAAAGAGGAATTAGCAAACTTCTAGCGCAAGCTGCTAAAGAGGTACCAAGCAATAGTAATGTCAAAGATCAACTTAAACACATAGGAAACAAATTCCTCAACTGCACAGAAATTAGTGCTCAAGAAGCAGCATATCTCATTCTTCAAATACCATTAAGGAAAAGCTCACGATCATTTGTATTTATTAATACTAGCCGTCCAGAAAAAAGAACTTATTTAATGCGTGATATGGAAACAATTAATAACTTGCCTGAAAATTCAACTGACATTCAATGTGAAAATATTATTATAAAGTACTGCAAACGCCCACAATCATTAGAGATGTGCACGTTAGCAGACTATGCAGCTAATTTTAACTATGTGAAGAAAAAAACACATGGCAGAGAAATCAATGATAGCGAAGATTTACTTGCAGAACAAAACTTTTACAGCTCAGATGAGGAAGAATTAGAAATAACATGTAGTCACGGGAATAAAGAACAACAGAAACAGAATTATGATTATGCTTTAAATAAGCGCACACAAGGGAAAATTATACGCTTTTGCAGATTTAACAAAAATAATGAACCAGAAGAGTATTATAGAGAGATATTAATGTTGCACTATCCATGGAGGGAAGAACATAAAATCCAAATAAACAAGGCAACTTACTATGACAGGTATCTGGAAGTTAAAACATTTGTTGACGCACAACTAAAAATCTATAACAAACAGCATGGAGAAGTTACAAACATTCTTCATGAACAGTGTCTTGAAAATGTAATTTCAGCTCCTCTATCACCAACAGTAAATATACAGAGAGAAGACGAAAATAATGAAATAAATAATATATATGATTTGGCGCTAGATTTAGGAATTAGAACTACCACCAATGAACAAAGCTCAACTAACTTTTTCTTACCCAATGAGAAATACCAACAACTTATGCAAAACTTAACGGAAGAACAACTACAATTTGTTTACCATCACTTGCATTGGTTTAAAACTACAAGCACTCCATGCTATACTTTTTGCACCGGAGGGGCAGGTGTTGGGAAAAGTTTTGTAATATCTGCACTATATCAAACTTTACTACGTTACTATAACACAAAGGCAGGTGAAAACCCAGACAATGTTTATATCTTACTTACTGCTCCAACTGGAAAGGCTGCCCATAATATTAATGGCAAAACACTGCATAGCACTTTCAAAATACCTGTGTCGCAAAGTTTGACTTATAAACAACTGAGTCATGAACATAGAACTGCTCTACAAATGGAAATGATGCATGTTAGAGTTGTTATTATAGATGAAATTTCAATGGTAGGGCACAATATGTTAAATTTTATACATAACAGGCTACAAGAAATAAAATCATCTAATGAACCATTTGGAGGCATTTCTATTTTAGCCATTGGTGACTTTTACCAATTAAAACCTGTATTTGACAGATACATTTTTCAGGATTCTACACAGTTGTATGGTCCTTTAAGTGCAAACTTATGGAAAGAACATTTTAAAATTTTTGAATTAACAAAAATTATGCGCCAAAAAGAAGATCTTCAATTTGCTCAACTACTAAACCGGTTGAGAGAAGGCAAGCATACTGAAGAAGATATTTCACAAATTAAGCTAAGGGAAATACAACCTGATGAGAGTCTATTAGAAACAATACCATATATCATGTCAACTAATAGAGAAGTTAATGATATTAACCAAAATGTTTTGGAAAAACATTGCAAACATTATCCAGTCTACATAACAGTAGCAAGCGATACCGTAAGTTCTGATTTGTCAGAAAATGTGAAAAAAACAATTCTGAAGCAACTGCCCAAAGATCCACAGAAAACAATGGGCCTTTCACATACATTACACATAGCCTTACAACTTCGTTATGATTTAAGTTGCAATGTGGATGTAAATGATGGTTTAACAAATGGCGCAACTGGTGTTGTACAATTAGTTGAATTGATTAACAATACACCTATTATTGTTTGGTTGTTATTTGAGAATCAGAGTATAGGACAAACAACCAGACAACAATATAAACACTTATATCATTCACAAATTCAAAACACATGGACACCAATACATGCTATATCTAGACATTTTCAATATACTAAGAAATTTATTACCATTATACGGAAGCAATTTCCTTTACGCCAAGCCTCAGCACGGACTATACATCGCACACAAGGTGCAACTATCGAACCACTTTATATACACTTTAATAACAGCAAAATTCATCATTTGCATTATGTTGCTATTAGCAGGGCAAAATCAATACAAAATGTATATGTACAGAATTTTGATGAACGTAAAATATTAGTACATCCACAAGTTAATGATGAAATGCACAGATTAAGGACAGAAATGCCACTTGAAATACATATCCCACAGTTACATACATACACTGCACATTTCAATATAATTGCACACAATATAAGATCACTACAGAAACATTTTACTTCTATGATAGCCGATAGTAATATATTGCAAGCAGACATTATATGCTTAACTGAGATCAACACTACAAGGAAGGCTACAGATAGTGATTTTACGATACAACAATACCATCACATTATATTTGATAAATTTCATACATACAACACTAACCATGGAATGATCATGTACTACAAATTTTTTTTTTTTATATTGCCTATTTATGAGACACATGAAGGGATAGACATTTTACATTTTACTGTACATATTCAGAACACGGATTACCTTATTATTATTGTATACAAACCACCACAAAAAAGTATAACTTCTCTTTTGGATTTTATCAAAAATATTACTGATTTTTACCCCACACACAAATTTATCATTATAGGGGATTTTAATGTGGATCTATCTCAACAAAATTCATACACTAAGCAATTAATTGAATTCTTTGAAGCTAAATTACAATGTAATCAACTCATTTCCAGTTACACAACTAACTACCAATCCATTTTAGATCATATATATACAAATGGAAAACTGCACAACTATGGTACATTAGAATGCTATTACAGTGATCATAAAGCAATATGGGTTTGTATTTAACATCTTATAACGCTTTTTCTATTTCAGATGATGTCTATTGAAGAAATCATTAACATTAATACCAATGACAACAAACCATATCAGAAACCCATACGAGTTAATGTAATCAACTGCTCTGGAAAAACTACTTACAAAAATGCAAAACAAGAACAAAAAATTCTATTTCATTTGGCTCTAGCAGATAAAACTGGTACTATGAAATGTACTTGTTATCAAGAAGAATTATACGAGCAAACTCAAAGTAACTGTGGACTACTGATACGCAACTTCATCATCAAAAACAAAACAATTCTAATTACTAAGCAAACAAAAGTTACAAAATTTCCGGCAATGAAAATTGAGGAGGGCCTTATCCAACAAGCGAAGAACATTTTGCATCCGCCTGCACCATCTGCTTCTCCCATTAAGGATATAAAACGTGCAACTCTAAAAAGTCTTATGACCGTTTCTGGGACAATATGTGGCGTAAGTATCAACGCAAATATGTCATCATGTCACAACTAAAAATGCCTAGTTAGCTTACACACACATTACACCTTTGCTAACTTCACTAACAAGCTAAATACACATAGCATTATACAGTCTGTCACACTATGTAGAAAGCACGAACTTTTTTAACCATAATATGCCAGAGTTTCTCTGTCTACTATAAATACAAGCACTCTCTACAAATCCATTTTTGGAAATAAACAATGCTATCTTTTCTAAAGGAGGTTCTGTTGGGTCCTTAAATATGACACCTTAGATTGCCATTCATACAACGCACTATTACTAAGTGTTTTTTCTTTCCGAATTTAATAAAATGTTTCTTTGGTGTAGGAAGAGGACGTAAAGACTGTCTTTATCAATGGAGAAGATACTCCACTGAAATCGATTACTTTAAAAGATGCAACAGATGACATCAAAGTGACACTGTGGAGAGAAGCTACACTATTTAACATACATCTTGGAGATTATGTTACGCTAACTCATGTAACTGTCCATGAATTTAATGCACAGAAAATTTTGAATACAACGAGGCACAGCAAAATAGAGGTAAGCAGACAACTCTGGCTCTTTCAGACACTCTGGCTCTTTCAGACACTCTGGCTCTTTCAGACACTCTGGCTCTTTCAGACACTCTGGCTCTTTCAGACACTCTGGCTCTTTCAGACACTCTGGCTCTTTCAGACACTCTGGCTCTTTCAGACACTCTGGCTCTTTTCAGACACTCTGGCTCTTTTCAGACACTCTGGCTCTTTTCAGACACTCTGGCTCTTTCAGACACTCTGGCTCTTTCAGACACTCTGGCTCTTTCAGACACTCTGGCTCTTTTCAGACACTCTGGCTCTTTTCAGACACTCTGGCTCCTTTCGCCCACTCTGTACCTTTCGCCCACTCTGTACCTTTTTCCCACTCTGTACCTTTCGCCCACTCTGTACCTTTCGCCCACTCTGTACCTTTTTCCCACTATGTACCTTTCGCCCACTCTGTACCTTTCGCCCACTCTGTACCTTTCGCCCACTCTGTACCTTTCGCCCACTCTGTACCTTTCGCCCACTCTGTAACTTTCGCCCACTCTGTACCTTTCGCCCACTCTGTACCTTTCGCCCACTCTGTACCTTTCGCCCACTCTGTACCTTTCGTCCACTCTGTACCTTTCGTCCACTCTGTACCTTTCGTCCACTCTGTAACTTTCGCCCACTCTGTACCTTTCGCCCACTCTGTACCTTTCGCCCACTCTGTACCTTTCGCCCACTCTGTACCTTTCGCCCACTCTCTACCTTTCGCCCACTCTGAACCTTTCGCACACTCTGAACCTTTCGCCCACTCTGTACCTTTCGCCCACTCTGAACCTTTCGCCCACTCTGAACCTTTCGCCCACTCTGTACCTTTCGCCCACTCTGTAGCTTTCGCCCACTCTGTAGCTTTCGCCCACTCTGTACCTTTCACACACTCTGTACCTTTCGCCCACTCTGTACCTTTCATGCACTCTCTATCACACACACACACTCTTGCTCTCAAACTAAAAATCTCTCTTTCAGACTGGACTTACAAACAAATAAAGTATAAGAATCTAAGGACTAATTGTTGCATTTCTTTTGTCTCAACAGGTAACAGCCCCACCACAGGAAAATATTGACATACAAATTTATGGCGTCGAAAGCACCAAAGATGAAACCAGTATGATAACTATTAGGGTGACAAACACAGACGTTTATCAATCGATGCCAATTCAAAATGACATACTAATTAAATGGTTTATGTTGGATGATGAGGTGGACAACATTGGAAATGCACTTGTACATTATTTGCCACAAACTTGTGAAGTGGTGTTTTGTAATGGGAAAATCATAAACATTCTAAAAGAGAAAGACGATGAAGACATATGTTCAGAGTAAATATCTCATGTTGCCCTTATCTCTCATTTTTGTATAAAAATTCAAAGTAATTATTATTGTTTTTAATAAAAATTAAAAGGTGTGAAATAAAAACTTTGAACTTCTTTGATCTGGTTTTGGGAAAGGAAGGATACATACAACTACAACTACACTCAACTAATACAACATAGTCACACACACATAGAACTATCATGCAATAACACACACACTCTGTACCTTGCGCGAACTCCGATGCTTTAAGCCACTCTGCATCCTTCCGCCACTCTGCATCATTCAGCCACTCTGCATCATTCAGCCACTCTGCTTCATTCACCCACTCTGCTTCATTCACCCACTCTGCTTCATTCACCCACTCTTCTTCATTCACCCACTCTGCTTCATTTACCCACTCTGCTTCATTCAGCCACTCTGCTTCATTCACCCACTCTGCTTCAGTGAGCCACTCGGCTTCAGTCACCCAGTCTGCTTCAGTCACCCACTGTGCATCTTTCACCCACTCTGCATCTTTCACCCACTCTGCATCTTTCACCCACTCTGCATCTTGCACCCACACTCTGCATCTTGCACCCACACTCCGCATCTTGCACCCATTCTGCATCTTTCACCCACTTCTTTCTTTGCCTCACACGGAGCAGGTACAGCACAGGCAGCAGCAGTGCAAGCTTCCCTCACACACGGAGCAGGTACAGCACAGGCAACAGCAGTGCAAGCTTCCCTTACACATGGAACAGGTACAGCACCGACAGCAGCAGTGCAAGCTTCCCTCACACACAGAGCAGGTACAGCACAGGCAGCAGCAGTGCACGCTTCCCTCACACACAGAGCAGGAACAGCACAGGCAGCTACAGTGCAAGCTTCCCTCACACACAGAGCAGGTACAGCACAGGCAGCAACAGTGCAAGCTTCAGTCACACACAGAGCAGGTACAGCACAGGCAGCAACAGTGCAAGCTTCCATCACACACGGAGCAGGTACAGCACAGGCAACAGCAGTGCAAGCTTCCCTTACACATGGAACAGGTACAGCACCGACAGCAGCAGTGCAAGCTTCCCTCACACACGGAGCAGGTACAGCACAGGCAGCTATGAACAATGTGCCTGACCTTAGTGCAAGGTGAACTATCCCTTTCTTTCTATAAATTGCGATATGCCTAGTACTGGATGTGTTAGCTCCTACTACTAGTTTCAGTGTCTATTGTCACATTTAGTTTGAACTATACATTCCTAAAGCCATATGTGTGTGTGCCCATTAATCCCTGGTGCTGTACTTCACCGTCCATCAAAACTTTTCGAGTGCACAAAAGGGGGAGGGGTATTGGCAACGCCTCACGGGAGCAACCAACATGGAGGATGTGTCAAACTGGTACTCGCTTTACTCCCCACTGTATCATCATCAGCAGTTGCCAACAGTAAAAGTAAAGGGGATCAAAACATTGTGCTAAAGAAAAAAAAACTCTGTGTAGTGATGTGAATGGCCCAACAACGTGATAGATCCCGCAGATACATCAAGCAGCATCTCGCAGCTTACATTCATTCGCTCTTTCTTTTACTCTCCACATTTTTGCCTCTTTCACTCTCTCTTCCAAATCTCTCCCCCCTCTCCATTTACTTACACAAATCTCGCAGATACCCCAAGCAGCGTTGCAAGCACTACCAATCCTTCTGTTATGCCACATCTCGCAGCTTACATTCCTTCGCTCTTTCTTTTACTCTCCACTTTTCTGCCTATTTCACTCTCTCTTCAAACTCTCTCCCCCCTCTCCATTTACTTACACAAATATCGCAGATACCCCAAGCAGCTGTGCCCGCACTACCAATCCTTCTGTTATGCCACATCTCGCAGCTTAGATTCCTTCGCTATTTCTTTTCTTTTCATATCAACGTTTCTGCCTCTTTCACTCTCTCTTCCAACTCTCTCCCCCCCTCTCCATTTACTTACACAAATGTCGCAGATACCCCAAGCAGCAGTGCCCGCACTACCAATCCTTCTGTTATGCCACATCTCTCAGCTTACAGATTCCTTCGCTCTTTCTTTTACTCTCCACGTTTCAGCCTCATTCGCTCTCTCTTCCAACTCTCTCCCCCCTCTCCATTTACTTACACTAATCTCGCAGATACCCCAAGCAGCAGTGCCCGCACTACCGATCCTTTTGTTAAGCCACATCTCTCATCTTACATATTCCTTCGCTCTTTCTTTTACTCTCCACCTTTCGGCCTCTTTCACTCTCTCTTCCAACTCTCTCCCCCTCTCCATTTACTTACACAAATCGCGCAGAAACACTAAGCAGCAGTGCCCGCACTACCAATCCTTCTGTTATGCCACATCTCTCAGCTTACATATTCCTTCGCTCTTTCTTTTACTCTCCACGTTTCTGCCTCTTTCACTCTCTCTTCCAACTCTCTCCCTCCTCTCCATTTACTTACACAGAGCAGGTACACCACAGGCATCAACAGTGCAAGCTTACCTCACACACAGAGCAGGTACAGCACAGGCAGCAACAGTGCAAGCTTCCATCACACACGGAGCAGGTACAGCACAGGCAACAGCAATGTAAGCTTCCCTCAAACACGGAGCAGGTACAGCACAGCCAACAGCAGTGCAAGCTTCCCTTACACATGGAACAGGTACAGCACCGACAGCAGCAGTGCAAGCTTCCCTCACACACAGACCAGGTACAGCACAGGCAGCAGCAGTGCAAGCTTCCCTCACACATAGATCAGGTACAGCACAGGCGGCAGCAGTGCAAGCTTCCCTCACACATACATCAGGTACAGCACAGGCGGCAGCAGTGCAAGCTTCCCTTACACATGGAACAGGTACAGCACCGACAGCAGCAGTGCAAGCTTCCCTCACACATAGATCAGGTACAGCACAGGCGGCAGCAGTGCAAGCTTCCCTCACACATAGATCAGGTACAGCACAGGCGGCAGCAGTGCAAGCTTCCCTCACACATACATCAGGTACAGCACAGGTGGCAGCAGTGCAAGCTTCCCTTACACATGGAACAGGTACAGCACCGACAGCAGCAGTGCAAGCTTCCCTCAGACATAGATCAGGTACAGCACAGGCGGCAGCAGTGCAAGCTTCCCTCAAACATAGATCAGGTACAGCACAGGCGGCAGCAGTGCAAGCTTCCCTCACACATACATCAGGTACAGCACAGGCGGCAGCAGTGCAAGCTTCACTTACACATGGAACAGGTACAGCACCGACAGCAGCAGTGCAAGCTTCCCTCAGACATAGATCAGGTACAGCACAGGCAGCAGCAGTGCAAGCTTCCCTCACACATAGATCAGGTACAGAATAGGCGGCAGCAGTGCAAGCTTCCCTCACACATAGATCAGGTACAGCACAGGCGGCAGCAGTGTAAGCTTCCCTTACACATGGAACAGGTACAGCACCGACAGCAGCAGTGCAAGCTTCCCTCAGACATAGATCAGGTACAGCACAGGCGGCAGCAGTGCAAGCTTCCCTCAAACATAGATCAGGTACAGCACAGGCGGCAGCAGTGCAAGCTTCCCTCACACATACATCAGGTACAGCACAGGCGGCAGCAGTGCAAGCTTCACTTACACATGGAACAGGTACAGCACCGACAGCAGCAGTGCAAGCTTCCCTCAGACATAGATCAGGTACAGCACAGGCAGCAGCAGTGCAAGCTTCCCTCACACATAGATCAGGTACAGCACAGGCGGCAGCAGTGCAAGCTTCCCTCACACATAGATCAGGTACAGCACAGGCGGCAGCAGTGCAAGCTTCCCTCACACACGGAGCAGGTACAGCACAGGCAACAGCAGTGCAAGCTTCCCTTACACATGGAACAGGTACAGCACCGACAGCAGCAGTGCAAGCTTCCCTCACACACCGTCACACACCCTCAGCTTCACACACCCTCACTCACCCTCACACACACACACATACAACAACAAAAGGAATAATAGAAATAAACTATCCTAATCCACACTCTAACTCCAAGATAGAAATCCTGAGTCCTAATTCACCCTAATAAACTAACAGCCTAATTCACCCTACAAATACATACTCAAGATACGCAACAGAAAGACATCCTAGAAAATAACAACCAAAGTAAAAATACACGCAATGATGTTTATCAAGCTTCAGGTCACCAAACCAACAATTATTAGGACAAAATAACACCAACAAAAGAACGAAGAATTATCAGTCAGGATGCGAGGACTAGGATGTACTAACACAAAAGTAAAACAGCCTATTTTTAACTTGGGTAATAAACAAGCACTATTCATCCCGTAAATCGGACGGATTAAACACAATTGTCATGAGTTACACAAAAAGCCGTAGGCATATAACAATAGCACTTCATCACACGGAATTACATCAAGTATTAAAAACATATTACGCAACTTGGATTCAGCGCAAAAAATAATCAATAAACATTACATATGTCTCTTAGCTTCACAAAAGAAATCGTAATACAATTAATACATTTTAAGTGTACAATATTCATGGCGAAAAGAGTACTTAGAAACTCAATGAACAGCTCTTGTACGTCAAATTACAAACAACTGCTAATAATACATTACATAACACTTTAAGAAAATTAATACATTACATATCGATTAATAAAAACAAGACTTTAATTACACGACATAATAATCATTTCGAAATATTACAAACAAAAAAATACAATGTCAACAGTATTAAAAATACACTCCTATTCATTCGTTAACTTAAATATACTATATGTAGTAAATAAAACACTTAATTGCATATAAATTACATAAATAACTAAAATAATTACAATCGCTAACAAAATATGTCACTATTTATATAAATACACTCGTAATTATTAACTATTTTATGCATACTATCAATACTACTTTACATTATATTCAAAAAACACGTCGAGGGAATCTCTTACCTATCCTACGACGCACCAACAGCACACGTACAGGAACACGCCTTCCGCATCCGGCTATTCTCCATGTTCTGGAGAATTCCACCGATTACGTATGCTAATCGGAACGCGACGTCAAAAACGTCGCGCTCCGATTGGCTAAAAAAAATGTCCATCAAAAAAAAAAGTAACGGTAGGGAAAAGAAAAAAAAAAACTAGAACGCTAACCTGGTAAATGTAGGTAGCGTTCAGGTGGCGATTTCCGTCAGACATTTTATTAACAAAATTTTTTTTAAACATCAACCCCTCACCCTCTATAACTCTCTATCACCCTCAACACATCACCATCACTCACCCTCACTCACCCTCAATCACCCTCACTCACCCTCACCCTCACTTACCCTCACTCACCCTCACCCTCACTCACCCTCACTCACCCTCAATCACCCTCACCCTCACTCACCCTCAATCACCCTCACTCACCCTCACTCACCCTCACTCACCCTCATTCACACTCACTCACCCTCACTCACCCTCAAGCCCTCACCCTCACTCACCCTCACTCACTCTCACTCACCCTCACTCACCCTCAACACCTCACCCTCACTCACACTCAACCACTCACCCTCACCCTCACTCAGCCTCAAACCCTTACCCTCAATCACCCTCACCCTCACTCAGCCTCAACCCCCCACTCACCCTCAAATCCTCATCCTCAATCACTCTCAACCCTTCACCCTCACTCACCCTCAACCCCTCACCCTCACTCACCCTCACTCACCCTCACTCACCCTCACTCACCCTCACTCACCCTCACTCACCCTCACCTACCCTCACTCACCCTCACTCACCCTCACCCACACTCACCCTCACTCACCCTCAACGCCTCACCCTCACTCACTCTCAACCCCTCACCCTCACTCACCCTCAACACTTCACCCTCACCCTCACTCACCCTCAACCGTTCACCCTCAACCCCTCACTCACCCTCACTCTCACTCACCCTCACTTACCCTCAACGCCTCACCCTCACTCACTCTCAACCCCTCACCCTCACTCACCCTCAACACTTCACCCTCACCCTCACTCACCCTCAACCGTTCACCCTCAACCCCTCACTCACCCTCACTCTCACTCACCCTCACTTACCCTCACCCCCTCTGCCTCACCATCACTCACCCTCACTTACCCTCAACCTCTCAGCCTCACCCTCACCCTCACTCACCCTCAACCCCTCACCCTCACTCACCCTCACCCTCACTCAGCCTCAACCCCCCACTCACCCTCAAATCCTCATCCTCAATCACTCTCAACCCTTCACCCTCACTCACCCTCAACCCCTCACCCTCACTCACCCTCACTCACCCTCACTCACCCTCATCCACCCTCACTCACCCTCACCCACACTCACCCTCACCCTCACTCACCCTCAACGCCTCACCCTCACTCACTCTCAACCCCTCACCCTCACTCACCCTCAACACTTCACCCTCACCCTCACTCACCCTCAACCGTTCACACTCAACCCCTCACTCACCCTCACTCTCACTCACCCTCACTTACCCTCAACGCCTCACCCTCACTCACTCTCAACCCCTCACCCTCACTCACCCTCAACACTTCACCCTCACCCTCACTCACCCTCAACGTTCACCCTCAACCCCTCACTCACCCTCACTCTCACTCACCCTCACTTACCCTCACCCCCTCTGCCTCACCATCACTCACCCTCACTTACCCTCAACCTCTCAGCCTCACCCTCACCCTCACTCACCCTCAACCCCTCACCCTCACTCACCCTCACTCACACTCACACTCAACCCCTCACACTCACTAACACTCACCCTCAACTCCTCACCCTCACTCACCCTCAACACCTCACCCTCACTCACCCTCACCCTCCCTCAACACCTCACACTCAATCACCCTCACCCTCACTCACACTCAACTCCTCACCCTTACCCTCACTCACCCTCTCACCCTCAACCCCTCACCCACCCTCAACACCTCTCCCTCACTCACCCTCCCTCACACTCACTCACCCTCACTCACCCCCACTCAACACCTCACCCTCACTCACCCTAAACCCCTCACCCTCACCCCCTTACCCTCAATCACCCTCACCCCCTTACCCTCAATCACCCTCACCCTCACCAATAACTACAACTTTTCTAATGCTATACTTATTGCATTCCAACCCCACTCATCCACGCAACGCCACTCACACACGCAACGCCACTCACACACGCAACGCCACTCACACACGCAACGCCAGTCACACACGCAACGCCACTCACACACGCTACGCCACTCACACACGCTACGCCACTCACACACGCTACGCCACTCACACACGCAACGCCACTCACACACGCAACGCCACTCACACACGCCACTCATCCACGCAACGCCACTCATCCACGCAACGCCACTCATCCATGCAACGCCACTCATCCACGCAACGCCACTCATCCACGCAACGCCACTCTTCCATTTGCAAAAAGAAAAAAGTCTAACTATTCTATTGCGAGACCTATTGCATTTCCAATGCTTGTTAGGCATTTTATTGAAAACATTCTCGACAAATTAATGGCATTTGGCAAGCATTGTTTTCAGAATTATGTTATGGCCTGTGAGCCTGCAAGATTCATGTGGAAAAATTAATAGGATAATGCATGAATGTCCTTTTATAACGTATGTTTTTACAGTCAAAGCATTTGAAACTTACGCTGAATAGTGCATATTTTAATCATATTTTTTCATACATTTCCCGCTGAGAAAGTCAAACTTTTTCCACTTTGCCCACTCACTGCTACTTTGGGAAGTTATCACACCCCCAACTTCCAAAGATCACCAGCCACACAGGAGCCACAGACAGATTTTATGATACTCTGGGATCCTATGAGGTTTGGCCATTTTGCAGACAGCGTTGGGACAATTACACAACAAAACTGTCCAGTGTACCAGTTCTCAATAGTCAAGATCAGCTGTTTTGACGTCTCTGGGATCCCGTGGGTGTAGACCTCAACATTATGTTTAGGGACCACTGGGAAGGAAAAATGCTGCATACCTCGGTTACTGCAATAACAGTCACAATGTTTCAGTGTTCCTGGGAGGGTTGGTCACCTCATGGTTAAATGCCACCCTAGAGACAAATGTACACCTATCCCAGGAACCTGGGGTTTCAGAATTGTAATTTTCCAGCCAGGACCGGCTTTAGTGCTGGTAGCGCCCAGTACGACAGACTTTTTTGTCGCCTCCTGTGACCTCCTGTGACCTCCTGCTCCACAGATTCTTGCACTACCACCCTACAACATTGCCCCTCATCTCTCCATAGCCCCTCTCTTACATACATTTTTTGTTTTATAGCACTAGTTGTACCAGTGTAGGGTGTCAGAGCATTTTACATCACACACACACATTACATAGAGACAATGAATCATATGTGAGGAATTCAGACAATAGGAAACGTTACATAACACAATGAGGATTACAAGATGCAGGAATCACATGTGATCCATACCGGTAAGCAGCATATTTTAAGATCATTTGGTCTAGAGATTTAAACATTACACAGTGGTTGGGGTTGGCTTCACTAATGAGAATGTATTACTACCAAAACGAACCCTTTTTAGCAACATTAGGATAATAAAAGACTAGTGAAAAAAACAATGTTCTAACCTATACCATGCAGCTCTTGGATGACAGTTCATTGGTCACTGTGCCTTACTAGGATTGTAACCTATGAATTGGAAGTAACAGAAGGATCTCTGTGACAAAAGCAGTAACCTACTGAGCTAGCTGCCTTAAATATAGGTCAGTAATCTGCATTGTATGATTCTTTGCTGCAGGCATATTCTCCTGTACTGAGGGTAGCAAAAATAAGGAAAGCGAAACTTAAAAAATAAAAAAAATTGTATTCGTTTTATATATTCAGCACATCATGCACTCTGATTACGACATAGTAAAGTGCAAATTATGGTCCATTCCCATTCGTATTATTTTGCCTACTAGGTGAAGGGAGGCGGAACTTACTGTCACCATACCATTCATCAAAATAGAAAAGTTATTGGTTTTTGTTCAATTATGTAATTGCAATCTTCCTGTTCTGTGTGACTTTAATTCACAGGTCTAACCTTTTACAACATGCAGTAAATCTGAAACAATGCAACAAGTTGAATGTTGCTGTCTGTATAGCTTATAAACACTGTACCAAGTAAAATGTTACTTACTATATGGCTTTTATCGAGCTGATTTTAATTTGTGCATTTTTTAAATGAGACAGGAGGATGTCAAGTGAAACTCTTTGATGGAACAATTAATGTGACCAAACTGTCCTCACAGCACTACCAAGAACAAGCTCACTTTGTGTGCCACTGCGAATCCAAGAAACACAACTTTTTTTTGTCTCTGGACAGCTCCAAGCAGTTGTTCTGAGAATACAGAGCAGTAAGGGTGGGGGCTGGCAGTAAATTACGTAATCAGCGATGGCATTCATGAACATAGGTGTCCTTTTATTTCCACGAGGACCCATGTTATGGAAATGAAAGAGGGATAAGGGTGCGCACTGCAAGCTTTTGTGTGATGTGAATGGTGCCGATTTATGAGCACAAATGGCGCCTCTCTAAGCTTGACGTCTGGTGCAGTGGCACCGCTTGCAACACCCTAAAGCTGGCCCTGTTTCCACCATAGGTCCCTCATATATTTGGAGGAAGAACTGCTGAGGACCATGGTTGCTGGAGATCCAATCTTCGAAAATTCTAATCTGGTGACATGGGCATACATGTGGAACCTTGATGCTACCCAATGCAGATGAATTGGAGCTTTCATCTCCACTCAAGGGGTGGCTTATGGGCCTCTGCTCAAAATCACGAAGATGGCTAGTGGTAAATATGTGCTACTGCTGTAGCACAAGGAAGTGTTCTGGTTAGAAGGCTAGGATGGTGGAAATGATGACAACAGACTTCCACAAGCCCTTCCAAGGTTGAGGTAGTGCTTCACCAAAGGTGGTTGTTGTGGATCAGTCTGGTGGATCAGTGTGGCAGGTGAGACTGAGTCTGCAAAGCTGGTTCATTGCCCTTGGCTAGCTTGCATTTGCAGCATATGTTTCTTCCAGGTGGTCAAATATTTACTGTGGTTCGACTTTCATTTGGTCGGCAGCGTCTCCATGGTTCTCAGAAGATGTGCTCAGAGCTGTATTTAGTTTCTACTTTCACTGGGGTTCTCACAGGTGAGAAGTAGGCCGGTAGGGGGTCAGATAGGTAAAGAGGCAAGGCAAGGTCCAGGGAACGGTCATTATGCAGTTTGTTCCTCTATGGAAAGAGAGTGGGTTCCTCGCTGGTTGAACACTCTGGAGGTATGGTCAGGTCCTCTGCACTCTTCAGGTGAAGTAAAGTGTTGGTTTGAGACGTCTAATAGTTACACTGGTTTTGGAGCTGTGTGTGGAAGAAGAGCACAGCCCTGAATCAGGTAGGTGAAGTAGAACATTGGAATTTTGAGAGCTCCATTGAAGACCATGGAGTGGCTCTGGGCTTATTATGGCTGGTATACGCCTTCTGATCCAACATTCCAATGTTTGTCTTTCTGTTTCTCCCTTTTTAACTTAGAACTTTCTATCCTCAGTGTGTGACCTATTCTAATAGTTTTATAGCCCTTCTGCCTCACGCTATACCTGTTGTTAAAGGCCCTCACCCTTGTTATAGGCCCTCGCCTGTGGCTCGGGCTTATATCTCGGTTTCAGGGCCTTTAACAACCATTCTAGCCCTCAGCAGAGGGCTATAAGGCTCTACTATGTGTTACTTCCTGCCGTTTGAACTAGAGGGTGCTCATTTAATAATAAATTTAGTGCTTTTCAAGAAGGTCCCCCAGCCCACATAAAACAATTTCTATTATACCCACTGCTGGTTCCAGCTCTGTCTCATGGGAAAAGGAAAGTGTCCACATGATCCTGGTTCTCTGTAGACCCAGGAAGCATTTAGCTCTTTTAATGGGATTTCTTTGTACATTAAAGAAAAATTGCTGCGCCTTCGTAAGAGATTAAGGATTCATTATAGGGTACTGCATGAGAATTTACAGAAGGGAGTTGTAGAATCAATTATCACAGAAATTGTTGATGGATAAAGTAAGTTTATTTGAAGATAAAGAAGCACTCCCAGCAACACATCTGAAGGCTCCGGACAGTCAGCGGTAACTGACCTAACAGTAACTGTACGCCATGGAACGGCACGATAACACACAGTGCCGTGTAGCGAGACACATACATTCAAAGAATAATAAATGCACGAGATATACTTGAAAAGAAATACATGCGCGAGAATTAACACGTGCATGCATACATAACACACCTTCCTCCCTTATAAAATGAAACAAACGAAAAAAAAAAAAAAAAACTAAACTTAAAATTTTCCTGTCATGTAAGCAACAAAATCTGACAACCATTTTGGTTTTCTTGTAGTTCTTTTCTGTAAAGAAACATTATTGCTGTGGATAGATTGAGATTGAGGAAGAGATTGGACACCCATATTCTGATTGATATTACTACCACTGGAACAACAAGGTGTCGCAGCCATGTCACTACAAACTACATTTCCACTCAAATCTTCATCCAAATATGAAAAATCAGAATGTTTCAAAGTAGATTCCTTACAGTAAACATATTTATCAGCCTTGAGAATAGCAATCCTACTGAGATTCCAAACTTTATTGTCTGACAATCTCACTGAGTTTTTTAAGATCTCAATAACTTCAAAAGGACCCATGAACGAACTTTCACCTTTCTTGACCTTCCAAGGTTTTTTGACTTTAACCATCATACCAATTTCTACTTTTGGATCCATTTTGGAGCCAAATTTCTCATCAAAGTACTTCTTATTGGTACAATGGGTGCGAGTAAGATTCTCTTTAACCTTTCCCAAATCCACATTAGAAGAAGTTGACTTCACTAACCATGACGGATTCACCTTGGTTCTGGGAATTCTTCCTCTCATGATTTCAAAAGGAGAATATCCAGTCATGGAATTCATGGTTGTTCTGTACATCCAGACTTTCTTAAAAATGTCAACTTCCCATTTTTTTTGTCTTCACTACCAACAGACTGTATAGTACCCTTCAGAACTTTATTGAACCTCTCTATCACTCCATTCCCACTTGGGTTATATAGAGAAGTAGTGGAATGGGCTATGCCAAGCCTTGAAAAGTAATCATTTGCTTTCTTAGAATTGAATTGGACTCCATTATCAGTTATGATCCTTACTGGTAGCCCTTCTTCAATGAAAACCTTATCTAAAAAACACAAAACCGAATCAGTATCTATTTTATGAACAATTTTGATAATGGGCCATTTTGAGAAAATGTCAATAGCCGCAATGATGTACTTGGAATCACAGCCAATGGGACCCATAATGTCCAAAGCAATGGTCTCCCATGGATTGTCAGGAATAGTATGCACACCCATATTGGGTTTAAGAGTGACCAACGACTTATCAGAATTTGCGCAAACAACACAATTCCTAACTAATCGTTCAATAAACACATCCATGCCTGGCCACCAAAATAAATGCTTAACTTGTTGTTTAGTTCTGACCATACCACTATGACCTTCATGACCCTGTAAAACTATAACCTTTCTCACACCTGTTGGTGGAACAATACGCTCACCTCTTCTAATGACATTGTCACAATATGAAAGTTCTGATCTCACTTCCCAGAAACTCTTCAACTCTGAACTAAGATACCTCTTATCAGGCCAAACATCAATGATGTAACTTGCCACATTCTTTAAGGTCTCATCATCCTCAAATTTCTCCCTCCATAGAGTCTGATCAATAGAAATGGGACCCTCATCATGAATCAAGGCAATCTGAAAATCATCCCACTCATTGTGCAAATCTTCTTGAATGGGTAAAGGCATCCTTGACAAAAAATCAGCAGACACATTTTCCCTACCAGGTACATATTGTATATCATAAATAAAGTCCTGTAATCGCATGGACATGCGTGCAATGCGGGCTGAAGCTCTCAACATCCCTTCAGTAGTGAGAAGACGTACTAATGGTTTATGATCACTCCTCAGTATACACTCCTTACCCCAAACAAACACTCTGAAATGTTCCAAAGCCCAAATGCACGCTAAAGTTTCCCTTTCTATTGTGGAATACTTTTCCTCAGCAGGAGTAAGAGCTCTGGAAGCATGTGCAATAATGACTTCCTTTCCTTCCTTAGTTCTTTGAGTAAACACAGCCCCCAGCCTTTTTGAGCTAGCATCAGTGGTAATAACATTTTGTAAAGAAGGATCAAAACAAGAAAGTGCATTCGCAGAACAGATAGCACTCTTAACATCACAAAATTCCTTCTCACATTCATCTGTCCATTCAAAAGCAACTCTATTCTTAATCAACTGTCTGATATTAAATGTTCTACATGAAAAATCAGGTACATACCTGGCATAAAACTCAACTAGCCCTAAAAAGGATCTCACATCATCCTTAGACTGAGGGTGAGGCGCAGACTCAATGGCTTCTAAAAGAGAAGATTTTGGTTTGATACCTTCTTCACAAAGTTCATGGCCTAAATAATTTACAGAATGAACACCAAATTTGCATTTCTCATACTTAATGGTAAGGCCATGTACATTGAGTGCACCTAACACCTCTTCCAGAGCAGCAATGTGTTTATCCTTGTCATCATTAAATACCAAAATATCATCTTGAAAACAGATGACATTTTTGCAATCCTTTAGAATGTCCTGCATAACCCTCTGAAAAATTGCTGCTGCAGACGCCAAACCAAAAGGCATCCTGTTAAATCTGAAGCATCCAAATGGTGTGATAAATGCAGTTAGGTCTTTACTTTTCTCATTAAGCTCTATCTGGTGATAAGCAGCAGATAAGTCAATGGTTGAAAAAAAATTTGAACCACCAACAACCGATAACATTTCAGAAATGCGGGGAAGGGGAAATTGATCTACAACAATATTATTGTTGAGATGGCGAAGGTCAATACAGAGTCTGACCTTGCCATTGGCTCGTCTGGCAACCACTATGGGCGAAACCCATTCAGACGATTCAATTCTTTCTATTATGCCACCTTCCACTAAAGCATCTAATTCATTCTTTACTTCTTCTCTAACAGCAAAAGGAATATTTCTAGCTTTGTGTACTTTAGGACAAGCATTTTCTTTTAAGTGAATTTCATGTTTAAAATTGGTTAATCTCCCAATGCCTTTTGAAAAAACATTAGGAAACTTATTTAACATCAGAGTCGAAATTCCATTTTGTTCATCCACTAACATTACAGGATTGGGACTATTAGGATTCAATATGATATCTAGTTTGCCCTGGTCAAACCAGCTAAGCACTGAAGGACCTTTTTTTGAAACATACAACTTTGCAATACACTTCCTGTTTTTGAATCTGAAAACTAAAGTTCTGAACCCTAAAATGTCTATCCTTCCACCAGAGTACCCTTCAGGATTGATATCACTTTCCTCTAAGTGACTACCTAATCTGTGTACAAATAGTTTTTTCCATACAGATTCACACACAATAGAATAGGGTGATCCAGAATCAGCATACATGTTGATTTTTACGCCTCCAATAACCATATCACATAATGGCTTTTTCTTAATCCTAGTATCATTTACATTCAAAATCACAGACTCTTTTACATTTAACACAAAGGAACAGTTGTTAGAGTCATTTGTGAAAGTTTCATCATCACTATTGTCACTTTGCTCAATACATTTCAACTTTTGGTTAACTTTACCCCTTCTGCAAGCAGAAGTAAAATGTCCCATTAAACCACAATTTGAACATTTCTGTTTTAAACCAGGACAATTTTCGTTATTTGCCAAATGTGATTTGCTGTTGCATCTGAAACACTTTAAGTTACCTTTGAAGTCCTCAGAATTCCCTTTGGAGGGGAATGTTTGTTTCTTTTTTGAAAAATCCTTATTCTTATTATCATATTTAGGATTAATCTTTGAAACAATATCCTTACTAACAGAAACTTCTTTGCCTTTGACCTGTTGCGCACTCCTACATGAAAGTTCTGCTTTTCTTACAATGGATACAACAAAATCTAGATTTTCATCACCATTGATCCATAATCTTTCTTGTATAGTTTCATTACTCGAGTGCATAACAACTTGATCTCTAATAAGATCTTCTTGTAAATTTCCAAATTTACTATCCAATGCTAAAGTTTTTAGAGAAGACACAAAATTGTCAACCGATTCTTCACTTAACTGTTTCCTCTGAAAGAATTTATATCTGGAGATTCCTATACATACCTTAGGGGAACAATATTTGTCAAAATCATATACAGCCTTATCAAAAACATTCATATCACCACTGGCTTGTGATACGGGTAATTGATTAAAAGCTTTTAATCCTTCAGGTCCCAAGCAATGTAAGAAGATACCTTTCTTTTCTGGGGCTTTCATCTTCCCATTGGCATCTAAAGTTTCAATATAGTTTAAGAAATAAGCCTTCCATTCAATCCAAGGCATACAAGGAGAACTACCTGCTGACCAATAATTTTGTGGTGGAGAAAGAGTGTAACCTTGCGCACACATAATGAAGAGAATGTGAAAGTTAAATTACACTTAGTATTAATGACTTGTATATAAAGCATTCAAATAAATAAATAAATAAATAAAAATGCGTCAAAAATGTTCATCAGCACCTAATGAGTAATTTCAATGAAGTAATAGTGCGTCAAAAATGTTCATCAGCACTTAATGAGTAATTTCAATGAAGGAATAAAGTACTTGTGAGGAACACAATAACACAAGAGAATGGCTGTAGAAAAAAATAAACAGTCACACGGCTCTTGAAGGAGTAGATCCACTTTCCACTTTCCACTTTCCAGTAATGAAATCTGGAAAAAAAATGAAGTCACCTCTCTGCTTTTCTTTTCCACCTCGCAGTTAGTAAACTGTACTTTTCGTTTTCACCTCGTAGTCAGTTAACAAACCGGAGAAAATGAAGTCACCTCTTTTCTTTTCATTAAAAACGGGAGAGTAGCGTCTCAAAAGAAATGAACCAATCGCCTCCGCCCAAAATCATCCACACGTCAGCACAGAAATCTCGAAGACGATATTCGCGCACACACCGCAAAGCGGAGAGGTGAAGGAGAGAAGTGTCGAAGTATGATGAAAAAGGTGAGTAAATGGGTTCCAAACCTCACTTTGTAGATCTCCGTTCAACTTGTGGATTACATAAATTCCATCAGTATTTAAAGACGTTTATCGATGCTCATAGGAAATGAGTTTTAAATATAAATTAAGCCAGGAAATGCTTCTAAATGGTCCGTAAATGCTCCGTCCCTCGTCGCCAAATTGTAGAATCAATTATCACAGAAATTGTTGATGGATAAAGTAAGTTTATTTGAAGATAAAGAAGCACTCCCAGCAACACATCTGAAGGCTCCGGACAGTCAGCGGTAACTGACCTAACAGTAACTGTACGCCATGGAACGGCACGATAACACACAGTGCCGTGTAGCGAGACACATACATTCAAAGAATAATAAATGCACGAGAAACACTTGAAAAGAAATACATGCGCGAGAATTAACACGTGCATGCATACATAACAGGAGTCAGTAGGCATCAATTCCAGGTTACAGCCAAAGCTGAGACAAGTACAATTTAACAAAATACATACTTCATGTCGGCTTTTACATTCAAGCCACCTGAGCACAAAACGTTATAAGGTTTAGTTAAGGAAAAACAAAAACAGAAGAAACCAGACAGGATTTAAATCCAGCATAAGGCAAAAGACAGCAAGACCTAGCTTCCTGTCTGGTAAACTCCACACATATGAGTATGTGTCAGGTTTTCTGAATCATCGTTTAAAAACACACACAATGGACCCATTAATTTCAGAGGGTAGACACTATCTGCCAAGCTGCAAAGCTTACCACTATCAGCGGATTGTCACGTTCCTCTCCAACTTCTCCCGGAATTCACAGAAATATGCTGAACTCGTCCTGGTGTCATTTTGGCACTGGCACACTTTCATCAGCATCAGCCTGATTTCTGCTTTTGTTACGAGCAGCAAAGTGCGGGGAAGAGGCTTATCAGATTCCAGCTGGTCCACAACAAAAGCTGGAGTAAAGGGGCCATTATACCTCTTATAGTTGTAGTACCTGGGTGGGAGCTATTTGGAACCTTACACCATGCAATAGAGGGGAAATAAAGTCTCACAGTTATAACTTCACAGGTATGCTTATGACTTTGTTCATATATAAGAGATATGCAGGCACGGTAAGAATGTTAGATGTGATGCTCTGTCCCGGTATTAACACAAAATAACAATGTAAATACCATTATTTTATTTCTTATTTAGGGCTTTAGCACTACTCCTCCCAATGCAGTGTCAGAGCATCAAACATACAGATTATACGTTTACAATAAATCATATGTGTGTACATCAATATAAAGGAGGTATTACATGACACAATGAGGGTTACAGGGTGTAGGAGCCAATTGTCCTTCATACCTCACTGTACTATATTAGAAGGATGACAATTTATGAACTGCAATTAACAAGAGGATCTCTGTCCTAAAAGCACTAACCCACTTCTCCATTTCAATAAAATAAAAATATGTCATCTGTGTGTTACATAATGTGCTTTGCAGCAGACAAATGAACCCATATGGCACTTTGATTCAAACTAGGACTAGGCAAAACACAGATCTCTCCAGCAAATAAGTTATCCTACAGAGTTACCTTACCATTATTCCCTGAGATTTGGCTGGCACACAAAGATCTCTACAGCAGGTGCCTTAACCCTTTAAGATATTTTAAAATACAGACTTTTCAACCAATAAAGCAGAACAGATGTATTGCCACATTTACCCTTGCTGACAATTTCTTTTTGGCAGGGTGTAAAAAAACATAAATGCATAACTTGAGGCCCAAAGTTTGCGTCGGGGTTGCATCAATATTTTGGCACAACCCCAATGCAAAATCCAATTTGTAAGATATTGTAACTCATGCAAATGTACTCATAATAAACCTGGTCAACATATGTGAGGTCTTAAGATCTGATGTCACTTCCTGTGTGGTCATGGGTTCTGATGTCACTTCTTGTGATGTCATGCATGGTGATGTCATGTGCGGTGATGTCACATCCAATGTGCTTAACTTGGTGAGTGCCCCCAATTCTTTTTTTAGGACTTGAGCCCTGTCCTCGCCCCTCTAGGACTTACAGTAAGGCTCTCTTGGACCCAGGTCGTGCACCTTGAGACTCCTGCCTTATTCCTCTCCTAGACTTTTTCTCGCAATCTCTCTGCCTTTTTGTTCTCTGCGTTCTGTTTTCTACTCTGTTCTTGTCCTATTTTGGGCTCTTATGCTCCGTTTTCTGCTTGTTTTTTTCAGTTTTGTGCCTTTCTGCTCCGTTTTCTGCTCTGTTTTTACCCTGTTTTATATCACCTTTCTCATCTGTTTCACCCTGTTTTGTGCCACTTTGCTCCATTCTTTGCTAGGATTTGTACCCCATTTGCTCTATTTTCTGCTCCGTTTCCTCCTTGCTTGATGCCTCTTTCGCTCTGTCTTTTTCCCTTGTTTGTGCCTCTTTGCGCCTTTTCTTTGCTGTTTTGTCAATGACTCTGTGGCTGTATGATTTTCCCACTCTACCCTCCCCCAGCTCTCCATACCTTTTTCCCGCTTTCCTGCTTCCCACCTCCTGTGCTCTCCGAGACCCATCAGTGAGCCTGCTCTCCTCCCGCCTCCCAGGACCTACTTAATGGCGGCCGCAATACGGACCAGCCATTAAGCAGGTGCATAAAACTACCTCCTCCTAGACTTACCAGTAACCAGGGTTTTAAGTGGGGCCAGGTCCTGCCGGTACTCAGCACCAGCAGTTCTAAGAAGCAGGTGCTGAGAAGGGACTCTATCGGGTTCTCTATTTTTGCCCTCACCCTCAGGGTGAAAAAGAAATCTTAACTCTACAGCAGTACCACCCTTCACTGCCTTGGCGGTAACTTCAAAAAGACTCGTTATCTTTTTTTCAGTCTCATTATTTCAAAACTGAAGCATTCTCAATGTTCCATACAATGGAGCTAAAGTTGTTGCTTATTTATCTTAGGCAACTAACAACTATTGACAAAGCCAACAGTTCTGGCTTGTAGTAGGTGTAATATTACTTGCTGTATTATATATCTGGATGCAGTGACAGAAACAGCAAGGTACCAGTTAGGTGGGACACTATCCTAAGCACAGATTTTTAGCTTACATGTTTTTAAGCCTTGCCCTTAATTACATTGGTCACGTACCTTGGAGAGACCCCTCCAGTTTTTTTATTCCACAGTCCTGCCTTTAAGGCCATTCTATACATCACAGACTTTGTCACACCCCTTGTCATTAACTCCAGCACCTTCATCCTCCTCTGAGACCTGAATTTTCCCCTGGAGGACCACACAAACACGATTGACCTCCTAGATAACCTTAGAAACTTTGACCTCACCCAACATGCTACCAGACCTACCCACACCGATGGACATCTCCTAGAGCCAATTGTTTGTTCCTTTGACAACATCAAATTGACAACCTATCATCAATCACCTGGACAGACCATGCCCTCATCAGTTTCAGCATCCCGTCTCGTACCACCACAGACCTACCACCACTGGCCGTGCCCACCGCAGATGAAAAGACTGGACTCCCAAGCCCTCCGTGCACCAGCCCAAGCATGCCAACTGCCTGCCAGAAGCCATCAAAAACTTTAAACCTTGATCACCATATGTGCCGATTCCCCTCATCTGCATATCAGCTGGCACACAGGGCAATTCAGGCTGATGAATCAGCACTGCAAGCAACCGGAGCACAAGTGGAGAAGGAGCCAAGACCTGTAGACAAATACATTGTCAAATCAGCTCTGAGATGATACCACGAACAGATCCGGACTACCCAGTGCATGGCACTCACACACCACATCAATGCTGACACTAACGTAGCAAAGAAATCTTTTTCATCATTAAAGAGTTGACTGTGCCAGTAGCCACTTCCAGCAGCATCACTCGCTCACAGATAAGTTGCAGGCAGGTACCGCTTTTGGGAACCGGATGATCTGTTTCTTTCTAAAATGTTAAATTGTTTTAAGTCTGATTTTGCATTGATTAATTTATACTGTTTGGCAAAGTGTAATGAATTGTATTCTTAATTGTGCTGACCTCTAAACACGCCATAATCTTTTAAAACGCTACCTGAGTACTTGGTGGTCCCATGCAATCTTCCCATGTCCACCACAGCTTCCTGGGCTGTTTGAGTGGAGGGAAGTATTCGTTTCTCGGTCTCCTCACTTCCGGGAGGCCATCGTTTTGTCACCCTTTTCGAAAGGAGATGGTCTAGTCTCGTTCCCCGAGCACCTCCCTTCCAATATTTAAATTAGGGATGGCCCTAACGCGCAGCGGATGTGTGCAGCGGGCACACCGCTAGTGCGCCAAAGGCACGCCAAAGACAAGCCCGTCTGCACCCGTCCGTGGCCGGAACGCACCAGTTCCAGAAATGCTGCCTAATTCACACAAAGGACATGCTTTTCGCGAGCAACTCTCTTGAAACTTAATAATAGCCCTCATTACTGCAAAGACTCCATCGATGTGGCTAAATGGAGTGGTCCCATCTGCTGTAGAATCTGCAGTACTACTCTTGAACCTACTCAAACTACACCGACAAGTAACAATTTCAAACCGATCTACCTGTGAGAAGGGCTGATTAATGCCTGATCACTATGTAAACATGCCCAACACACTAATGATCTTATTCTTAACGACAACCTAGACTGTCTCTTCATAACAGAACCATGGCTAAAAACCTGGTGTAATACAGACATTGTCTGCGCCCTCAACTACCTTTATCATAGGCTGGACAGACCTGAACATCGGGGTGGAGGTCTGGCTATCATTCACCGCAGATCACTGAAATGCTCAGTATTTGAAATATCTGACCTTAAAGGAGCATAGAATATTGGTTTTTGTTTCCAATTAAAGGACTCCTTTGCCTTCTCAGGAGACTTGATCTATCGCCCACCAGGCCCCAATAATATTTTTTGTACAAAGCATAGATGACATCGTGAGTGCACTTGCTCTTAGATTTTCCAATTTCACCCTACTAGGAGATTTCAATATTCACCTAGATGTCCACAGTGACCCTGGGACAATTCAGCTCAGAGAAACCATGGCTACGCTTGGCCTAAAGCAGCACATACTGACCTCTACGCATGATGCAGGTCACACCTTGGATGATATCTGCTCAAACCTTACGACCCTTATTGTTAAGGAGCCAGTCAGCCTCGCCTGGTCTGATCATAAGCTTATGCATTTGGAAATCAGAAGTGAGCCTATGACAAAACATTCAGGCCACGCATATAACATCTGAACTCCAAAGCCTAGAGGGAAGGATATGACTGCCCATCCTAATCTCAATCTTGTAGCCTCAGTAGGCAAGCCTATACTAACAGGAGACCCAACTTAAGACAACAAATAATTCACAACATAGCTAACCAACCTGAAGGATCACTTCACTGCTTCTGGTCCTGAAAAAAACATTTGCTAAAGAAGCCCTCGGCCCCCTGGTATACCAAAGAGTTAAAAGATATACATAGCCACTGCAGAAAATTGGAACGCAGATGGCGACTTAAATATAATCGGAAAGAATGTGCCAATTTAAAAATTATCAGCAAAATATAAAAATTAGCTCATACAGGCAAATTGAAACCCAAAAACGATTTTTAAAATCGTGAGTTCCTTTTTAAACCCCACGTCACTCAAGCAAGAGATTCCCCCTTCACAGGCTTTCTGTGACCGCATTGCGGATTTCTTTGAGAAAAAGGTCCAGCTGCTGAAAAAAGACCCGCCCCCCTTTGGTCCCTTACCCACTCCAAGATCGCCCTTGACAGTGACTGACCATCCATCCAAGTGTTTCAAAATCTCAGTCTAGATCAAATACGTCAAGCAATTCTGGCTGTCAAATCAGGGTCAACTTTTGAACCCTGCCCCCTCTAATCAAACACGCCTTGATAGATACTGTCAGATCGATTGTATGGTTCCTGAGGCGTAAGCCGGGAACAGTGATTTTTTTAAACAAAACTTTTAAAAATTGTATTTTGTGTGTCACTAACTTGGAAACTTTCCCCTGAGCATTTCCTACCTTCGGTTCATGCTTGCGCTTGAAGCTGGGGCCACAGCAGCCGATTTAACGCTGCACAGAGAAACACCACCGCCATCTTGGGTGAGTCAGAGGGCGAGCAGATTACTTGCTCGGCCCTCCCACCCTGACCACTATAAAATGGCACCTCCTTCCTGGAAGCGCAGCGGACGGGCGCAGCGGGCGCGCCGGCGACGCGTCGAAGGCTCGCCCGTCTGTGCCTATCCGCGACCGACCGGGACCAGGGGCCACTGACCCTGCGCCTTTTTTATTGTACACTTCTGCGCAGCTTCTTGCCCATCAGGGCAATTGGTCCATTAGCCCTCCAACGCTTGAACGCATTGTCGCCCTTGGCATTTCAACCCCTTCTCCCGCTCCCATTACTGTTTCCCCCCTTAAGCCCAAGCTTGCCTCTTCCCCGGTGCGTCCCCCCATACCCCCTTCCCCTTTGCTCATTTCGGCTCCCGCCTACCTTCTTAATACTCGCTCGGCTGGCAAACACCAACTGGAACTGTTTAATCTCCTCGACACTGAGTCCCCTGATTTTCTGTTCCTGACGGAAACTTGGTTTTCTATTGATTCCATGCCCGATGTTCTAACCGCACTACCCGCTTCTTACTATGCCCTTCGGGCAGATCGTCCTGACGGAAAAATTGGTGGAGGTGTGGCCATGATCGTCCGGTCTCACCTCCAGTTCCAACCCTTGGCCTATCCTCCTATACCTAATGTGGGCTTCTTAGACGCCCGCTCAACGAACCTTTTGGCTCCCCTTACCATAGTTCTTCTATACCGCCCTCCCCAAACCATGCCCTACTTTGTGCCCGCCTTGCAAGATATGTTGGCCACTCTTGTGATTAACAATTCGTCTGTTCTTCTACTGGGTGACTTCAACTATTGGCCTGGTGACCCTAGGGAAGATCAGACCTCCAAAGATTTCTCCGATACTCTTCGCTGCTTCAATTTCACCTCTCACATTCATGCCCCTATTCATGTCCATGGCCATATTCTTGACCAGATATGGTCGGCTGGTCGAACTATATCTTCCACTACCATCCTTCCCTGCACCTGGTCGGATCACTCGATTATTTCTTTTTTTATTGATCTCTCAGTCACTGACAAGCTTCCTCTGCCGAAGAACGTCTTAGCACGGAACTGGAACCGGGTGGATTTCAACACTCTCAACTCTTCCTTGGTGACCTCCCTTCCTGATCTATCTGACCTTCCTCTCGATTCTCAAGTCAACGCTATTAATTCCTGGCTGTCCTCTTCCTGTGACCTGGTCGCCCCCCTCAGAAGGGTCAAGGCTTGTCACCTCCACGAAGCCAACAAATGGTTTTCCAGTGATCTCAAAGCCCTCAAATTGGCCCTCCGACAGTCAGAGCGTCAGTGGAGACGTAACTACTGCCCCCTTCTGAGGGACCGATATAGGTCTCTCCTTAAAAACTACAAGAGAGCTATTCTCTCAGCTAAGCTGGAATACTTTTCGGGCAAAATTCTATCAGCAGCTAACAAATCTAAGGAAATCTTCTCCATCGTCCATAATCTGGCCGCATCTGACAGAGTTAATCTTAACCCCGTCCCCTCCCAATCTCTTTGCCTTTCCCTGAACGACTTTTTTCTTGAGAAGATTGCTAATATCAAACGGAACATTCCCCCACCATCCTCTCTCCTTCCCGCTAATCCCCTTCCCCCTTTGCTCTCCTCCCTTGATCACTTCCCTCTCATCTCGAAGGATCCCTTCCTCGCCCTGCTCGGGAAGGTCAAGTCAGGTTCCCCTGCTGACTGTGGACCGGCTCGTATATTAAGGGAGCTGTTCTCTGGTTGTCCCGACCCCCCTCTATCCCTTCTTAATGCATCCATCTCCCAGGGAATAGTTCCGTCTCTTTTTAAACATCATCTCCTACGCCGACGACACCCAGCTGATCCTCTCCCTCACCAACGACCCCGCCACCGCTAGAGCCAACCTTCACGAAGGGATGAAAGAGGTAGCCGAATGGATGAAGAACAGCCGCCTGAAACTGAACTCGGACAAGACGGAAGTCCTCATCCTGGGATCTTCACCCTCCGCCTGGGACGACTCCTGGTGGCCCCCCGCCCTAGGCAGCGCACCCAAACCAACAGACCACGCACGCAACCTGGGCTTCATCCTGGACTCCTCCCTCTCCATGACCAGACAAGTCAACGCCGTCTCCTCGTCGTGCTTCAACATCCTGCGCATGCTACGTAAGATCTTCCGGTGGATCCCCACCGAGACAAGGAAGACGGTCACCCAGGCCCTCGTCACCAGCCGTCTGGACTACGGCAACTCCCTCTACGCCGGAACCACCGCCAAACTCCAGAAGAGACTCCAGCGGATCCAGAACGCCTCAGCACGACTCATCCTGGACATCCCCCGTCGCAACCACATCTCCAAACACCTGAAAGACCTGCACTGGCTCCCGGTCAACAAGAGAATCACCTTCCGCCTCCTCACCCATGCACACAAAGCCCTACACAACGAAGGCCCAGGATACCTCAACAACCGCCTCAACTTCTACGCTCCCAAACGCCAGCTTCGATCGACCGGCCACGCCCTCGCCACCGTCCCCCGCATCCGAAGAGCCACCACAGGAGGAAGGTCCTTCTCCTACCTCGCCGCCAAGACCTGGAACTCCCTCCCGACTCACCTCCGCCTGACCCAGGACCACCTCGCCTTCAGGAAGCAGCTCAAGACCTGGCTGTTCGAGCAGTAGCAGACCCTCCCCCTAGCGCCTTGAGACCCTCCGGGTGAGTAGTGCGCTATATAAATGCTCTGATTGATTGATTGATTGATTTAAATCAGCCACAGTCATTCCTATTTTAAAAAAACCGGGCTCTGACCCTACTCTCCTTGCTAACTTTAGGCCCATCTTCCTGCTCCCTTACCTAAGTAAGATCTTGGAGAGCCACATCACTTTGTGCCTGTCGGCCTATATAGAGGACAATCATCTTTTGGCCTCTCATCAAGCTGGCTTTCGCCCGGTCCACTCAACCGAATCTGTGGTCATTTCTGTTCTTGATGAGCTGAAGAGAAAGGCGGATTCCAACTCCCCCCAGGCCTTGGTGCTCCTTGATTTGTCCGCTGCTTTTGACACGGTCGACCATTCCATCCTTCTCGGCCGTGTGAGGGCAGCGGGCATCCAGGGCACCGCCCTCTTTTGGCTCTCCTCATTTCTCCAAGGCAGGACGCAGGCCGCCCGTCTCTCTGGCTTTTCTGCCCCAAGGTCGTGCTTGCGGGGTCCCCCAAGGCTCCTCCCTCTCCCCTCTTCTGTTTAATCTTTATATTTATCGCCTTATCATTTCTCTGCTTAATATGGAGGTCTCCGTGTACAATTACGCAGATGACCGTCAGCTTGTTTTTGATCTCTCCCCTGCTCCTGATTCTCTCCTAAAATTTCAATCCGCACTTATTTTTATTTCTGACTGGATGAATCAAAACCACCTCAAGCTTAACCCGGACAAAATGGAGTTAGTCCTGACTGGTGGTGCCATCAGCCCATGGACTCCTGCCTTTTGGCCTCCCATCTTCGGCCCCCCTCCGGTTCCCTCGGTAACAGTCAGAACCCTGGGCATCAAAATCAGCCAGGACCCCTCCATGCGTCCACAGGTTAGCTCTGTTGTATCATCCTGCTTTCTGTCCCTCAGGATTATCCGCAAGATCTCCCGTTTCTTTTCCCCTGATGCCCTTAAAATAATTGTTTTGGCTATGATTCTCTCACGGTTGGACTACGGGAACTGCCTGTACGTGGGCATTCCTGCCTACGAGCTCCGGCGCCTTCAGACCATCCAGAATCAGGCCGCTCGCCTTATCCATCGACTTCCTAAGTCCCACCATGCCACCCCCCTTCTCAAGTCCCTCCATTGGCTTCCCATCCTGCAGAGAACCCTCTTCAAGATGGGATGCCTAGTCTTTATGGCCCGTGACCGCACTGCTCCTATTTTCATTAATTCCATGATCACCCACTACCACCCCTGTCGCAATCTTCGCTCCTCCAGCCAGGCACTCCTCAGTGTCCCCCGTTTTCGTAAGTCCAGAACTGGTGGTACCAGATTCTCTATTCTTGCCCCCCGCTTCTGGAATAGTCTCCCACTTACCATCAGGTCCATCACTGTTTACCTGCACTTCCGTAAGGCGCTCAAAACCCATCTGTTCGCCCAAGCCTTCACAACCCAGTAATTCCCTGGCTGCCTCTTCCATCTGTCACTGTCAATCTCCCAGCACCAGGAAGCCGCTTGGCCACAGTGCGCTTTACAAATATTTTCAACTTCAACTTCAACCCAATCATCCACAACATAATAAACCCTTCTTTATCTACTGAAGAGGTTCCTCATGAGTGGAAACTTGCATCAGTTAGACCTCTGCAAAAGAAACAGCTTGCCGATCCTACCACCATCTCTAATCTCTGCCCCATCTCCCTCCTTCCTTGTCTAAGTAACATCATGGAAAAATTGGTCAATTCACAACTTATAACCTACCTGGAAGGAGCAAATATCCTACACCCAAATCGGTTTTCAGATCACAGCATTCCACTGAATCAGCCCTTTTGTATACAGCAGAATCCCTAAAATCTGCCATTGACCAGGGAAAAAGAGCTGTGTTGGTTCTATTGGACCTATCAGCCGCTTTCAACATGGTCTCGCACAACATTCTTCTTGACCGCCTCGAAGCCTATGGCATTTCCCATCTTGCCCTGGCCTGGTTAAAATCTTTACTCCAAAGCCGAAGGCAAGTCATTACCTTCGGGCAATATCAGTCTGCAGAAAAGCCTCTGCTCTCCAGGGTCCCACAGTGTTCTATCCTCAGCCCAGTACTTTTTAATGCATATTTGGCCCCACTGATCAGGTTAATATCATAATAATAATAATAATCCTGAACTTATACAGCGCCTGGTTGCACTAACCAGTGTGTCCCCACGCTAGTCATTGGCCCCAGCACCCCACAGTTACAACCTCCACAAGCCCACACAGTGGAGCTAGACCCTAGGAAAAAGATAAGTTTTTAATTCTTTACGGAAAACCACCTCCGAGGTTTCCACTCGAAGCCTAAGGGGTAGGGTATTCCACTGACGGGCAGCCAAAAAACGGAAGGATCTTCTTCCCATTCTGGCCCTTCTGATTTTGGGAATCTGCATCATGCCAGCTCCCTGCGAGCGCAGCAGCCGAGTAGGGGTGTACGATGTAAGCAGATTGTGCAGGAAGCAAGGGCCTTTCCCCTGCACAATCCTATGGCTGACGCAAAGAGCTTTGAACAGGATACGCTCCTTAATGGCAACCAGTGAAGCGATTCCAGGGCTTTTTTTTAGGCGGATCTCTTGGGTAGCATCAACACCAAGCAGGCGGCAGCATTCTGAATATGCTGTAGTCTCTGAAGACACTTCACATTTGCTCCCAAATAGAGGACATTCCCATAGTCCAGCCTGGAAGTAACCAAGGCATGGACCAGTGCTTTTCTAGCTGTCACAGGGAGCAGATCAAGTGTCTTTCTGAGACTACGCAGAATGCCAAAGCAGGTTCCAGCCACGCGTTTGGTGTGATAATCATAGGAGATTTTAGAATCAATCCAGATTCCGAGATTTTTTACTTGATCTTTGGGTACAGGTAGAGGACCCAATGATTGGGGCCACCAGGCCGATGTCCAGACAGACGGAGACTTACCCACAATCAACACCTCCGTTTTATCGCCGTTCAGTCTGAGACAATTATTGGCCATCCATACAGCCAGATCTTGGAGACAGGATGCAAACTTACTGGCTGCATGCTCAGCCGGCTGTGTCAAAGCCACAACCTGCTGCGTATCATCTGCATACGTCACCACTTCCACTCCATATTGCTCCGTTATTAGCGCCACAGGCGGCACATGAAGATTGAAAAGGGTAGGGCTCAGGCTGGAACCCTGTGGAATCCCTTGATTCAGGTTAAAAGCCTTAGACCTGTAGGGCCCTTGCTCAACATGAAAACTGCGCTCGTGGAGAAAAGAGTCCAGTCAGTCTCATGCCTTCCCTACCACTCCACCCTTCCTCAGGACACTGCAGCAAGGTGTGATGCGCCACAGTGTTGAACGCGGCACTGAGTTCAAGAAGAATCAGTGCCGCGATCTGACCCTCGTCCACATGTCTCCGCAAGGCCTCTGTGGAGAAGAGCAAGGCAGACACCGTAGAGTGGCAGGCGCGAAAACCCACCTGAGAAGGATGCAAGAGCCTATGAGCTTCAATATGAGCTGTAAGTTGCTGATTAACCAGCTTTTCAGCTATTTTAGCAAAGTAGGGAAGGAGTGATATGGGCCGCAGATTATTCAATTGGTCCATACTAATCTGTGGCTTTTTCTTAAGTGGAAGAACCACTGCTTCTTTCCAGATTATCGGTACCTAGCCAGATCCAAATGACAGCTCTAGCAGGTGACGAATATAAGGTGCTAACGCCTCAATATTTCCTCTCAGGACTTTAGCTGGAGCAGGGTCATTAGGTGAGCCAGATTTCACACCTCTAGCTACTTTAATCAGCAGATCCTCATCTGGAACCATGAACTCCTTTAGGCAATCTTTTTCCATTGATCCATCCAGAGGTGTCTCCTCACTACCGGAACTAGCCCTAGCCTCCTTTGGGAAGGTAGCATAAATATCCTTCACTTTATTGGAGAAAAATTCAGCTATCTGATTGCAGGATTCAGCCGAGCCAGCCTCCGGATCCCCAGTAGAGGCCATTGAGGATAACTCTTTGTATACCACGAACAGTTCCTTAACGGAACAGTCCGCCTTGTCAATCCGCTCAGTGTAGTAGGCAGAGCGGATTTTCCTTATCAAGGCATGGTACCTCTTTAGGCTAGATGTATATGCCTTCTCCGGGGCTGGCAGGTAACCATTTCTCCAGCTCCTTTCAAGACGCTTACATATGGTCTTAGCCTCTCTTAATTCAGCCTTAAACCATGCGGCGGATTCAGTTCGCCGCATGGGACCCGTGCTGGACCAAGGAGCCGTCTTGTCCAGAGCAAGCTGGATACGATGGTCCAGGGCTTCACAAGCACCATCAATTCCTGAACCTAATCCTTCTGGAGGCCCACCCTGCGCCAGAGTGGTACAGAAGTTTTCTGGGGAGAACTTACCCCATTTTCTCTGCCTTTTATTAGTCCCTCCCGATTTCCCCGAGGTATTTCCCGTGGTATAGTTAATTTGGAATGGTACCAGAAAATGGTCCGTCCAAACCATCGGCAAAGGAGGATCAATTTTAGGGGCTTCCAAATTACAGAAGATAGGGTCCAGAAGATGTCCTAACCGGTGTGTGGGAAGCTTGGATTTTAATACTAATTGCAGAGTTAGTAAATCCTGTCGAAGCTCTTGGGCCAGAGCATTAGAGGTATCCTCGAAGTGCAGGTTAAGATCCCCTAACAGAATGAATTTCTCATATCGCATAGTGGAGGCCAATAAGTTATGTATGAGGCTCGCAGAAAATAGAGTGCTGCCACCCGGCGGTCTGTAGACTAGAAGACCCTTAATTATATAGTTATTCGACACTGTTATAGAAAAGGCGCCAGCTTCACTATCAGATATAGTCACAGGCTCTAAAGTACATTTAATATTGCCCTTATGGATCACAGCGATCCCTCCCTCCCGCAGGGTCTATCTAGCCGGTATATCTCATATCCAGGGGGCAGAGCATCCAATATTTCAGGGGTCGAATCCTCATCCAACCAAGTTTCCGTTATAAACAGAATGTCCAAATGACTATCAATCAGAAGGTCTTGTGTTTCCACACTATGCTTCTTAAGAGACCTACTATTGATTAGGGCACACCTGAGCGTCTTGTCAATCCCTCCTGTCCGTACAAGAGGATTAGTAGAGAACCCACAGTGTCTACAATCCTTAGTGCAGTCTCCCCCATTAGGGTCCATACTATGTCTGCATTTAACCATCATGCCTGTGCGGAGAGCCCACAACTCCTGCCGTGAGTAGGTAAAGCCTACCTGAACTCCTCCAGGAGTCCTTTAACATTGAGACCATCTCATATGCAGATGACACACAGCTGGTATTGGTCCTAGACAAAAATACTACACTGGCTGAGGAAAACCTCTGCCAATGCCTCACAGCTGTTTTTTACTGGATGAAGACCAACCACCTAAGATGCAACTCTGAAAAAAAAGTAATCATGCCATTAGGGAAAGGTAATAATGTCTGCCCTAGCCGATGGTGGTCGGTTGACACCCCTCCTCCCCCTAACACCGTAACTGCCACCAGAAACCTGGGGGTTAGATTCGATTCTGCCCTGTCTATCCATCAGAAAGTGCTATATGCGGCAGGCACCTGCTTTCGCATAATCAAATCACAAAATAAGTTTTTCGACCTACTTCCCATTACGACGAGGCAGATGGTTGCAACAGCTTTGATTACTTCTAGAATCGACTATTGCAACAGCCTTTATGCAGGTACCAATAAATCAGTCCTTCATAAACTCCAGATGGTACAACATGCTGCAGCAGGTTTAGTGCTTAAATGACCTAGTACACCTTCTGCATCCACCACCCTTAAAACTCTACACTGGCTACCTGTCATTCAATCAGAAACCCTCTTTAGGAAGTCCTTGAAGACCTGGATGTTCACTTCCTCAGATGCACTATGTAGAGCTCTGAACTAACCCCTTCAGTCCAGCTCTCAATTGCTGCTACGTTATACCCCCAACTCAATCGTCTATTGTGCCATGATACTCCTTGGAATGACAGTTGCACTCTATAAATACTCTCTAACATAACATAACATAACAGGGTCTCTGCTACAAGCTCTCTGAACTATTCTGTCTGCAACAAAATCACCTCCAATTAACTGCAATTTTGACCCTCAACCAGATGCCATCACCTTCACCCTGCAGCTTCCCATCTCTGCCGATGAACCAACCCTGACTTCGTGGCCAGTCGTCACCATCAATGAGACCACCTCATTAAGGCCATCTACACCTGGGCCAGGCAAGGCTCTCTGCTCACCACTCCATCACCCAAAGACACCTACTAATCAGTGAAGCTCTAACACACTTCCTCAATGACTCCGTCGCCTCAGCTACCGTCCATGCCTACTGAAAACATGCCCCTTTCACTCACCTGCTTAAGAAGCCCTCCAAAGACCCAGTAGCACTCACCTACTACATACCAAACTCCCTCTTACCATACCTAGCCAAGGTCTTATCAACAGAATCCTCACCAACCACCCCAGCAACATCCAGCTCATCGATTCTATACATTCCTGTTTCAGATCCAACCACAGTACAGAAACAGCTCCCATTGCCACAACAAATGTTAGCTGCATGGTCCTGGATTGAGGGGATATGGGAGACCATGCTCCTCTGAAGCCCATAAACTCATCTGTGGAGTGCTTTAAGGTTTGTCCCTCCGTCCTATTCTCTTCAATGTATACATAAATCCACTGGCGAATGTCATAGGTGCTGTCGACCTCATCATCTTCTTCTGCACCAATGACATGTACCTCAAACTCTTCTCAGACAAAATTCCCAAAACAAGTGACATGTGGCAAGTGCCTACATGACTGAAGTCACCAACTGGATTAAGCCCAGCTTTCTGAAACTCAACACCACCATGACAGAAATAGTGATTTTCTAGAAGAACACCTTACCAAGGGACTTCACCTAGTGGTTGGCCATGGCCACCCCTGGACCCGCACCCTCCCCCAACACTCACACCAGGAACCTTAGGATCATTATTGATAGCAAATATTTCAATACCACACAAGTCAGCACCGTCCCAGCAACCTGCTTCTACACCCTAAAGATGCTGAGGAAAATATTGAAATGGCTCCCATGCACACACCAGAAAAAACTTTATTCACACCCTTGTCAACAGCAAACTGGACTACACAAACCTCCTCTGTACAGAAATCACTAAGCTACTGGCCAGAAGACTGTCAACCATCCAGAATGTGACAACTATATTGTTCTCCAACCTCCCACCCAGATCACATATTACACCACACCTCAGGGAACACGATGGGCTGCCGATACACAAACATGCATAGTTCAACTCTTCACTCACACATTTAAGGCTCTACACAACACAGGCCCCACCAATCTGAAAAATCTCATCAACTTTCTCCAACACTCATACACCTCCACTCTGCTGGTCTCCTACTTGCATGCATTCTACAATTACATACAAACAGATCCGGAGGCTGGGCGTTCTCGTACATTGTTCCTAAAGCATTGAACGACATCTCAATGCACACCAGAACCTTCTTCTCTCTTCTTGCGTTCCACAAGAATACCACCTGTCTGAGGATAGGCTACGCGCACACACCATCTCAGTGCCAGGATACCCTAACTGGTGTTAGTGTGCTCTACTAATTTTATTTTTATTTTATTTTAAGGTTTTATAGAGCGCGAACTTGACCCGTGAGGGTATCAGAGCGCTTTACATAGTCAAACAGTAGTATAGAGCGTAGTATATCATAGGACCTGTACATCATAGAGCTTACAGCAATTGAGGGGTCCTAAGGTAGGCAGGAGCATCTAACAATACTATACATTTGGGGAAGGAGAGACTGTACAACGGGGCATTTTACAAAGAACAAGTTACATACAATTGGCAGGAAGTCACACGAGAACTGTACAAAGTCGCATGATGAGGCAATAGTCTCTTAGGTAGCTGAGGAGCAGGTTTAGCTAAGGAATTTACCCATGAGGAAGGATTTGGTCTCCTTTTTGAAGCGTGCAAGGGAGGGGATTTATAATGTAAATAAAAGTCTTAAAACCTTCTCTTAACTGCAATGCTTTTTAATGCGGTGATATCATGTATATTGGTCCCAAGATGGCTGCCAACAATTCCTGGTTTGGAGTGTTGAGAGACAGTTGACAGCCAATCAGCATGCTAATACATATATCATAGCATAATAACCATCAAACAACGACATAAAACCATTCAAGTGTTTTTGTCTATATTCATGCTAGTACTAAGAGCAACTCCTTGTTTCTCTCACTGTCTCATGTCTGTCTGTCTCTCTGTCCTCATTCCTCACTCTTTCCTGACTATCCCTCTTTCTTATCCTCCCTTAGATTTCTTGTATTTGTCGTCAATCTCTCTCTACATTCACAAGGTATCCTTTTCTCGCATTACTTTCTGTCTCTCATCGGACTCAGAGTCGGTCCTGTCTTCACTCATGGCACGCCTGTCATCTTCTAATCCCATCCATTCCCAGTCCAAACCTCTATTCTACCTCCCTCTTTTTCTAGTCAGTTTCTGTCTTTTTCTCTTACCCTGCCTTTCTCTCATTCTCTGTTTCACCCTCACTCTGCTCCTATTTCCATACATCTTCCTTTCCAAGAACTTCTGTATACCGACTTTAGCTCATCTCCCCCTCTCTGAACTCCCAAACTATCTCTGTCTATGAGTACTCCCTACAGTCACAGCCTGTGTTATTCCCCTCTCCTTCCACACTCCAGTACTTACTCTATTCTTCCACATTCACCCCAGCTACATTTCCAGACTTGGTAGGCCACATGCACTGGTTGTTCTACGAGCTGTGAACTACCGGCACAAGCAGGGATATACAAACAAGCATTCATGTACGCAGGCATCATAACTTGCCCTGCACAGCCCTGCACAAAGAAGCTTCCGTGCATCCTTGGCATTGGCTGGTCTGTGCCTATGAGGCACAGGGTCAGACTGATTTGCATATGGCCATGTCTGAACTGAGGTGGCAGAGTGGGCTAAAGAACGGTGATGGATTAAACCCAGATCTGTTGACTGGGTGTGAATGTTTGATTGGTTCAGATGCTCCGTCCATCACCACCCCCTTTTGTACCACTTTGTTCAACATAAGTTGGCAGGGTATGCTCAGACGTGAGTCCCTTGCTCACTTTGCCACTGGATTCAAGCAAGCCTGGCTGAAGATGGCTGAAATGCCAGAAACCGGTCCTAGGAAGCTTGTTTCCGGTCCAGGGAAGGCATGGCTTGGCAGTTCGGGCTGGACTGTTCCCATGAGGCACAGGGTAAGACTGATTTGCATATGGCCATGTCTGAACTGGGGTGGCAGAGTGGGCTAAAGAACGGTGAAGGATTAAACCCAGATCTGTTGACTGGGTGTGAGTGTTTGATTGGTTCAGATGCTCCGACCATCACCACCCCCTTTTGTACCAATGTGCCAGGCAGCCTTCTGCATGCCCACCCGAAGCATTTTCCAGGGTGCGCCCCAGGCATGGAAGCTTTGTACTCTTAAAGCCCTGAACGGTGCTAGGTCTAGTAGCACACGGCCCAAACCTTTGTGCGTTCTGACATTCTGTACAATCACAGGTTATATTAAAGTCAACACTGTGCAGAGAAGTCCTGGCCCAGACAGCCCTGAAAGCAGTTCTACAAGCAGACAGCACTGAAGACTGGCCCTGACTATAAGCCCTGAAGAGTACCCTTTCATGATTTTCTGTTTTTCTAACGAAATGAACTAGTTAGAGGTAATATACATTGTTTTATGAAATAATTTTTTTCTTGTTGTGTGAGTGTATCTACCTATAGTGCAGACTCGGATGGGTTGATGGGATATTCGTTTGTGTATGGACTCCTCCAGCACTGATACATTTTGCCAATTAATCCGACAGAACCATTTTCAAATATATAAGGTAATTGGCCCAGGTTCTGAGGAACAGAGGGAAAACCCATAGCGTATTGCGCTCTACAATACTTCAGCAAGCATTGAAGCTCAAGCATATGTCTGGCAGGACTACATGGGAGGAAGAGGCCACAAGCAAAGCAAACTACAATTTGACATGAGAAAACAGCCACAAACCACAGAGAACGTAGGTCTAGAACAATAGAGTAGTTTGTCTGAGACAGCTCCAGCTCAGGTTAAAGATAGTGACAGCATCCTACTACTTAAAAAGAAGTCCAGTCTAAAATGGATAGATGCTCAAACAGACTCACTCACAATCCGCCCTGACCTCATGTAATAGTGATTGGATAAGTATGCGACGATGAGAAACAGTCTTTACAACGAAGTCTATACCACGCACTGCCTTTAGCACACAACCTTTACCACACAGGTAAGTACCATGCAGGTAAGTGTTTGTGTGTTTACCACGCATGCCATTGCCATGCTGGTAAGCATTTTTTAAGTGGCATAATTATTTTGTTATTTAGATTAAAGGGTTTAGGTGTGGGTACTGGTAAATGGAAGTAAGGGAAATTTTAGGATCTAGGGGTGTGCAGAGGTAGAGGGAAGTAGGGGTAATTTTGCAGTTTAGGGGTGGTAGTGGTAAAGGGAAGCGAGGATAATTTTAGGGTATAGAGTTGTATTTGTAAAGGAAGGTAGGGGTTATTTTGGGTTTAGCAGTGGGCAGTGGTAAAGGGGGTAAGGGTAATTGTAGGGTTTAGGAGTGGGCAGCGGTAAAGGGAGGTAAGAGCAATTTTAGGGTTAAAGGGATGGCAGTGGTAAAGGGGTGGCAAGGGTAATTTTAGGGTTTGTAGTAATAAAGGGAGGTATGGGTAATTTTACAGTTTAGGGGTGGCTAGTCATAAAGGGAAGGAAGGGTAATTTTTGGGGGTGGGCACTAGTAATGGGCAGTGGTAAAGGGCAGTGAGGGTAATTGTACGGTTTAGGGTTAGGTAGCGGTGAAGGGAGGTAAGGGTACTCTTAGGGTTTAGGGGTGGGCAGTGTTAAAGAAAGGGAAATGTGATTTTACACTTCTGGTGGGGTAGCGTAATTGGAGGAAATGTTAATTTTTGGGTTTAGGAGTTGGTAGTGGTAAAAGAGGAGTGGATAATTTTAGTTTTTATATGTTGGTAGTGATAAAGGGAGGTTAAGAGTAAATTATGGACATGGAGGGGCTGGAAGAAAAAACATAATTAAATATTAAATTGGGGGTTTTACTTATCTGATTCATACTTACCATGCGTGGTAAATACATGAGTGGAAAATGCATCTGCGTGATAGAGGTGGGATGTAAAAGGTACGTGTGGTAATTGCACGCATTTTAAAGTGATACATTTGGCAGCGAGAATTGATACGGCTGAGTTTCATATACATTGGATGTGGAAGATGCAACCGCAACCTCCAACCAGAATCTGCTATGAATGGAAAAATCCTTGGCATTCATCACAACACAATGTAGACTGAGAGCAAGATCAAGTCAGGATAACATTAGTATTATGAGTGTTCCAGAAGCAGGAACAATGTGGCAACCCGAGACCTTTGTTGGGGAACTACGAATTGCTTGAAAGACCTGGCTCTCCGACTGCCCCCCCCCCCCAAACCCCTCCCAGCGCCTTGAGACCCTCACGGGTGAGTAGCGCACTAACAATTCCCTGATTGACTGATTGAAAGAGACTGCTTTTTACCCTTCCTCATAGTGAAAAGAGTGGAGGGATAACTCATTCTAATGCCATTTCCCTTGTCCAACCATAGCCAGAATGCTGAATTATAGAGATTGTGATACTGTTTTGGGACTAGAAAAAAGCGCGAAGTCCAACCTAGAACATCAAGGAGTAAAACTGTCTCTTTACATGAACTTTACAACAGTGATACTGGAGGCCAGACTTATGATTATGCGCATCAAAAGTATGTTGAGTTTTGTTAATGATGCTATTCCTGCCAAACTGAAGGCATGGGACAATAATCGATGGAGGAATTTATACTAAGTAATAAACTACAAGTTTTCTATTAGTACTTGAAAATGAGAAAAACATATTTTTTAAAAAATGTTTGTGCCAAAGCGACATAGTACCATCTAACACTTTCATAAGGACTATTACATTTGATCGCATCCAGTGGTCGAAGTGGGAAGAAAAGTAAGGGAACGGTGAGCGGAGAATCAGAGGGAGAGAATAACCTGAGGATTGGGTCAGTAGGCGGAGTCAGAGGTGTGGCCAGAAAGAGCAAAACATCCCGATTTTTGTGTTTGTTTGGCATTTCACTGATCAGTTACAGCTTATTAACAAATCCAACAAATGGATACATATGCTTATTTAAGGTTTAATATGAGTTATTGACATTAAAATACTTTCACAAAGTGGGATATGTTTCCAATCACAGACTATCCTAAATACGCTTAAAGTGAATGTATGACATTACATCGTGTAACAATACCACACGTGCCATTATAACACGGGTATTACTACGTGGTGTCAATGACAACGACATCACAAACTTTTACCACAGCTATGCCCTTACTACGCATGCCATTACAAAGGCATGCGTGGTAAAGGTATACTCATGGTAAAAGTTTGCAAGGTAAGTGACTCTCCCCTACCCTACCCTAAACACTAATGTAGTCCCACTGCGCAACCCTCCCCCGACCCCCAGTCCTCTCCCTACAATAACACTATACTACCCTGCACGCCGCCCCCGACACTGCCCTAAACCCTTAAATACTATCCCCTGCATGACCCTCTTCCTACCCCCAGTCCAGTCCCTACACTAAAACACTACCCTGCACGACCCCCGATACTAACCTAATCCCTAAAACACTCCAGTCCACTACACAAACACTACAACACTACCCTAAACCCTAAAACACTAACCTACACAAACACTACCCTAAACCCACCACTTCAACACTACCCTAAACCCTAAAACACTACCCTACACAAACACTACAACACTACCCTAAACCCTACAACACTACCCTAAACCCTAAATCACTACCCTACGCAAACACTACACCACTACCCTAAACCCTAAAACACTACCCAACACATACACTACAACACTACCCTAAACCACTACCTCCAGCACGACCCTCCTCCAATCCGGTCCCTACACTAAAACACTACCCTGCTCGCCCCCAGACACTACCCTAAACCCTAAAACACTCCACTCCACTACACAAACACTACAACACTACCCTAAACCCTAAAACACTACCCTATACAAACACTACAACACTACCCTAAACCCTAAATCACTACCCTACACAAACACTTCAACACTACCCTAAACTCTAAATCACTCCCCCAGCACGAGCCAGCCCATATCCCCAGTCCAGTCCCTACACGAAAACACTAACCTGCACGACCCCCAGACACTACCCTAAAACACTACACTACACAACACAAACAAAAGAATACTCCTTTCAAACTACCCTAAACACAACAAATCCCCCAAACCAAGCGCAATCCCCCTTACCTCACTCTTCTCGTGATTCCTTTCTCCTACTTCCAGCATCTTCTGGGAGGGGCGATGAACGTCATTGTGAGGAAACAGCCTCAGTTTCCTCACGAAAATGTGGATAGCCATTACATTGCATGCGTTGTAAAAGCGCATGCGATGTAATGGTAAGCGTAGTAATAGCTACGCGTTGTTACATCGCATGCATTGTAACGCATGCAATGTAATGGTATTGCATGATAAAATCTGCGTTGAAATGGCTGTTTCCCCTTAATACGCTGTAATGGTATTGCGTGGTAAAATCTGCGTTGAAATTGTTGTTTCCCCTTAAAAGTGGAATCACAAGCCATTTGTCTCCGAGCAATGCAGTTTCTGTCATCAGCACATCTTCTCCCCTTTTTTCCACAAGACCAGTTCGAAAATGATATGGCACAATATCCTAGTTTGCAAATTTTTTCCACATCTTAATGGCTATGCCATATTTGCCATATAATGCATCATCTGCTGGATAATAAGACAATTTTTACAAACAATGTTTGTAGCTCGAACAGATCAACAGTTACTAAATAATTTGACTTGTGTTGCTGCGAAGTGGAGGGCCCTTTCCAAAGGTTGCCTAGTCGCCTCTCTCACTGCTGTATTTCCATGTTACACTGGTACTAATGAGGCAAAAACTTTGCAGAGACCAGTTAGTATATGAAAAAATGTCAACATAATAAAGTATCAGAAAATGTATCGCATTACGCTGCAGCCTTTTTTTGCTGCATAATTTAGTCAATACTGCGACATCATTTTGTCCTCCATTGCTACATGATTCCTGTGGCCATAAAGCAGGCAGCACATGTTAAAAATCCTTGTGCATGAAGCAGAGAGACCATGAACTTTGTAAACGTATTTTGGTGTGTGTGCAAATCCTGCATTGCCGATCCCTGGTGAGTTGTACTACTACTGAAACAATGTCAATGGAGGTACCAATAGGTGAGGCAGACTGGCCTCAAGAGTCCTGTAACCTCAGTGACAGAGTCACTGTCACTCTAGGGTGTACTGCTTCGTAGGCCTGACCGCAAGACTGGAGGTGAATTTCAGTATGGATTGTGGTCGACCGGCCTTCAAGATTAACCCGCACTTGCCACCGCTAGGGTCCACCTACTGGTGCTAAGACACAAGGGCTTCTAAGGTCTATCATGGCCGTTTACGATCTAGGAAGGGAATGTGCTCCCTCTAGAGAGTGGTCTGGTGCCCTGGTCAAGAAGGCTGAACCTGGCTCCCCAGTTCCAAATTTGCAGCTCTGGCCATAGTGCCACATCCTCTCCCGCACTGATCACCATACTGCCCCACTGGGAGAAACTCACACTGCCTTCAGCTACAACCCAATTGTGCCCACGCTAGAAACACCTGAATGCGACATAATTCAAATTATGCACCAGACAAGAGTAATATGCTCCCTGAAAAACAAAAGTAATAACATCTTGGAAAAAGCAAACACTCACAGAGAATGCAAGGTTAAGTAAAGTCTCTGAAATGTAAGCTGGAACAACATGGTTACCTTAACGCTTTTACACTCGTTATTCGGAAATCAATGAGAGTTTTTGCTGGAAAAGAAAGGGCATGACTACAGGGCCCGGATGGGACCCTTTTCAATGTCCATTGCTATATCCTTACAAATCATAATCAGTATGGTTTAAAAAGACCAAATCTCTGAACATAGATTTATAAACTAAAATAAGGAAAACAGCTAAAAAGGGTCACATTAAACATTTTCCACGCAACTCATAAACCAGGTATTGAAGTACATCCAGGAACAGTGCACTTCCACACCTGGAGAAAACAATGTGGTTCACAGAAAGACGAGAAAAAGAAAGTAGCGCTCCACTGGCAAACTCTGTGAAGTGGGCCCTGCCGATCCCGCCCACTTCAACCACTGATCACATCACTCTAAAATGGATTCCTAGCCAGGTAAGAAGTGTTTTCAAAGTAGGCTATGTCACCTGCAAACTACTTTACTCTTGATTTACAAGGCATCTTCTTCACCAGTTATCATCTTGGTGATGCCAGGACAATGCAATTTTAGAGCTGTGAGACTGGTCTTCTAAACATTCTGTCAATAACAAACACTTTAACATTTCTTCTCAGTGAATTCATCCAAATCTGGAAGTCTGTTGCACCAGCTTCCAGAACAATCCCATCCTATTGTAAATTTAAAAACTTTTAAGGAAGCCTGGTTCTCTGAAGCATCCCTGCAGGTTGATGGAAACCAAATTCTGTTTTGTTCCGTATTCTATCACTTTATTTTATTAATATGCAATAGTATTATGGCCAGAATATAGACCACCAACATGACCTCAAACTAAATTTATGCAGGTAAGTATAGATTTAATGTTCTTAACTCCACATCTGCATACTTTGACAATATACATAGCTTCAGCTCAATATTTTGATATACATTCCTTTTTTCATAAACAAGGTGCTCAAACCCTACAGAAAAGAACTCAACACCAGAAAGTGTGCAATAAATTAATGGACTTGGGCATTTGTGCATCAATTTGGAATCTTGTGAAATTTCAAGTCTGTCACAACAATAAGTCATGTATCTTCTCCCACAATGAGGTGGCACAGCCCTTCTTGCATAACCTTGGCACCCACATCCAGGTAAAGAAGTTTAACAACTAGACATTTGACTATTTTCACCACTTTCCCATTTGATTGTTCGACTCGTATTACCTTATATACATTGTGAGTCACGGAGCAGCATTACAACACTCTTTGCAATATGAGGCTGTTTGTGAGGTGTCCTACTCCTTACTTCTGAACCCCAATTCGTCTACTCTTTCCATCTTCTTAAAATCATTTTTCTCTCCCCTTACCTAGTCTAACCTGTTGTTGCTCCTCATCAAATATAAAGAGAGCCGTTCTACCATTTTCTTTTTTTAGTGTTTTTTAATATGCTTGCATTACAGCGCTTCTCTTTTGGAAATGGTGCTATATTTATTTATGCAGATGGTGAAACCTTGTATTGTATGTTCTACTCAGCAGATCTACATTAAAAATTGTATTTAATCGTAAAGCAGTTTTTTTTTTTGTAAAAGGTCTTTGATTGTTCAACTTGGCAAGCTCTACAGGATAAGATTAAGCAAGTAACAGCAGTTAAGAAAAACAATGTTGGATTTGTAAACAATTTCCTACAGAAGTGGATACTCCAAATATTGGACAGATTTCATATGAATTTCTCGTTTACATTGTTTTATTGACTGTGCAAATGTTTTATTCACATTATATCTATGGTTACATTGCTGTACTTTCAAAGCAGCAGTTTTTCAAGAGCGAAGTCAGAACTCCAAAAAGTTCTAAACATTTTATATCTGCAATCAGGACTCGTGTATTCAGTTTTAAAATGCTTCTTAGTGAGAAACCCAAAAAAGCAGAAATCACAGGACTATGCTTGGAGCAATGGAACCTTCATAGGCAAGGATTGAGTTCTACCACCACCTTTGTACTCATGACCCCAAGACCAACAAGCTATAATTTCTCACTTGCCCTCACTCACAGAGGGACAAGTGATAAGACACTAAAGAACACAACACTCCCGAACCTCTCAGGAATCGTGGTGGTCAGAACACACCCTTTCACCCTCACACTCGTACTTGTCCACAATAAGACCCGACAGAGACACAAGAAAAGTTTAAAATATTTATTTTAACTACCATGCTCTAGTATGCAGTGTGCGGGCCACAATAAGTAAAATGATGCCTAACACAAATATGGTCAGCCTAGTAAGTAATCCATAAATCAAAAGGAGCTGTCATGGTATTAGGCAGGGTAAATGAAGGGTAAATTAAGCCCCCTCCCCTTATACAGAAGCAAAGTAATTATATATCAGAAGGTCTCTGGGTGCTTGCAGCAAACCCCATACCATAGCATGCACAGGTGAAAGTTCTACACCTCAGGCGTAGTTGTGAGCTTTTCTGTGTAAAATCTCTCTCCAAGTGTGTATTTGCATGTCTGTGCATGCCTATATGACAAAGAGTATGTGTCCCAAACAACAGCTGCATTTGTGTGTTTTGTCTAGGTGCTAGAGACTGACCAAAACAGAATAACAAGGGGTATTGTTGTTTGACCTTTTTTACCCTGTTCAGACTAAATCCCAGGAAAAAACTGAATGCAAAAACAACAGCAGGGTTTGTGTGAAAGTACAGAGGGCACAAAGAACAATATGTTTGCATAGAAACAGCAACTTACATAATGCAGCCGCTGCCGGTAGTGGGAGTACCGGCCGGGCGGTGACGTGGGGAGGGGGAGGGGCAGGGTGGGGGGTAGTAATGTATGGATTATGGAGTTTAACAGGTAAGTAAACATATAAATAAATAAAACTAATTTTGTTGCGTGCACTGCATAGCATTTGGTGATACAGTGCACGCAACGAAATTCGTTTTATTCATTTATATGTTTACTTACCTGTTAAACTCCGTAATCCATACATTACTACCCCCCACCCTGCCCCTCCCCCTCCCCACGTCACCGTCTGGCCGGTACTCCCACTACCGGCCGCGGCTGACATAATGTTCTGAACCAGGTTTCATTTGGAAGCTATACTTCCACCCCAAAAAGCCTACTTGTGCAGTTAGGGTTAGCTGGAAAGGTATCTGTAATGTATCCTTGCAAAAGGCAAACCTTTGAGTCAAGAAACTTCCTTAAGAGTAGCATGTAAAACATATACACACGATCAGTCTTCTTGTCTCCAAAGCAAGGGCGCGGAAAATTACTTTGTGGGAATTTTTTCATAATTTAAAGGGTGTTAATTAACTATTGTGGATTGTTTCGAAGATGCGTGGTGCTAGTAGAGGTGTTTTTTGTAGTTGCTAGTAAAGGAATCTAAAGACCATTGTCAACTCATAGATATTCATTCCTCCAGTGCAACCTCAAAGATGTTTCCACGTGCCCCCGCTTGCTACCAATTTATCTTAAAATTGGGAAATAATCCGTCAAGTAAATGCATGAATTGTCTACGGTGAAGGATAAGACGTCACAGAGGTGCCTCTGTTTTGTCATTGGTTCAGCCATTGCCTGACCTTGGAAAGATAAAAACACACACTCTTTCATAAATGGTGGTCTGAGCCCCTGTGGGTTGCTGACCTCAAATTGAAAACTGGTCTGCATAATTCTGCATAGAAAGAAATGAGACAGATACTACAATGTCCTTCAGAAAAACAATGGCACTTCCTCCGAGGCCACTATTTCGTTAATTATCTTCGTGGCTAACCATATCCGTCACAAAGATATCAATACCTAAATGTTATAATAGGCTGCACGACCCGAGTCTGTGTGTACAACATAAAGTTCACGAGTTTCTTAATATAATATGCAAATACAAATTCTGCCCTCTCAGCTGTGTACTACCTCTTTTTATTCCGCGCGTTCCATGCTCGCAACTTGTACTTTACAAAGATTTAAAATAAGTAATATGGGTCAAGATACATTGTTCAGATCAAAGAGAGAGAGAGGACTAGGTAAGCTAGCCCGTATCCCCTGTGTTTATATGTAAGTATCAATGGGGGCTAGCTAGCTTTAAAGGGAAGGTAAAGGGTGACTCAGGTACGTCAGACAATACAAGGAAAAAAGCAATATTTTCCTTTGAAAGCCCTCACCCACCGACCTAGTCGGTGGCATGCTTCATCATCGGGCCCACCACAGTGGCACCGAATGTGCCCCGGGTGTGCTGCAACGCCAGGAGACTGCGGAGCTGGTATATTGCTGCGTGTGCAGTGAAGGAGTGAGATGTGAAAGATTAAAAAGCTATACAAGCGGTCCCAGCACCCGAGGGTTAACAAGTATTTAATCAACTGGGCCTCCGTTAGCTGTTTAAAAAGGCGAATGGACAAAGTGGAGTGATTAATGATCTCCCATGTCCAGTGTGGTCTACATGTTTCTGCCAGTGCCTTTTCTATTATAAGCTGGCTTTCCTCAGGACCAAAGAGTTAAGTGAAAAAGTGCAATTAAATAATAAACTAATAAACTATATTAAGTGATTGTGTTATTTGTTGGCTATGTGTCGCGCTCGCTAAGGCGCTGTAGCTGTTAGAGGGGGATTCCCTCAAGCTTTTTCTGTTATTTCTTTGTAAAAAGCCTCATGGGTCGCCTGGCAGAGAAAGAGACCGAGTAGTTCGGTCAGGTTCCTCCTTGGACCTATTCGTCCTTCCGCGGCGCCCGGTGTGGACTACAGCGCCTTAGCGAGCGCGACACATAGCCAACAAATAACACAATCACTTAATATAGTTTATTAGTTTATTATTTAATTGCACTTTTTCACTTAACTCTTTGGTCCTGAGGAAAGCCAGCTTATAATAGAAAAGGCACTGGCAGAAACATGTAGACCACACTGGACATGGGAGATCATTAATCACTCCACTTTGTCCATTCGCCTTTTTAAACAGCTAACGGAGGCCCAGTTGATTAAATACTTGTTAACCCTCGGGTGCTGGGACCGCTTGTATAGCTTTTTAATCTTTCACATCTCACTCCTTCACTGCACACGCAGCAATATACCAGCTCCGCAGTCTCCTGGCGTTGCAGCACACCCGGGGCACATTCGGTGCCACTGTGGTGGGCCCGATGATGAAGCATGCCACCGACTAGGTCGGTGGGTGAGGGCTTTCAAAGGAAAATATTGCTTTTTTCCTTGTATTGTCTGACGTACCTGAGTCACCCTTTACCTTCCCTTTAAAGCTAGCTAGCCCCCATTGATACTTACATTCAAGATACATTGTGCCATTGGATGCAGGGAGAACAAACGCGAAGAAAGTAAAAATAACAACGTATTCTAAAAAATTAAAGAACATTGAAAAACCTCTAATTTCCGTCCATTTCCTCGTCTTTTCAGATGACTGGTTTACGTACGACCCGCAGTGAGAACTTCAGTGCGGAAACGATACCAAAAGCAGGAAGTGTCGCTCGCGGGGGAAACCCACTGAATTATTTTTACAAGCCCCCAGGAAGCTCTGAGGCTTGTGACTTGAGCCCAGCGACAAAGACTGAACCGCTTCTGAGAAAGGTCTTTGCTTCAAAAGTCATGGGGACCCCAGACGTAGGTTCAGATAGAGAATGACACCCAGTGCTTTAAATGGAAAAATAGAAGTGCAGGAACTCCGTACCTGCTTGTTTCTGATAAATGCCGGTACTCTCCAATTAAAAGTATTACATTTCTCTCCAGAAGTGCCTGTACTCTCCCTCTCAAAATCAAAAAGTACCGGTACTCAGTACCGGACAGTACTGGCCCATCTAAAGCACTGGAAATATCTACAGGAGAATCCCTCGAAGCAGCCCCCGGCGCACCCCTTGGCGCCACATTTACCCTGGCACTATTATGTTGCTAGATTTTGTTTTGTCCTTTTCGTGTATTTCACAGGCATTGCAGGGAACGGGGAGCAGCATGACTACACAGTAGTAAAAACAACTGTAGAAATAGTTTTAGGAATATTATTAGTACAGCACTTCTACGCAATGGTCGAAGTGGGGGGAAAAAAGTAGGGAAACTGAGGGCAGGGAATCAGAAGGCGAGAATAACCCGAGGATTGAGTCAGTGGGTGGAGTCAGAGGTGTGGCAGAAATAGCAAAACATCCCAATTTTTTGTATTTGTTTCCCATTTCACTAACCGGTTACTGCTTATTATGTTATTTAATTCAACCAATCGATACACATGTTTATGTAAGGTTTAATATGAGTTATTGACATTACAATACATCTACAAAGTGAAATATTTTTCCATCACAAAACATCACAAATACACTTAAAAGTGGAATCACAAGCCATTTGTCTCTGAGCCATGGAGGTTCAGTCATCAGCACTTCTCCCTTTTTCCACAAGAGCAGTTCAAACATGAATAACAAAATATCCTGCAAATGTTTTCCATATAATCATGGCTCTGCCATATTTGCCACGTAATACATCATTTGTTGCATAATCTGATAATTTTATCTAATACATTGTTTGTAGCTCAAACAGATCAAAAGTTACAAAAAATGTGACTTGTGTTGGTATGAAGTGGAAGGCCCTTTGCATAGGTTGATTGGTCACCTTTCTCACTATTCTATTTGTATGTTACCCTGGTACTAATAAGGAAACATATTTGCAGAGACTGTTAGCATGGGTAAACATTTCATAATAATAAAATATCAGAAAATTTACAGTGCCACTGATACCAGTGTAGGGTGTCCGAGCACTTTGCATCACACAAATTGAATTCTATCCAAATGCGTGCAGGGGAGGATCGTTTATGTGTAGGAAGGTGTCCCTTCCTGCCCATAAACAATCCTGAAATGCCAGTATGTCACTTTCATGTGTGCTGCTTAATGCAGCACACATGTATTAAGCAGCACACATGTAAGTCACAAAATTACATTTTTAAAAAAGATTGTTTTTGTACAGGAAGGGGGACCTTCCTTTTCATAAACAAGGCATTTTGCTTTTTCCATGTGTGCTGCACAAGGCAGTACACATTGAAAAGGCAAAAACGAGGAGAAATAATGCATTTCTCCTTGTTATGCCAACGTAAGACCAGGTTTTCCCTGGTCTTAATTTTGGCGCTGCCTCTTATGTACACCACCCTTGTACACAGAGGGCAGCGTCAAAATCGGTGGTACGGCCACCGCAACACTTGCTGCCCACCCCTTTCACGCCAAGCATAGTGTGAAAGGGGGCCTTATTTACAAGGCATTGTTAAGCAACGTTAAGTGGCTTACGCTGCCTTGATAATAAGGCTAAGCCCCTATCTCCACAACAACGTCAGTAAAAGGGATGCTGTAGGGGCGATAGGGGCTTGTATATATGCCCCTTTGTTTTCCAATTCACCCATCAAGCAGGTACCTCCAGGAATGGTGCACTCTCCCACCCAGAGAAAACAATGCTGTTCAAAGAGAGACGAAATGTAAATGTAAAAGTATTTGTATTTATATAGCGCACTTCTACCCAGAGGTCTCGTAGCACTGTATTCATACCGCTGTGGAACCCATCCTGACTTTCCTGTGAAATGTCCACTCCTGGGCACCCCCAAGGTGAAGCCAGGCATCCAAGCGCTGCTGGGGCCGTTGTGGAGATTAAGCAAGCTATTGCCCAGAGTCACAGAGTGGGACCCATGTTTAGACTAGGCACCGAGGTGAGAATTATCAGGTCTGGGGAAATTGAGTCCAAGAGCCGCCAAGGTGGGAATCGAACCCTGGTCCCGGACCAGACCTCTGCATCAGGGTCTGCCGCTCTAACCATTGAGCCACGCTTCTTCACGAAAAAGTAGTACTTCACTGGCAAACACTGTAAAGTGGCACTAATGTGTTTGGGTGTGAATAAAATCATTCTGGCCACTTTGCGACCGCTCTATCTCGCGTTAGTTATTTTTTTATTTATTTGTCATATTTTGAACATTTTATTTCTCTCCATCCGAGGCTGCAATTTGAAATTGAAAAATGTCAGAAAAATACAACTTTTCCAGCAAAAGTGTTTTTCTTTTTTGGATCCATTTCACAGGGGAACAAATAAACGAAAGGAGGAAAGACAGGGTAATACCAGTTTCTTGAAGTCATGGTTTTCAGTGAGTGAGGAGGAACGAGACAGAAAGAGAGGGAATAAGAGGAAGAAAGAGAGGGGAGGCAGCTGCCAGCGGCAGAGCAGAAGTGGACACTGCCCTAGTCTTCTCTGGGCAAGAAGGAAAAGACATAGTCCTTTTCCTTCTCTGCCCGCCCCGCCCGTCTGCGAATGCCGAGCCTTATCTATAGGCCTTGACGATTTCTGGCATCCTGGGACGCATCTTTAAATTAAAATAGCAGGGGAAAGGAAACTAATAAATTAAAGATGTAGGGGCACGCCATGCCCTACACACCCTGCCCACTTTGACCACTGCTTGTAATTAGAAGTGGGCGAGCTACAGGAAGCCCGAGTCAGGCTCAAGCCTGAAGCCTGGGTGTGGCTCAGCTCGAGGTCTTGTTGGAACCTCAAGCCCATAACGAGCAGGGGTTTCACGTGGCTTTCCTCTACCCATGTTGTGGCCTTATGTTCAGAGCTGCCAACTTGGGAATCGGGTTCGAGTCTCGGCATCTGCTCAACATCCAGTGATTCTGGGCAAATCACTGAATCTCCCCGTGCCTCTAATAATGCATGTGACCTTGTGCACTGTAACTGGTGCTCATGTAGAGCACTCCAATACCTTTGGTTGAGTTTGTGCAATGTTTTAAAAAGTTCATTAAGAGGTAGAAACAAGGCCTTAACATATGCAAAGACAAATAGAAGCTCATTTACTGGCTGATTTTAGTGGCGGCTCGCTGAGGGAGTGCTGCAGAGTGGCGGGGCCAGGGAGGGGCAGGGTGAGGGGTATTGGAGTCCGACATACGATGGACAGGAGTAAGGTAAGTAATTAAATAAATAAAACGTTTAACCTTGCGCACGCTGCATCGCCAACTCAGCGATGCAGCGAGCGTAAGTTAAATTGGTTTATTTATTTAATTATTTACCCTACTCCTGTCCGTCATAGGTCGGACTCCACTATCCCTCCACCCTGCCCCTCGCCCCTCCCCCACCCCACTGCCCACAGCACTCCCTCGACGAGCCGCCACTGGCTGATTTCTACAAAGTAAAATCAGAAAATTGGATAAATCGCTGCAAATACGTGAGTTCAGACTACCAGTTGTACAAAACAAACACTTTTTAAAAGTACTTCTCAGTGCTATAATGTGGCCTATTAATGTAAAAACTTCCAAATATTATAGAAATACACTTTTTGAATTTCTAATAGACTTTATAATACTTTACGTGTTATTTTAGGTCGAGCCTATGGCTGCGCGCATAAGCTGCGTGGGAAATCGACCTCTTGGAATCACTTCAGCTTCAGTAGAAGCTCGTGCCTGTGGTCCTCACACGCGATTGGCCTTTGCATCTGGCTTTAGTAAGCAATAAGCCAAAGGCGTGTGGAGGTCCCAGCTTCTTGTGAAATGTTTACTTCCAGAGCGTTTTGCTCTCTGGAGCCAGCAGCGACGCGCTAGAACCATCTGTTTTTTATCAGGGTGTGCGCGCTTGTTTTTATACTACTGGCACAGAGCAGACGACGCCTCGTTGGGGCTGAATTTCGCTCTGCTACAGTAAAGTGCCCCTCTTAGGAGCGTGTTACACAATGCATGACTAAAATCAGCATTTTCTTTTATTGTAATTTCTTTGTGGGTGCATCGGATTTAGAGTTCTCGAGCTTTGCAAAGTCGACCTTGCGCATAAAGAAACAAGGTAATAAAAGTGAAGCTCCAAGAGGATTCTGACCCTGAATACAACTTCTGTTAGCGTCTGCGTCCCTCACTGGACAGCTGGGGTTGTTAAGACTGTTATTCATCCCACTGGAATCTGAATCCGGATAAATACTGAGCTGGAGCCTGCGCCGGGACTCGCATGCAGAAGAGGGACCTGCCGGAGGTGCACTCACTCTCTCAAGTAAGTACCACCAGCTCTCTGTAGCACAGTCCCACTGAGACTGCCGTGTTAAGTGATAATTATTTACGGTCTCATAATAATTCTCACACTTGCTGGTTAGCCATATATATTGCGCATAACGTTTATTAGTACAGAAGGTAATGTAGTGGTATAAAACAATGTGCAAGGTGCGGCATCCATGTCCATCAGGTTAGCTTGAAATGTTTGCTTTCAAAATTGGGGGTGGAGGGAGAAGTTTGTAAACTTATTGACAAGGACATATATTGTTGCTTCCTGGTTCTTGCTGGCCAACTGCCCTCTGAGATATTAAGCATTCTAAGTCACTTTATTGTACCCTTTTTTTGGTGATTACTAGACAGTTGCAAAAATAGTTAGTCCTAGATTGGATTTATTATAATTCAAAAAGCAGTGTAAACCAAAAATAATTTGTTTTATTTGGTGAGACGGACAATTCTTGAGGGAAAGGAGGAAATATTACAGCCATGTGAACGGACAGGAGGAGTGTCGTCATGGAGTCAGTGATGAGCCACCTGCTACCACGAGCAAGGTGCTGCAGGGACTGATTGTACCAGAGACAGCGATGACCTGTGCCACCATGATGAGGGAGGTGCAGGAGGAACTGATTGTACCAGGGACACTGATGACCCGTGCTACCATGAGAGTGGTGTAGCCAAGCTGAATTCAACCAGGGGCAGTGGTGATTAGTGCTACCACAAGGGAGGTGCATTAGGGACTGAACCAGCAAGGCTTGCTGCATCAAATGGAGAGTGGCAAGGAATGCACCGTATCTATCAAGAAAGACGCTCAGCCCCCCACTTCCCCCTCTCCCCTTCGTCTGCGTAGCCTGGACTGTGCAGCTTCAGATTACAGGACAGACGCACTTCATGAGCTGTCATGGGCTTGGCTGAGCTGAGACTGATGCCTCACGCAAATTCAAAGTGTTTCACAGATCTTCAAAGGACCATCAATTAACAAGCTTTTGCGTTTGTGTTTTCACTTTTTCCTATGCCCCCTGCCACCAACCCTTTTAAATGGCTGTGGCTACCCACAATGGGAGAGTGTGTTACAGGGAGCATACACAAGTGGGCAATCAGATAGCTAAGCAAATGATATGGCTTGTTTCTAAGCTGCTAAACCCCTCTCCCAAACCCCCCAATACGCCATGGGCTCCACCAAGCCTTCGCGTCCAACATTTCTGTGCAGCCCCCCTGCAGTGATGGCAAACCCACACAGCACATGTTTCTGCAGCCATAGCATCTGTTGAAAGCATGTCCCCTAACCCCCTCCCCCCCAAGCACCGGTGGCTGTCCAGCCTTTCAGCATTGCCAGAAAGGACACAACCCGTCTACTGGGACCTTACGATTTGAATCCCATTGAAACAACTGACTGACTGACTACCTCTCACTGACTGACGGACTGACTCTCTCTCACTCTCTCTCTCACTGACTGACTCTTACTGACTGACTCACTCGCTCACTGACTACCTGACTCTCTCACTCTCTCACTAACTGACTGACTGACTAACTGACTGACTCTCTCTCTGACTAACTGACTGACTCTCTCTCTCACTGACTGACTGACTCTCTCACTGACTGACTGACTCTCTCTCTCTTACTGACTGACTCTCTCACTGTCTCTCACTGACTGACTAACTCAATGACTCTCTCACTGACTGACTGACTCACTTTCTCAATATCTCTCAATGGCTGACTCTCTCACTCTCTCCCTGACTGACTTACTCTCTCACTGACTTTATGGCTGACTAACTGACACTCTCACTCTCTCTCTCTCTGACTGACTCTCTCACTGACTTACTGACTGACTGACTCTCACTCTCTCTCTCTCACTGACTGACTGACTCTCTTACTGACTGACTCTTTCACTGACTGACTGACTCACTGACTGACTACCTGACTCTCTCACTCTCTCACTGACTGACTGACTAACTCACTGACTCTCTCTCTTACTGACTGACTGACTCTCTCACTAACTAACTGACTCTCTCACTCTCTCTCTCACTGACTGACTCTCTCACTCTCTCTCTCTCACTGACTGACTCTCTCTCACACTGACTGACTTTGTGACTCTCTCTCTCTCACTGATTGACTCTCTCTCACTGACTGACTCTCTCTCTCACTGACTGACTCTTTCACTGACTCTCTGACTGACTGACACTCTCTCTCTCTCACTGACTGACTGACTCTCTCTCTTACTGACTGACTGACTCTCTCACTAACTAACTGACTCTCTCACTCTCTCTCTCACTGACTGACTCTCTGACTCTCTCTCTCTCTCACTGACTGACTCTCGGACTCTCTCTCACTGACTGACTCTCTTTCTCACTGACTGACTCTTTCACTGACTCTCTGACTGACTGACACTCTCTCTCTCTCACTGACTGACTAACTAACTGACTCTTTCACTGACTGACTGACTAACTGACTGACTCTCTCACTGACTGTTATACAGGTACTATTTCCCAACCTTTAACCTCCTGTTATTTATACCTACCCCCATAACAAAAAAAACATAACAAGCAACCATTGGGACAGGCAGATAAAAGTTGCCAGCATTGAAAGGACAAAAAAAAATTCAAGACATTATTTATTGTTAATACTTTTTAATATGATTGTTCAGTTGTACATAATGCTTTCTTGGTCATATATAAGGTAACAAAAATGTTTCTGACACTTCTTTATTATAACTTTTCAGCATGCTGCAGACTTCTGTACAACATAGCTTAAAGACATAGGCAAAGTCAATATCTCTGGATAAACACTTATAAGGTCCCAAAGGCGAGACCTATAGTCTATGCCAATGCTTGTTTTTTATGTTGTCTCAGCTGTACCATCCTTGGATGTCTGGTGTTTACTCTGTCTGCAAGGATTTTCACACTGTGGTCTGTGACCAAGAGACCAACTGGGTGTCGGGTATTTTGTTGGGCCTGCGCCTGGCAGGATCTGTGCAGGAAAAACCACCAGGTCAGTGTGAAATTTGATTTCTACTGGTAAGGGCGATCCAGAAATAACCCCCTGTTTGTGCCCGCATCAATAGCAACACGCACATGGGGATGAGGGCCTTGTTTTGGAAGATGGGCTGAAGTCTTTTCATGCTTGTAACCACTTGTATCAGAGATGTGAGTATGGAGACTGTGTTTCCCCTCTGAAGGACCACCTTTCCATCCGTCTTCTTGTGCAGTGGCTCATGTTGTGGTTCTTCCAGAGCTCAGGAAGAGTACTGTTGCTTCATGTATCCTTCCCCATACCTGTAAGAGTTTTGCATATGTCTGGCTTTTGGGCAGAACCATATATTGTGACGCAAGCTCAAGGAAAACCAAGCAAATCCAGTTTTGTCTCTGACTGGCTTACGCCGAGATGGGCTCCTCTTCCATTTCCTCCAAAAAACAAGTATATGCACTTGGGCCCAGCACAACAGGAAGCTGCTGACCTCATCTTGCACTTTTGTGCCCGTGCTCCTCAGAATGCAGACTATTCACGGTGAGCCTAAACATCTCCAACTGACCTCCCCAGAAACCCAACCACCAGGGCCCTGAAGTCTTTTGACTGTGATCAGAGTTTTCTTGATAAAGGCCCGTGAAGAATGATTTTGCTGGGACCACGAAAAAAATCCAACCATTTCAGAGAATGTTTTGCCACAAGTCTCTGCATCACTGCCAGCAGCCCTGTACTGTACCCTACCAATATCCATGGGCATCAGGAGTCACCTGGGCACAGGTGAACCCTTGACCAACATTGATAATAATGATATATTAATAATATATAATTTCTAAAGTACTTGACTATCTAAGAAGCTGTCCTGGCACTGAGCTTACGGACACATTTCCCATCTAGATACTAAATTACTGTGTGAACAACCAACTTTGAAGTAACTTCCTGAATTGGCTTTGGTCAGCAGTCCACCTTAGAGAAATAGGCATGCTGTTCCAAAGGTGTGAAGCCTGACCCGGGAATACTCTGCCACCGCACCTGGGAGAGTCTGAATTTAGGCTGCAACAAGAAATTAGCCTTAGAAGAACCCAAAAAGCGGCCAGGGCAATAGAGATTAAACTTTTTTCCACACGTTAACCGGGCCAACCTTGTAGAATTTGACTTGAACAAAATCCATTTTGGTACAGGATGCCAATGCAGTTTTTTTTAAGGCAGAAGTAGCAGAAGCCTCAAAGGATGTGCTGGTGAGTGTATTGGGCCCAAACTGCATCGGGAGCATGGAGGCCGCTGGCGAGGCCCATCTGCATTTGCAACTGGGAGGGCAGGGGTGGGGCTCCTCCTCCTCCCCCTCTCAATATTATTCTTGAGACCTCGGCTGTCACTCGCGACCACCATAATTTCCACTGCCAGCCAGGCGGGGCTCAGCGAGCGCGCTGGGGCCTACCGTGATAGAAGTGACCCGGCTGTGGGGTGTATGCTGATCAGGAGCTTCAGGATTGTGCAGCGCTGTGGGTTCGTTGCCAGACTGGGGCTCTCCGCTGGCTAAAGATCTGACTACGAGTGAAAAGATGGGGCCCTTTCCCTTATTTGGCGGAGGATATTCTGTGAGGGGCCAATACACCGTCTGGGCTAGTCCTAGTCCGGCTTTTGTTCAGGTCGCCTCGGGCCTGTCTTTCCGCTCATTAGATAGGAGACGAAGAGGTGGATGCCATGTCGCATATTGACCAATGCTGCTGGTCCAGAACAAGATATACCTGGTGGTGCTGCACCCCTCACCGTCCGGTCATCGCCCACTTGCCACCATCACAATGACCAGAGAGAAGATATCGAAGCAGAGCACCCTGGATCGATACGCGGGACCACGGGCCCACGTGCCTGAATCATTGAGCCAAGCCAAGTCCGGGCCAGATAATGCGGCTCTGATGGCAGCGATAACCCAGTCCGCTCAAGGCCAAAATCGGCAAGGTGGAGTCTGATGCCGCCGTTATCCATCAGGACTTGCGTAGAGCGTGGGATAAGATCACCGAGGCCGAAACCCGCATCTCCGCGGTGGAAGATACAACTGAGTCCTTCCAGGCCCGGGTGGCCTCCCTGGAATCCTTCACGAAGGGGCTGGTGATAAGGGCGGAGGATGTGGAAGGAAGAGCTCAGAGAATCAACCTTTGCTTCGTAGGCTTTGCGGAGGGCTACGAAGGTAACAATATGGAACAGTTCCTGGCAAAGTGGATTGGGGCTGGATCCCTCAGGTGTCCCTATCGCAGTGTTTTATAATTGAACGTGCACACCGAGCCTTTATACCACCGAGGGCCCGACCATGGCCCGTTATTGCGAGACTTTTTAATTTTCACGATCGCAACGCCATCCTTGCACAGGCCAGGCTGACCGGTAAACTCCACTTCGACTTTTACCACATCCTAATATTTCGGGACCATACGCGCATGGTACAACAACGGCGCCAATCCTTTAATGCTGCTAAAGCCTGGTTGCGGCAACTCAAAATCCAATATGCGCTCCTTTTCCCGGCCTGATTGAGAATTATGGACACGTCACATACTATTTTTTCTTTACTTCCCGGAGGAACGCTTCGCCTGGGGGGACAAGAGACAAAGACACAGGCTATATACTCCACCACGTTTCGAACCTGACCCATCGCCCGAAGAGTCTACGCGACAGGCAACCAGGCCTAAGCTAAAATCAGCTCGCAGGTCCCGCTCGAGATGCCGCTCCCAATCACGAAGCACACCTGCATCAAGAATAGAGGGGACTCAGCGAACCCCGTCACCGACTTGACTTAAGGTTGGAGAATTCTCATTATATTGGCTTCAGCGTCAATGACGTTCGTTTGCTATATCATGGGCCCACGTGAGACCCACCCCATAACTCTTTTCTCAGTATCTGAGAACCCTGTTGATGATTGGGGACAGTTCTTTTGGGCACTCCTGGTATGGGACGGAGCCCTGTCCCCGTTGGGGCAGCGGTGTGATACATACCGTGACAGATGCTTCAGCTGTTTTGAGGTATTGGTTGGGGTGGGTGGGTGAGGGGTTGATTTTGCTGAATGTTGTTGTTGATGTTGTTGATGTTGTTGCGTCCTTGTCGTTTTCATTGAAGCTCTCTATGCCCTGCAACAGCTCAGAATTTTACTCCTTTCTTAGATGTCTTGCCCTGTAGTTATCCCCGTAGGTAGGCTCCAGGTGGTCAGCTGGAACATAGGGGGGCACTCAAAACGATAAAACGAGGTGCGGTCTTATGACAGGCCAAGCAGTCCCTGGCCGATGTACTTCTTCTCCAGGAGACCCATCTGCTTGGTTCCCGGGCGTTGTGTCTTGCTCACTGTGGTTATATACAAGTCTTCCACGCAGGGCTCACCAGATGCTCCCGGGGGGGCCATACTCATTCACCGCCAAATCCCTTATATTCATTCTAAAACTTGGATGACTGACCCTCACGGTAGATACATCATTGTCTCTGGGACATTATATGGGGAAACTATAAACTTGGGCAGTATTTATGCACCTCCTCTGCTTTCGGACACATTTTTTGAGTGCCTATTGGCAAAATTGTTGAAAATACCTGAGGACCTCTCTATTTTTGGGAGGATTGGGATGATGTGGCAAATGTGGTGCAGGACAGATGGCACTTGCGTACAGCGCCAGAGGTTTTGAGACCTACACGGCTACACATGTTCATGAGGGACATGGGGTGGTTGGACACTGGAGGCATCTGCACCCTGCTACATATGCTTACACATACTACTCGGCTGTCCACGACTCGTTCTCCAGGCTGGACTACGTGTTCATGCCAAACTCCTATTTTGGTCAAATCGCAGAGACAGATATCTTACCTAGAGGTCTGTAAGAATCATACTCTGATGGTCCTAACGCTCCACCTAGAAGTGACGCGCCCACCCCCTTTCAATGGCGCTTATCTCTGTGGCATCACCAAGACCCCCCTTTCTCGTCCCACCTACAGCAGGCCCTTACATCATACTTTTCTGAGAACTTGGGCACAGTGGATTCTCTGGCCATGCTCTGGGAGGCGATGAAGCCCACCATAAGGGGAGTGGATATTGCATACTGTGCCACCCAACGGAAAAAGTGCCAGGAGTCAGACCGAGGCCCAGATTTTGCAACTAGAACAAAAATGTAGGGATGAACATGGTGGAGCACACCGTCGCCAATTGCTCCTTCTCCAGCAAACATATGCCAATTCCCTTTGCGAAGAGGCAAGACAGGCTTGGTTGGCATCCCGCAGCAGAATTTACCGATGGGGAGACAAATCAAGCTCACTCCTACATCATTTGTGCCAGCGTGCTCTCTGCCCAGTGAGCATACCGGGTATCCCTGACGGGGAAGGCCGGATACTCACGGACCCTGCTCAAATTGCTGCTAGTTTTGCAGGGGATGCCCTTCCGGAACCTCTCAGCCAGCAATATCTTGATGATTTGCCGCCCAAGGCCATTTCAGACAGTATTAGAGGGGATTTAGATGTCCCGCTCACAGACAACGAGCTGGGCACGGCGTTGGTCGATTTAAGATCTGGGAAGGGACGGGGAACGAACGGCTTCCCCTGCACATCTTTTAAATAGTTTCAGACTCTACTCCTTCCCCATTACTTGGGAGCGATACATTCAGCCCTTGATGAGCGAAAGCTTCCTCTGGACTGGAAGGATGCTGAAATCGCCGTTTTCCCCAAGCCTGGCAGACCCCCCGGATCAGCATTCTTCATATCACCCTATTTCACTGTTGAACCTCGAGGCAAAATTACTGGCCAAAGCATTGGCCAATCGTATTCTCCCCTATATGTCCGAACTGGTTCACCCAGACTAGGCCAGTTTTATGCCCCAGCGGGCTACCCATCATAACATTAGACGCGTGCATAATGCAGTTGCGGCCATTGATCGCCTTCAGGGTCCTGCTCTTAGCTGATATTGACAGAGCGTTCGACTCGTTGGGGTGGGCCTATTTGTTTGCTTTATTACACTGTTTAAATCTCGGCCCCCGCATTCTCTCGTATAGTAAACTTCTTTACACTGACCTTTCGGCCTCGGTCAGAATCGCTGGCGCGGTGTCCCATTAATTCCCTGTAGGGCGCTGTACCCGACAAGGTTGCCCTCTCTCCCCGTATTTATTTGCCCTAGCTGAGTTCATATTGACACACAGGTTAAGGGATTTGAGTGGCCAGGTGGGTTCTCGGATCGGATCGCTCTTTATGCTGACGATGTCCTGTTTTTTATTATGGATCCTCAATGGACAGGTCCACGTATTCTCAGCATAATGTAGATCTTCGGGCAACACACCGGCTTATATATGAACGCAAAAAAATCGTTACTATGGCCTGTGCGTGGGGGATTGGATATGAACTCCTGGGTCACGGTGGCTACGACCGGGCTGAAATACTTTGGTGTATATGTTGTAGACACACAATCAGTATCATGGGATAGAAATATCGCCCCTATTTGGTCACGGGCACAGGCGAGATGGAGGCATTGTCGCGTATACCCCTCTCTATACTGGGCAGATCCACAATATTTAAAATGGTTTCCCTCCCTCACCTAGTATACCAACTACAGAATCACCCCTTTCAGATTGCACCTTCTGGTTCGGACAGCAGAATTCTAGGCTGAACTACTTCTTGCGGCACGATCAGGCTGCCAGGGTGTCCCTCAGGACTTGCATCCAGTCCACCTTTTGCGGGGGTATAGCGACCCCTGATCTCCAGTCATATCACGTGGCGTCCCACCTATTGGTTCTAAATGACTGGTGATACGGCATCAGCACTGGCCCGGCATATCGAGTGGAGAAATGGCTGATGGGAGATATGTTGCTGCACAGACTGCTATATGCGACAAGGGAGCTGCGCAGGCTGCTACCCGGGTTGCATTCGGTGTGTGAACAGACTCACTACATCGGGTGGGGTGGCTGCGGCGCTTGACGAGTGAGACCCCACTCTGGCAGAGCAGCCTGATGCCGCAAGTGACTGCACTAGCGGGATTTAAACAGTGGGATGCCATCGGTATCTCTATGCTGGGTGACGTTATGAGGGGCACTACGATGAAATAGTTTCAAGACCTCAGGCTTGAATATGCTATGCTACATACTCAGTTCTACAAATATCTACAATTGCGACATGCCTTATCCCCGTACATTTCACACCTGGACTCCCTTCCCAAATTCAATCCTATTGAGGCAAAAGTCTTTATGGGGGACTTGGTTGATCATAAAACTGCAAAGATATACCAGACGTTAGTGACAAATCTGTCCACGACCCTAGATCCCCTCTGTGATAAATGGCTGACGGACCTGGGCCCCCCGGATGGTGATGACTGTCGAGAAACCTTGGAATCCCCGAGATTCGCGCGAATGACTCTCGTCTCAGGCTTATCCAATTTGAATACCTGCACCGCACATATTTTACTAGGCATCAGCTTCGGAGGGCAGGGATGATAGACTCCCCATGTGCCTTAGATGTCATGAAGAGGAGGGTACACTGCTCCACACAACATGGACCTGTACAGACTTGGGCCGGTTCTGGAGGGGGGTCATTTGCTGTCTATCAGAAGTACTGGGGTGGGTTGTACCTTCTTCACCTAGGCTTGTTCTGTTGCATATCACGGATGACATAGGGGGTAATATATACAAAAGCACCTACTGTTCTTGGGTCTTACTCTAGCTAAATGGGACATTGCCGGAGCATGGAAGGATCCGTCCCCACCCAAATTGAGCACTTGGCGAGCTGGTCTCGACTGGTGTGTGGGTCAGGAACAACCAATTTTTAAAGCAAGAGGGCACCCTCAGAAAAATGATAAAATATTGAAATGGTGGGCAGATTTTAGGGGCCTTGAACTGGAGCCACCTCCTCCGCACCCTGTGGACTTCGAAACCATATAGGGATGTAGCATGGGGCTTTATGGTTGCCCAGATGGAATTGAGGTATATCGATGGGCGTGCGGGGCATAATCGGGGTTCTGATTTACAGTATGCAACACAGTGTGTTACAATGTTTGGGGCTGTCGTTCACGAGCCTGAAATGTTTAGTTTCTTATTACTTAACTATTATATAATAGTCACCTGCTCGGAGTACACTATATGGAAAATGTTATGTTCTCATTGCTTTGTAATGCTTACAAACACTATATCAGCTGACTTAATAAAAAGAGTTTTGAAAAAATTGAAAAAAAAATGGTAGCTTGAACAATCAGTGATGTCTGCTCAGCAGGAAGGAAAGATAATATCTTATAGAGAACTTTGAGGAATGAGAGACAGGTGGAAGTAAACCTATTAAGTGAGCTGACAAGGATGGATTACTATCAAAGATAAACCCCGAAGATCCTGCCAGCAGACAATCCCACTGAAGGAAAATCAGACTGAGGAGACCAGAAGTCTGAAGGAAGAATATGAGGGATCTTATTCACAGCACAACAGAGGACCTCCGATTCATCCTCATTAACCTTGAGGGAGTTTGAGGACTGTCATTTAGTAATTTAGTGCATGTGAAGATGGAAATTCTCATACGGAGCAGGAGCTGGGGAGTTTGCTGAGATTACAAGTTGGGTGTTATGCGCATAATTCATGAAGATGATACACTGTAGAGTAGCTAAGATAGAGCTAGAGTAGCTAAGCTTGAAGCCTCAAGTAAATATTCAAAAGAGTAGGGCTCAATGCCGGAGCAAAGTATGCAGCAATGGAACTGTTGGACTTGGCCCTTCTTGCAGGGTCATCCCTGAACTTGTTGCCTTCCTCCTGGTATTTTTTCTGATATGGTGTTGTGGTGTTGGTGGAATTAGGACGCTGGGCACTTTATCACTGCTGCCCAATGTAAAGTGCATGTGCTCTCTATGGTAAAACGGAAAGATTGGTCTACACCTGTTTGGCTAATTTAATTTACCTATCAGTCCCCAGTAATGTGGTATCTCATATACCCAGGCCAGTAAATTAAATGCTACTGGTGGGCTTGCAGTGCTGATTGCGCCCCCCACCAAAGATAGCCTTTCAAACCTGACTTAGGCCTCTGCCATTGCAGGGCCTGCGCGCGCAATTTACTGCAGCTGTGACATGGCACATAAAGTGGTTGCCACATCCGTGACACTCGTTTACTACATATTGGTTACCCCTAAGGTAGGACCTAGCTAGTCCCATGGGCAGGGTGCATTGTAGGTAAAAGGTAGGACATGTGCCTTAATTTTGTGGCATGTCCTGGTAGTGATAAACAGCCATTTTGGTTTCTCACTGCTGTGAGGCTGCCCTCTCATAGGCATGCATTGGGGGTTCTCTGATATGTGCTTCAGTGTTAATTCCTGATCTGAGAGGAGTAGAGTGGTCAAGTTAGATATGTTTGGATTAGTGGTAATAAATGCTGCGCTATGGTGTTTGCTGAATTATTCTCACTATTTTAGAAATGCCACTTTTTTAAGTGGCATTTCTTTGTGCTATGTGTCTTTGTGCCTGCCTGGTGTGTATTGCATGTCTGACTCTAGAGTGACAGGGGCTGGGTCAGTCAGCACTAGGCTGAATAGGCCAATCTGCATTTGGAGTGGTGGGAGGATTAACCCCTCGGACTGAATGGGACTGTGCCTGCCTTCCACAATGCTGGCTCCGCCCGCCTGTGGTGTGTCTGGGGCCAGAACCTACACTGACAAAGGGGGTGGTGGTGCACCTTTAGAGAAAGTTGTGAGTTCCCCCAGAAGGTTGACCGGGCGCAGAGACCTGTGGCAGGGGAGAACAAAGACACTAAGGGGTATAAGTATTGGGGCTGTGACCTCATGAAAATGTGCTGCTGGGTGCTTACCTGAAGCCTGCAGCTGGCAGGCTGCTGGAGCTGAACTGGATTAGGGGAGGCTGTGTGGGACTGCATCTGGCCAGAGGACTGCCAGGAGCCATCTGGACTTTGCCTGGTGTGCTGATCTGGAGCCTGCTGGGCTACCAGAAGGTTTTGCCACCTTCACTGAGGGTCACTGACATGCTGGCCTGCCTGCCTGCTATCCTGGTGCAGGTGTCTCCAGTGCCACTGAGAGAGAGGGGGCCCTTCTGCTAGAAATGCTCATTGTGAGTGCTTCACCTTTCTTTTGTTGTGCTCTTTTGCCTCCTTAGAACTCGAGGAAGGGAGGCTCCTGCTCCCAGCACCTGGTGAGAGCTTCGCGAAAACCGGAAGTCAGGCGGCTGTTGCCTGACTGTGGGAGGGGCAGAGGAGAACCCCATGCGTGTCCTCACAGCGAAGAGTGAGGGGCAGAGTTGACAAAGGAGGGAGGAGCTGTGCCACAGGAGTGCTCTCCCCTCCATAAACCCCAGCGAATGTGGGCGCTTGGGGATGAAGAAGCTCGCGTAAGTCAGGCAAGTCAGGGTACAGGAGGTCAGGCTGATGGGCGCCTGACCGCATGGAGTTCCTGTGTGAAAGGGGAGTGGCTGGAAGCCTGGCAGAGTTGTGGGTAGGGCCAATTGAGGCTTCGCTCCGTGATCCACAATCAAGGAGCCGGGCGGGAGGCCCCGGCTCATGTGTGTTGAGGCCGTTACCGGAGTCCAGTGGATTTGGTCTGCCCCCAGCGGAAGAAAGGAGGACAGAGAAGTGAGCCTCACATGCGCCCCGGCCGTGAAAAGAGCACTGCTCAGACTGTCTCAGGTGAAAAGCCGTACGAGAGGTGGGGGTAGAATAACTCCACTCCCCAGCCATAGCAGCTGCCCCGAGTGGTAGTGGGCAGCTGCCTAAACCAATTGGGCAGACCTGGCCGAGAGCAAGGAACCCTGCGAGGTCGCACCACCGAGAGAGGTGGTCCGCCCCTCTCCCTTTCTGGCACCTATTTTCTTGGGGACACACAAGGGCAGGATGGGGTAGCAACCCTCAACAGAGGTCCTGTTCCTGTAAATGCTGTGCGCCCCCCATGGTAAGCGCCAAAGCTCTGTGACTGCGCTTTGGGGGTAGGAGGGAAAATAGTTTGGTACCCTGTGTTCGGGTTGGATAAGCCAGGTGCCCGTGAGCCCTGGGAGTGTCCTTAGGCATATGTGTTGTGCCGGAGGGAGCTTGGTTGTGTTTAACAGGTTTACGGGCTATGTGCACCCTGCCCATGTGTACTACGGTACTGCTGGTTTTGTTAGACAATGTCCCTAACGTGTACAATCTGCCAGCATTATGCTGGCAATGAGGTTTATGCCATACTGACATGTTTATTTTTTTATTTTTTTTATTTTTACATAGTTTTATATAGCGTGAACTTGACCCAAATCGGGTATCAGAGCACTTTACATAGCACCAGTTGTATTTCATGAGGACACATACATTTTTGTTAGGCACAGGGAGATTAAGTGATTTGCCCAGAATCACAGGATGTTCAGCATCATTGCTGAGGCTCAAACCCAGTTCCCCAGTGGCTTTGTATATTGTGCTTAGGTTACGGTGATAAGGTGTACACCTAGTAAGTGGTTAACCTGTACTGCTAAGGATTGTGGGTAGGATGGGTTGTGGTGATGTACTGCACTACTGTTGATTATGTTTTACATATGCTATAATGTATGCCTAATGGGATGATGCATATGATAGGTATGCCTAATATGTTCTGCATATGGTGCAAATGATGGTTATGCCAAATATGTTCTGCATATGCTACGTTTTGTGATATGATGGTTATCCCTAAGCGCTAATGGCAGTGGTTACTGGTTGTTTTACATTCACTACTTGCATTATGTTGGTTAATATAGTGGCCCGATTGGCCCTGTAGTGTATATACGCAGTGTATATATGTGATGTGTTCTAATGTGTTTTATGAGTAATACAAAGGCTATTTTTACATAACCTTGTGTGGAGTTTCTTTTTGGTGTACCTAGTGTGTCGCTGCTGTGTGAGTGTGTTGCGCAAATGCTTTACACATTGCATCTGGGATAAGACTAACTGCTCTGCCAAGCTACCAAGGGGGTGAGGATGGGTTATCTTGGGTGTGTAACTGCCTTGCCCTGACTAGAGTGGTGGTTTCTGCCTGGCTTAGGCATTTGCCCTAGCCAACCAGAAATCCCATTTCTAACAGGAACTTAGAATAGAACGGCAGAAGATGAGTTGCCTGAGCTCTATTGTCAAGATATGAAGTACAAATGGCATCAAAGAGAGAGTAAGGAATGTGGGGAACGTGTGTCTCCCTGAAAATGATCAATGGATCTTGTGAAGGACCGATGTAGGCATCAGAGGGTGAACATCCTTGACGAATGTGTGACTACAGGAATCCACCCCCCTCCGGGATCATTTAAGCTACTTAATACGTGTAGTTCTCATTTGTTCATTGACAGTGGTAACCATAAGTACGGTAGTGACACTGTATCACTGCACACCTTAGCGTGTGTGCTCACTTCTCTTTCTTGCACGTTGATTCAGTCCTTACGAAAGCCTCAGTACCACTTTGTTGAGGTTGAAACATGTAGACCTTATAAATTCGGATAAGTGAGACTAATTTTATCTTCATACTTATCCCAGCTTCATTGTTAACCGTTCCCCAGAGACTCAATAATAAAAATTAACCATTGGAAACTCTGGAGGTACTCTTAATTTGCACTTGTCCTTTTCACATATTCACTCACAAGAAACCCTCTCCGCTGAAGTTCAGGCGTCGCAGCACAGCTGGGATGCACTCAGCAGCCCAGCTGGGAACCCGATGATGAAGCATGCAACAAACAAAGTTGATGGGTGAGGGTTCGTTTAAAAAACCAAATGGTTTCTTAACATTCCTGTGAATAACAGCATGTCATTCTTCTTCTTTGGATCCATTACTGAGTTTGTCCATGTTGTTGTATAAAGATATGAAGTACATCACTTCAAAGCTGTGTCCATTATACCCACGTCGGCCAGTCTTGATATCAGAAACTACTCTCCTAGCAGTGCTGGACAATATCAGGATGCAAGTCGATCAGGGAAAGACAGTGGCCCTGATACTGTTGGACCTCTCGGCGGCTTTCGACACCGTCCCCCACCAACTGCTCCTGGAAACCTTAGCATCCAAAGGTATAAGGGACAAAGCTTTGGGTTGGCTGCGGTCTTTCCTGTCGGACAGATCACAGTCAGTGCACATGGGTAACTTTTCATCCCCATGCCGGAACATCAAATACGGGGTCCCACAGGGGGCCTCACTAAGCCCAACTTTGTTCAATATCTTTGTATCATCCCTGGCAGGAATAGGTAGAAAGTGGGGCGTGGAAATCTGTTCCTATGCCGACGACACCCAACTTACGGTCATCCTGGACGAAAAAAACAAACCCAAAGAAAGGCTCCTTAACTGTCTTACCAAGCTGGCCGAATGGATGCATCAACATTGCTTAAAACTCAATGCTGACAAATCCGAGATCCTTCTGTTCGGCAGCCATACTGAGCTGTGGAACGACAGCTAGTGGCCAAAAGCGCTGGGCACTCCACCAACCCCGGCACAAACTGCGAAAAACCTCAGAATAACCATGGATACTGCCCTATCCATGAAGACTCATGTAGCTGCCATCTGTGGCAAAGGCTTCGGAATCCTGAAAATGCTCAAAAGAGTCTTCCCCTGGATTCCACTGGAGTGCAGAAAGATCCTGGTCCAGTCACTCTTGATGAGTAGGCTGGACTACGGTAACTCTTTGTTCGTAGGCATGGCCGAGTACCTTTTTTCCAAGCTCCAAATGGTGCAGAACGCAGCAGCCAAAGCCATATGCATGAAAAAGAAATGCGACTCGGCCAAGAGCTGTCTGCACCACCTCCACTGGCTACCAATGAGGCAAAGAGCCTCTTTCAAAATGATGTGCATCACTCACAGAGCACTTCACAAAACTGGCCCCCTCATCCTCAGAAATAGGATGCAGTTCTATGCGCCCACTCGGAACCTCCGCTCTCAATCTCTGGCTCGCGCAAAAACCTGCAGGGTAAAGAGAGCCAGGATGGGCGAACGCGCTTTCTCTCATATTGCAGCCGCCAAATGGAACGAACTACCTACAGCGCTCCGACTCACAGAAGACCATCTAACATTTAGGAAGCAGCTAAAAACCTTCCTCTTTCCTCTTCCAGAATAAATCCCCTCTTGGCTTTCATCCATGCTACTCTCACATTAGCAAGCATAGCGCCGTGATATCCTACCCAGGATGATTGTTAGCGCTTTATAAGAACCTAAAATAAATAAATAAATAAATACATAAAATCTTATGGGAGATGGTGTCAGAAGCAGCCGACAGATCTAATAATACTAGGGCAACAAAATTGCTTACTTATTGCCTTGTTCACTGCCCTCCTCAGGTCATCCAGCACAGAAACCAATGCAGTGTCAGTTCCCTGCTCAGGACAAAAGCCAGACTGGGTAGAGTACAACAGATGATTACTCTCGAGATAAACAGAGATAATTGAATTCACATGCTTCTCCAAGAGTGTAACATGAAACGGAAGCAGTGAGACAGGCTGGAAGATACTGAGGATAATAGGATCCGCTGATGGCTTTTTTACCAGTGGCATAACACAGGCTTTTTGTCCAGTCTTGATGAACAGTCCTGGATAACAAGGAGGCATTACAGATGGCTCGCAAGACTTCCAACACAGTGCCGGCACATTCTCAGCGGGATAGAGTCAGTTGAAGAGCCAGAGGAGATGAAAGAAGCCAGCTCCTGGAAGCTTACGCGGGAGATTTGCCCAAAGTCCCTAACAAAGTTGACTTGGTCCATGATCCCTCATGAGCTAAGGTCATTGATTGCTCATCAGCCAAGACCTGATGGCTAGTGCCCTGGGAACCGGTTCAATCAAAACCAGTCCCAGATGGCAGCACACCCCTCATAATGGTAGCAATATTGTTCTCAAAATAGAGACTGAGATTGCCCCAGAGGGCTTGAGAATGAGCCATAGAGTGGGACTCACAGGGTGAATTTATAAGTGCTCGAGTAATGCTAAAGATCTGGGATGTGTTTGAGGCAAACAGTATCTCATTAGAATAAAAGTAAGATTTAGCAGATGCAGTAAGCTTTTTATAAGATCGCAGGGCTCTGATAAGACCCACCTTTTCCTCTGGAGAATAATTAGTTCACCATAGATTTTCCAGTTATTGCAATCAATCTTGGCTCTTAGTAACTCCTCACTGTACCAAGGAGCAGTTGGATGATTGCACGTGCGAACTAGCTTCATAAGCAGTAAAATAGCTGATACTGTCCACGAACTCTAGGGGCCCCATTAGGATGGCGGGCGGATTGCCCCTGCCGGGCCGGTGGGGGCAATGCGCCCACCATCCTAATGGGCATGCGGAGTCTGCTAGGGGGGCCCATTGCAGGCCCCCAAGGACTCCGGGAGGGTGGGGGGTGAAGATGGGGGGTACCTATGGTACCCCCTGCAGTTCCATGCACAACATGGCAGGCGCCGTGCGGTGCATGCCATGTTGTGCATGGAAGTGCACAACATGCCTCCCTAACATTGTGGCAGGCGGTGCTGAGTGCACCGCCCGCCACAATGTTAGGGATGCAGGATGCGCCCACCACTGTGGCGGGCGCATCCTAATGGCATGCAAGGACCCCGGACTTATGGCGGGCCTTCCCTTTGTACTTGGGGAATGGCGGGAGGACAAAGTCTGCCCGCCATCCTAATGTGCCCCTAGGTCTCCACCAGGGCATCAATGGCCATGTCAGGAGTTACCCAGATAACCTGGGAAAGTCACTTCTAACCAATTATTCCGAGCGTCCACATCTCACCCAGCCCAAGGAACCTCATAATTGCAGGTGCTCCAAAAATACAAAATTGCGGCATTGAATCGACCAGACAAATATTAAAATGGATCAGAAAATGATCAAACCATGCCTTCGGTAGAATGGATCCAATAGATACTAGATTTTCTGGGCCAAAGAAAAGGTCAAGGGTAGGACCAGCCCTATGCATGGGACCACAGACAACATATTTAAGTCTGACAGCCTCAATTGATTTGAAGAAATAAGTGACATAAGTGTTAGAAACAGACTCCTTCCTCAAATTAAAATCACCAAGTAGAAGAAAGGTGGAATGAGGGAGAAGCAAGGGTGCAATAAACTCCACTTCAGTGGCGGCTGGTGGGATCTGAAAGTAGTGAGGCGTAAAAGTCCGAAACAGTAACTCACAGGATATCACACAGAACACAACAGTAACACACAGGACCTTACACAGAGTACAACGGTAATACACAGGAAATCACACAGAACACAATAGTAACACAGAGCACAACAACAACACACAGGACATCACACAGAACAGCGGTTGGTTGTTGGGAGAATACTTGTCACAACACACATCACACAATACTGTCAGTTGAATGTTTTTGGAGCAGGCCCAACATCACATATTTTAAACAAAAAACTCTTGAAAAGATTTTCAAGGTTGAACTTAGGTTGTGCCGACCCCTGTAATACTTTTATGATGCCGGTGCCCCAGGACCAGTAATGAAAGTAATTATTCCGCCTTCCCAATGTAAACATTTTTATCGGAGCTAGGGAGATAAGGGCTGTGACAGGAATAAAAAGCTCTTTTATCAGATGGGGCTGAAGTTTGGAAATGCTTTACTTTAAAACAAGGAAAATGAAAGCCCCCACTGCCCCAAGCTATGAATTAATGTACCTTTAAAGGCAGCAGCACGAGGGACGCTGAAACTCATCGCTCGGATTGCATTGTGCTCTGAGCTGATTCCCTGATAACGTGCTCCTAGTCTCCACGCCTCTGCTCGCACCACAGCCTGAGTTTCCTCCAGAAACTGAAACACCAATATCACGGGAGCTGTGCCCCTACGCTACCGTTCACCCCAACCACCAGCATGGAAACAACAATGTAAACTAGTATCTTAGTAAAAAAAAATAAAAAAACTCTGCATAGTGTCCTTACCTCCAGGCTCCATGTTGAAATTCGTGCTCTGAAATACACCTTTATGCCCATAATAAAGACATGATGATGGTATATATGCAAGCCACGAATGTATTTCGCATTTTGCTTGACGTTATTCCCGGTGGAACGCCAGACATCTGTATGCTTCTGACTGACTTGATTAGGGGGAATTGGTTTCACAGGGTGATGCAAACTGAAGCCACGCATGGTGCCATAGTGCCAATATCGGCCCGCACACCATCCCCCAAACGACATGATCCCCATCATAAATAAGTGGACAAGACAACTTGTTGTTGGGAAAAAAGTAGTCGCAGGTTTATTAGCATATTATTGCCAAAACATGGTGGGTTAACTTACAGATGATCCAAAGGCAAGCCGCCCCTCGCAGCTTGCCACCTGATAGGCCAAGTAGCCCGCGGCCTTGGCCATACGGTGCTTAGCGGTTGTGGTGAGAGGGTAGCCCCTCACCTGTCCGGTGAATCATTGGTCCACCCTCTAGCTCACCCCCCCCCCCCTACGAGGGGCGGAGCGTTCAAGGAACCCCCGGTTGTCCAGGTAACCAACCGCCCATAGGATAACGGGGCCCCGTCGCACCCCCAGGGTCCACCGCACGGATCTCCCAGGGATAATAGGCCTCAGCACCCTTTGTGCTTCTGCATAGGGTACTCCTAAGTACCTTTCGCCTCTGGATCATCATGTAACTCCTCCACAGCCCTGGATGTGGCGACCGTCACAGGCAGGGCACCCCACCAGAGCTACCTCCTAGACGCAGCCTGCAGAGATTAGCGCTTCCTGAATGTCCAATAAAAATAAATCCATGCCTACGTTGCACAGGTGGACTCCTTCTCCGTCAAGGCAACCAGAGGCTTTGGCGTGAAGTTCCCCATGGCGAATAAAACCGAAGCCCATAAGCTCCGCGAACTTACGCATAGCGCAGTTTACTTTCCTTCGCGCCACTTCTATTGCTTGCCCAGAGCGGGCCCCTACCCAAAACCGGCGTGGTGTGATCCCAGACCACCAAAGATCGCAAGGACCCAATAAATTGCTGATTTTGGTAATGTTCACTTTCATGTCCCTTAGGAGAAACCTTTTCCCCAGGAAAGGCAGGTCGTTCCCTCCCACGTGCAGAATGAGCACGTCTGGAGGGTGGGCGTTCCCTTGTAATTCTCGTGTTAGCAAACAAGGCACCCCGCTCCATCGCAAGCCAGTGACTCCACGCCAGACAAACTGAGTTTTGCTAAACCCATGATTCCACTTTCTGCCCACCGGGCCAACCTGGAAACCCCCTCGTGTCCCAGCACCCAGACCGTTGTTCCTGGTAAATAAAGAGAAGTTGTGTATGAAACTATTTATTAAACACACACAAATTCACACTGGTAGAAATACCACACTGCAAACAAAACACAGTAAAACATTGTACATGTTACATGGCTCCGGGTGCCCAATATACACAGATTCTGATTCAAGCCCCAGGACAACACATCAAACATCTCTTGTGTACATAGAGCACTACCTGTTACTGTCTGGTCTGATGTATCTTTTATAACAGTCAGATGACCATCTCCCCAGCTGTTTGATGCCTTCTACCTGTACCCCTTCTGAGGATGCAGTTGTGGCTGCGCCTATGCGGAAGGACTGGGAACTGTACTTTTTGCCCACCGATGAGACACCTGCTGCAAACAAGCATGCGTGCGCGACATGTTCTACTTGGAATTTAGTCAAAGGCGTGCCATCTGCATGTAAGAGGAGATAACCCATACCGGGAGGACGGATGGCAAGGTAAGCCGACAGGAGGCTCACGGGGCAAAATTTAGGCGCGCCAAGGCTTTGAAGCCAAAGTTCAATCCCCCTGCCCCTCTGATCAGTCTTGGATTGGCGCAGAGTAATCTTGAGCGTGTCTCCCAAAACCAGTACGTCCTGCAAAGACAATGCTACACCTGACAAGTCATGTTTGGATTTAGCAACCAGTTCAGAGATCCTGAATGCGCCGAAGAAGGCTAGACTAAAAGCAGATGCAAACAAGGCAGACTCGTAAGCGGACGAAGTGATCTGAGGCAAGCACAGGATCATACTCTGTAGAGTAGCAAAGTCAATAGGCGATCTGTTATCGGGCACCTTGTGCTCCCTCCTAGCCCACCCTTTTTATGCTGCCCTGGTAACAAATGCCCTGGTAGGGTCCGCCTGTCCTAACAACTTGGCCTTGTGACTGATGGCCGCTATGTGTCCAGAGATCCAAGAGTGGCTCTTATTGTTGTCTTTAGCCCACAGGATGAAGGCCTGGACTTTTAATTCTGCTGCATCCCCTGCTACTTCCCAAGGTCCGACAGTGGCACAAATCTTTTTAACACAAGCCTTGTATCTATTGATAGTGTTCTCCCCCAGAGCCCTCATCCTGTTCACCACTTCAGCAGGTACCAGAGGTGCGCAGGGAAAGGGGTGGCTTCCTCTCTCGCTCTCGGCCAGGCTTCTCGGAACCGTTGCCACTGAAAACGAGAGAGAGCATCAGCAGCGATGTTCTTGATGCCCTGAATGTGATGCGCCCTGCATTCAACATTGTTATATAGGCAAGTACGCACCAGCTCGCGCAGCAAACAGAGAACCAGGGGGCAAGAGGCAGAGTGGGAGTTGATGGCCTGAACCACTGCTAAATTATCCGACCACAGCAGAACCCTTTTGGCGGACAGGATGGTGGGCCAAAGATGGAAGGCCACCACGATGGGGAAGAGCTCCAGTACTGTGATCTTAGCAGTCACCTTTTTCTTGATCCATGCATTGGGCCACTTCTCTGCGCACCATTCCCTGTCTAAAATGGCCCCAAAACCGTACCTGCCCGAAGAGTCCGTGAACAGAGCAAGGTCAGGGCTGCCCGCCCAGGGAGCCCACCAAATCACTGCCCCATTGAAATTGCGCAAGAACTCCGCCCACATGGTCAAATCATGCTGAATACCTTTGCTTAGCTTAACCATGTGGTGTTTTTTGGAGATGTTAGCAGTGGCCCTAGCAAGTCTCCTGGCAAAGACCCTACATGCTGGAATTATTCTAGCAGCAAAGTTGAGCAGGCCTAGGATGCCCTGGATACAACCCAGGGAAGCTTTGTCTAGCCCTACCAGCGCATGAATCTTGCTAGACAGGTCGCGCACCTTCTCCTCAGGTAATCTGGATTCCCCTGCAATAGTGTCAATCTCTATACCCAGAAAGGTCAGGATTTGAGCTGGCCCCACTGTCTTACCCGGGGCAAGGGGGACCCCCAGGTGGTCCGTGAGGCAGCCGAAATCTGCCAGGGCCTGTGAGCACAGCTGTGTCCCGTCATTCCCGATAAACAAGAAGTCATCCAAGTAATGAGTCACCCCTTCTACACCGTATGTGTCTTGGAGTGCCCATTGCAAGAAACAACTGAAAGCTTCGAAGTACGCACAGGACACAGCACAACCCATGGGCATGCATTTGTCAAAGTAAAACATGCCGTCGAGCTTGAAACCTAGCAGGTGATAGCTGCTCGGGTGGACTGGTAGTAACCTGAAAGCTGATTCAATGTCAGCTTTGGCTAACCAGGCCCCGCTCTCCTGACCAGATCAAATGCTACATCCAGGGTGGCATAAGACACAGAGCATGATTCCACATCTAGCCCGTCGTTGACCGAAGTCCCTTTAGGGTAGGAAAGGTGGTGTATCAGTCTAAAGGCACCTGGTTCCTTTTTGGGCACGACCCCCAAGGGAGATACAACAAAGTTCTCTAAAGGTGGGTGCATGAAAGGACCTCCTACCCTGTCCAGCGCTCTCTCTTTCTCCACCTTCGCCCTAACCACATCTGGCTGTTCCTTGGCAGATTTAAGGTTCTCAGCATCCCTGATTCCCAGAGTACCTGAGTAAGGGATCCTAAAACCTTCGTGGAAACCCGCTAACAGCAAGCGTCTGTCCGCCTCTAAGGGGTAACGCCTTAGTAAAGGAATAATGTTGTCAATGATCACAGGGGACCCTCCCAGTGGCACCGGCCGGTGTGTACTTAGAGGGGGAGAAGCAGAGACTGTGGAAAGAGGGCACCCAGAAAGCTCGCTGAAAAGCAAAGGGGGAGAAAAAGAGGGCGTGAGAGGAGAAATCAAACCCGGAGACCTGTAACCTGAATCCAACTTACTGTCCACTCTTGCTAGCTGGCTGGGAGCTCTGCTTGGGTTGGCACGAAGCTGAGGTTGCGGGGTGGGGCCCCCCGCAGGTGTTACAGGCGTGTACGAACTTACATGTCTTCCCCCAGGAGCAAGACCCATTATTGAACAAGCGGCAGGTGCCGGGAGGAGAACGCTTGAAGCCACCTCTGGCACCACCTCCTCTGCGGCCCCCTGAAAGGAATGCTTACCCTTGCCCCGAAAAAAGGAAGTTCCCCCCAAGGAAGCCTGCCCACTGGTAGTGCTGCTAGCTGGACCCACTGGAAGCTGGCCCCGTGCTCCCATGTGCTCCATCCAGAGCTGCACCTCCGTCTGATCCCAGTTCATCTCTGGGCACTGAGACATTTTTCTACGAAACTCCCTATCATAGTTGATCCACCCGTTTCCACCCCATTTCAAGGCCTCATTGTGGATGATCCTGGAGTATTGAACAAGGCCTGGGCCCTGCTCCGGAAAACGTTCCATTGTGACAGACACTAAGATTGAGAAAGCTTCTAGCCAATTAGCAATGTTCTTCTCAGGCCAGGGCTGGTACTTGACCTTTTTCTCCTCTTCCTTAACCCCAAACTTTCTAGCATCCATGCCTTCCTGCCCTAAAATGAGAAGGGTGAAAATGTCGATGAACTCCCGTCTCCAGATGGCCTCTTTGGCGGCCTGTGGTACCTGCCAAGCCAGAGAGCATCCCCCGAGAGGAGCGGAGCAGTGGAGATCGCGGGGACAGGAGTAGGCACGGGAACAGGCAAAGGGCTGATGGCTGGAGGCACCCCCGAGGGAGCGCTAGAGGAAGCAGAGGGAGAGATAGAAACCAAAGCGGTGGGCGCAGGAGGAGCGGCGAGGGAGCTCACCGGCGGCGCCCCACTGGACGCCCCATTCGAGATCGTGGGAGCCACAGGTGGTGAAGCAACAATTACTGAATCCCCCTGCTTTGCAGCTTGCACCGAAGACCAAACAGTGGAGGCTGCCAGAACAGAACTCCCGCTAACCAGGCTACTACCCCCAGCTGGCGTGGCGCTAGGAACAGGTAACCCCCCTTCAAAGCGCTCCATGAAACTGTTCAACGAGTTCAAAACTTTGGTCAGATCGTCTTTGGTAGCAAAATTACCTTGAGTCGCCTGAGTGTCCTTGGGGAGGGCAGGAGGCGGTGGCGTAGCACTTGGCCCCAGTGACTGGGCCTCCCGGGGGGTCACCACCGACTTGCTACGAGTCAGCGGCAAAGATTCCAAGGGGAAATCCCTAACAGTGGGCTCTCTGATCCGCTTGGGCCTGGATGGAGCGGCATCGGTATTGTTCGAGTTGTCGGACGAAGGGGATTCAGCCGGGCAACCAGAATCCTCTGGCTCTGGCGTGTTCAACAGGTTCTGTGCCCAAGCCAGGCCCTTCAGCTTTGTCAGCTCAAAAAAGTCAGCCCACACTGCGTCTTGGGAGGTGCCCGGCAACGAGTCCTCCACCTGAGTGTTTTCTTGGAAGAGGGGAGGGGAACTCTGGCTGTCCATTCTGACTTCACAACGCTTGCACGGAATCTGGGGATAAAAATTAGGATCAGCCACAGTACACAAATGGAGAAAGAACCTGGCCTTCGTGAGAATCAACAGGTGCGTGTCCCTCACCCTTCAATATTTACATCCCAGTGGTGCGACAAGCGGAACGAAAGTTTCGAGCGATACGGAGGAACTACGCGAGTGAGAGTGAGAAGGGGCTATGGAGGGAAAAGGCGAACGTTAGTTGGCGTACTTGTAGGTGACAATTTCTAAAGACCACAAATCGACTTGTTCCCATCTCCCGTACTGCGTGCATAAGTTCCCCCTCCATGTCCCCCCCAAGAGGCTGGTTCTACCCGTATACCTGTCTCTGGACCACTAGGATCCACCTGTCCCGCTTCGTTGACCTTCCGCTGAAGATTTTACTTTGTAATCTGAAAAATAAAGAACAGTGTCACAACGTTTCTTTCCATTAATTGAAATGTTCTCCTTCGTCTGTTGTGCTCCTTCCGCTTCTAGGCGCCATGCCACTGTATTTCTGCTCCTTCTCATCCAGACCTCACTAGCCGTACACATTCAATCCTGCAAGATATGGATGTTAGTGCCACCTTATATGAACCAAATATCAGACCTTGTAAGCTCTCTTGTTACCCTTAAAACGAGCTACCCCACCACACAAAGATATACAATGGCTCAGTGAATAAAGAGAAACCTGCTCCCAATGCTTAATTGGGCACGTAGCCCTAACGGGGGAGAGAAAAAAAAAAAGAAAAAATAAGAGGCATTGTCTGACATCCCCAGTATTCCAAATGCTAGGTTCCCCTAAACTAGGAAGAGAACGCCACAGCCTGGCCGCCCGCGAACCCCGGGACCCACGAGAGCAGGATAGGGGGGGGGGGGGTCGCCCACAAGCCCATAGCGCCGACGCCGCCGAGAGAAACCCCCTCTCGGACCGCCAGATCCCCCGCGGGAGCTGAAGTGCAGGCGGGAATGGACGATACGAGGAAATGGGAACAAGGTGGCGCACAGGGCAAGACAGCAGGCCAGGCCTCGCAGCGCACTCGACTTCCCTCCGAACACTGGAGGACGGTCCCCTTCAACCTGCGTAGCTAAGTCCTGAGAAGGAGCGCGGGAAATACTCGCAAGAGTGCGAAATAGAAGCAGCCACGCATGACACCCGCAAGGCAAATCATGGCCCTGTGCCCGGTAAACTAACAACAAGAAGGGGAAAAGTGCTGTGTAGCCGCGAGGGCCAGGGCAGTGGGTGTCCCGCAGGACCCGAAAGCCCAGAGGGCCGGAGCCGTTCAAATGACATTGGACCAAAGGATGAAAGGCATGGTCAGGGGCTTCGAACTCGCGTCCTCCGAAATCCCGTATCACGATATCGATGCATGAGCATCGAGCGCCACCTTGACCCTGTACGTACCCTACGGGACCTGACAAAAAGTAGCCAGGCAGGGACATGCAGTGCAGGATGCGGTGCGGCACGCGGGCAAGGACCAGCCGAGGCAGTCGCAAGGTCGACTCCCTCAGGCGACGAGATTCGGGCCCCCGAGACTCCCGGAAGGCCATGCTGACATAGGGATCGCGTGGGTGCATCCGACGGGGGGCAGTCACAAAGCAAGCAGCCGCGAAGGCAAAAGCCTGCCCCTGTCACTGTCCGAAAGGGAAAATAGCAGAGACCGCTACTTGTTAGCAGTCGATCTACCACAGTTCATAGGGATGCTGTGAACGCCACTGCAGGCCAAAGCAGAAAAGTACCGTGAAGAAACCAGCTGGCCTGTGAGCTACACAGGGGACCAGCTGTGCCCGCAGTGCCCCACACCGCCTAGGATACCCTCCAAAAAGGAAGACACGAGCGCCAGGCCCGGGGGCAAGCAACAAAGTTCCCCAAACAAATAGGCCCCTGCACCACCAGGCAGGTCTGAAGTAAAGGTGACCAAGATGGCCGCCCACCCCCACCCCTCCCCCAAGGCCGAACTGACCGATACGCTACAAAATGGCTGCATGGGTGCTTGACCCTCGTGTCCGGCAATGGTGGCCCCACAAAATGGCCACCTTCCGACGTCGGAGGACCAAGGGCACCCAAAGCCTACCCTCCCTGTCCAGAACACCGCAGCGGAACAAGAACCCCAGGAAAGGAAAGGCAGGCGACACCTGGGCTGCAAAGAACCAGATGAGAGGGGAACCCGGACGTCCCCCAAATCGAGTGGGCCGCCTGCCCCACTCGAGGGAGCATGCCTGACCTAGCACGCAGGGAGAAGCGCGGGGGCCACCGAGGACCCGCAGAGAGGAGACCGAACTGGCCAGGAAAAATTAATGCAGCGCAAACTGACTCCGTGCCTGGGCGAGATACCGGGAGGCACCACGGACAGAAAAGTCCCTGCCCGCGGGGGCCCGGCCGATCACAAATAAAAGGAAGGGACAAATGGGAGCCAAAGCAACAGCCGCTCGGGAAGGACCCTGGCCCCCCAGACCCAGAGGCAAACGCGCATAAGAAAAGCGCCAATGACCGCCATACAAAGTTCCCATAGAACCCGCCCGGCAATAGGGAAAATAATTAAACACATCAAAAGTAACAACAAATGCTAATCCCCAAGAAAATGTACAAAAACATAACTCTACCCCTGATACCCGCCCCGCAAAAAGAAGAAAAAATTCACCACACACATAAAAGTACACAACGCTAATCCCAGCGGAATAACACAGGCACGCAAAGTTACCCTTATAACCCGGCCCGCAATGAGGAGAAAAAAGAGAAACACATACGAAATTGTACAATAAACATATTCTCAGCACAAGAACTGTACCCCCGAAGGTAAACGAGACAAACAAGGCCACCACCAACTAAAAGGAAAGCTGAAAACTCATAAAATTACTACACCCCCCACCCTGTGCCCAGCCCCCACCCCGAGAAGCAGACATGAGAAATAGTAAGAAACCACAGAATAGACAAAACAAGCCCAACAACAGCGGCCCAACTAGGCAGGCCGCCCGGCCCATCCCAGCTCCCACAATGGGGGGAGTGAGCACGAAAGGGGGGGGGGGGAGGCCTCTCACCTTAAGTCCTTATAGTCCTGGGCACCAACAACATCGAGGGCAGCAAGGCACAAAAGAGACTGCTCGGAGGAGGGGGGAGACATAAATACCTCGTCCCCCCCCACCCCCCACGGAAGCGCGCTGACGTCATGGCAGCGGCCACCGGCCGCTGGACACCAGAAGGCTGGTGCGCCTGCCATCTTGTGAGGGTCACCTGCGGCGACGTGTCGGGCGGCCTGCAATCGTAGCACACTTGAAGCCACCGAGAGATTCGCACGAGCTTTGCGCCCCGGCAGCTGTCATTCTTGTCCACCTGGCGCCGGGACCGGCCTCCCATCAGAAGCACATGCGCCCCCCTGGCATCGCCTGATGCCTCTGTGATAAGAGATGCCCGGCCTTGATCATCCCCCACCTGCCCTCTCGTGCTTCCACCCTGCACGCCCCCCACTCATTTCCATTACACGGACTGATGTGTTTTACTTTAAGCATCTCCCGGTGACGTTGAGGCATTCTGCTGTGCGTGTGCAGACCCAGCCCAGCAGTCTGTTATTAAAAACACTTCTGGGCCCTCTGCTATTGTTTAGTAGTAGTGAAGACTCCAGTCGGCGTGGCGCTTTCCCGGCTCCCTGCACGCCTCGTCACACCACATCTCTTTATTTTTGGCACAGAGTGCACGCATGCACAAATCTTTTAAGTTAAAGCTCGCCTTTCATATGCTGCATGCATAAATAAAAACATCTAGATCACATGTAACTTATCTCAGTCCTCACCCTACACTGCGGGTACATTGCTCAGACTGCAAATATGGCGGCCTTCAAAAGTACAGGTACCTTTTTTAAACTGAAAACAATTTAAGGAAGAGTATTCAAAAGTCAGGGCTGCGAGTCATGATGCCACCGCCCTGTCGCAACTTTACATGGGAGCCAATTAGCACATTGTAAGGTGCAGCAGAGAGCACCCCAGCCACGCCATTTTCTCTATGTAGGCTGCCTACATAGAGAAAAATGGAGAGTGGGCGGTCCTGCTCGAGGGCAGGGGGGGAGTGGCTTACCCACTGTTGTGGGCCTGACTATTTGGTACCATTTTCTGTTTCTGCCTTCTCACACTGCAAGAAAGCAGTGGGGCAACGCCCCTATGGGGGAGCCACCACTGCTAAGACAATTGTGAAATGCATAGCTGAGCCAGGATAGCTGACATTTGAGAGAAATGAAAACAATCTCCAACCCATCTGGCTTTCCCTATTTGCAATACGATTGGTCTTTTTTCCAGAACTCAGACAGATCCTAAAGAACCATGACCTAAAAGCACATATGGCCACATTTGTAAGGGCATTTTGCCTTGGTGTGGGAGCACTGAGCAGCCTCACCCTTTTGCACAGCAAAGGATTCACTCATCCTTTGCTGTGCAAAGGGGTATTGAGCAGTGAGGCTTACACAGTCCACCTGTGAGGGAGAGTGGCCGGGTGTCTCATTGCTCTGAGTAGCAAATGCTGGGATTAAAGCCAGCATGGGACTGTCAACTTCCAACTCAGCATTTGAATTTGCAGTAGGCCAGCTTTGTGAGCCCAGCTGCCCCTGTTTTATGGGGTAGCATGCATCACTCCATGGGACTTCGGTCTACTCTTCCTGGTGCTCTGAGATAGCCTACACACAAAGTAAAAGCTAACAGAACTTGCCAGCTTACACTTTGAGCACGCTTACTACCAGCCTTCAGCAGTCTGTAACCAATCCATGCTATTCAACTGCAAGCAGAGAGAGAGAATGGGAAATGTCCTCTTGGTGCCACCTCCACACTGGTTCTCAGGGTGTTCATTGCTCTCTGTTGTGAATTGCAGTGCACATTTGTGTATTATACTTTGCATTCACAAAGTGAGTTGTGCTGACTTTACAATTGCAAAATAGTTCTATGAATCTATCCCAGAGACTGGCTTAGAAACGCAGCCATGCAGCTTTTCTTTGAGAAGCATTTTAGGGCCAGATGTAGGTAGCCCAATACCGGTCGGAAATGGGCGAAAATACCGATTTTCGGCCGTTTCCCGACCGGTATTGTGCTTTTGGGATGTAGGGGACAGAAAATCGTCCGAATCGGTAAATTTACTGAATCGGTAAAGTTACCGAATCGGTGAACATTCCGAATCGGTTACCGATTCGGTAATGTTACCGAATCGCAACAGTTTGCGATTCGGTAAATTTACCGAATCGGTAAATTTACCGAATCGGTGAATTTACCGAATCGGTAAATATACCGATTCGGTAAATAAGAAGTGGTAAAATTGAATATTGAGATGTAGGTAAGCTCTTAAATACCGAATTTGCTTGAAATTCGGTATTTAAGAGTCTGTATTTACCATGGATTGAAATCAGGTGGTAACCGGGTGCAGCCTATAAAAAAGGACCCAAAATGCATTTTTTTTTCACAATGGCGGCATTCTATGTCATTGCAAGACGGCTACGGCTACAGGAGGAAGGAGAGAGGGAATGGGAGAGACAGGAGCAGGTCTACAGACAGAGGATCACCTTGTTCATGCTCACAGAGGCAGAGATACTCCAGAGGTACAGGTTGGACCCAGACACCATCTTGGACCTCATCAGGGACCTCCAACCACTGTTGGAGCACACTACCCCAAGGGTGCACACCATTCCACCCCATGTGCAGGTGCTGTTCAGCCTACACCTGCTTGCGTCTGGGAGTTACCAGAGTGTGGTTGCTGCGGTAGGTGGGGTGACCCAGAGCAGCCTGTCACGCTTTTTTCACAAATTCCTTGACGCCATGGTACAGAGTATGGACCAGTATATAACTTTCCCTGAAACCCATGCTGAACTGCTCCAAACAAAAACTGACTTTTATCTGATGGCGCATTTCCCCAATATCATTGGCTCCATTGATGGCACCCACATTCCCATTTGTCCCCCTGCTGCCACCGAATACATATATAGGAATAGAAAGTCCATCCACACCATCAATGTGCAGGTGATCTGCAATGCCAAGTGCGCCATCACTGACCTTGTGGCAAAATATCCACGACTCCTTCATATTTCAAAACAGCGGTATCTATGCACGGCTGACAGCAGGGGAATTTGGTGAAGGATACCTGCTAGGTAAGACACAGTGTGCGACCCCATTAACACCTATTGCAGAAAGAAGTACATGTATGCATGTGAGTAATATATTCCCATTTCCTTTTATGGGACAGTGCATATGACCTCCGCTCCTTCATCCTCACCCCCTTCCTCAACCCCTCAACACCCAGCCAAAGGAGATATAACAGGGCCCACAAGAGCACAAGAAATATTGTGGAGCGTACCTTTGGTATATGGAAGAGCAGGTTCAGGTGCCTGCATAAGAGTGGAGGTGCCCGGCAGTATACCCCCATCACCTGCTGTAAAATCATTGCTGCCTGTGCCATGTTGCACAACCTTGCCGTGAAGAAGGGCACAGAGGTGGAGTTGTCAGACTTTGAGGATCATGACGACGAGGTTGCTGTGCCTAAACCACAACCTGCTGGAGTGTCAACACCAAGTGATGGCAGATACAGACGTGAGGAGATTACACGCAACTACAGACTTACAGGGTGGTGGCAGCTCCTTGGTAGTTTGTTTTACTAGAGCTCGTGCAGATTGCGAGGGGCTCCTCCTCTGCACGTTGAAAACGCGCTATTGGGATACCTTTTTAAAAAGTATTTTACTATGTTTTAAAAATGTGCATTTACTTGTACCATAATTGTTAGGTTAAGACGCTCATAACATATGCACAATTTTATCGTGTAAAGCTATCGCTTGTGGACCCCCAGCCCCGTTCCATCGCGGCTTCGTGCCGTTTGTGTGGAGGGCAGGGCGAGCTTCAGTACCTCAGAGCCGCCTCCCAGAGCAGAACGGAGTTAGCGTTCCAGCTGGGGGCGTGGCTTAAAGTATAACTTTAGCGCGATCAAGAGCTCTGGTGACTTACAGGGTGGTGGCAGCTCCTTGGTAGTTTGTTTTACTAGAGCTCGTGCAGATTGCGAGGGGCTCCTCCTCTGCACGTTGAAAACGCGCTATTGGGATACCTTTTTAAAAAGTATTTTACTATGTTTTAAAAATGTGCATTTACTTGTACCATAATTGTTAGGTTAAGACGCTCATAACATATGCACAATTTTATCGTGTAAAGCTATCGCTTGTGGACCCCCAGCCCCGTTCCATCGCGGCTTCGTGCCGTTTGTGTGGAGGGCAGGGCGAGCTTCAGTACCTCAGAGCCGCCTCCCAGAGCAGAACGGAGTTAGCGTTCCAGCTGGGGGCGTGGCTTAAAGTATAACTTTAGCGCGATCAAGAGCTCTGGTGACTTACAGGGTGGTGGCAGCTCCTTGGTAGTTTGTTTTACTAGAGCTCGTGCAGATTGCGAGGGGCTCCTCCTCTGCACGTTGAAAACGCGCTATTGGGATACCTTTTTAAAAAGTATTTTACTATGTTTTAAAAATGTGCATTTACTTGTACCATAATTGTTAGGTTAAGACGCTCATAACATATGCACAATTTTATCGTGTAAAGCTATCGCTTGTGGACCCCCAGCCCCGTTCCATCGCGGCTTCGTGCCGTTTGTGTGGAGGGCAGGGCGAGCTTCAGTACCTCAGAGCCGCCTCCCAGAGCAGAACGGAGTTAGCGTTCCAGCTGGGGGCGTGGCTTAAAGTATAACTTTAGCGCGATCAAGAGCTCTGGTGACTTACAGGGTGGTGGCAGCTCCTTGGTAGTTTGTTTTACTAGAGCTCGTGCAGATTGCGAGGGGCTCCTCCTCTGCACGTTGAAAACGCGCTATTGGGATACCTTTTTAAAAAGTATTTTACTATGTTTTAAAAATGTGCATTTACTTGTACCATAATTGTTAGGTTAAGACGCTCATAACATATGCACAATTTTATCGTGTAAAGCTATCGCTTGTGGACCCCCAGCCCCGTTCCATCGCGGCTTCGTGCCGTTTGTGTGGAGGGCAGGGCGAGCTTCAGTACCTCAGAGCCGCCTCCCAGAGCAGAACGGAGTTAGCGTTCCAGCTGGGGGCGTGGCTTAAAGTATAAAATGGTCACTTTAAAGCGCAGCGGTCGAGCGCAGCGGGAGCGCCGACACCGCGCCGAAGCCGTGCCTAAGGGGTGCCAGTCTGCGCCAGTCCGTGCCTTGGACGGGCCCAGGGCCAGTCACCCTGCCCGGCCCCCTTTGGTGCTGACAAGCTCAGCGACGCGGCAATATTCGTGTGCTGATCTTTTGAGACTCGCCCCTCACAGTAAGGGCTTACCTTGCGCTCGTGCAAACCTAGCCAATGCTTTGGGCAGGTGCGCTACGTGTGCATTCCAGCCCCAACCCTTCCCCCCCCCACGTCCAGTCAACAACGCCACCACTACCAACATCAGGGCAGGACTGATTAATGCAAGATCGGCGGTTAAGCATGCGGCCGATATTTTTGAATTACTTTCGGACGGCCAACTGGAGATGCTGTTCCTCACGGAGACTTGGCTGACTTGTACCTCCGCTCCTACTGTTGAACTTGCGGTCCCCAGGGGGTTCAAGATAGCTAGAATGGATCGCCCCCTGGGCAGAGGGGGCGGACTAGCAGTGGTGTTCAAGGAGGGATGGAGCTTTGAATCCGAGCCTCTGACTGAGAGTCTAGGGGGTGAGGCTCTTCACTTCTCCATTAAAACCTCTCCCCACTTTACCTTAGGTGGATCTTTGATTTATAGGCCCCCGGGCTTGGCTACCCAATTCCTGAACTCCTTAGAGGAATATTTAGTGCCACGGGCCTTAGGTTTTCCTAAGTTTCTTTTGGTCGGTGACCTAAATATCCACATGGATGCCCCTGATTCCTCCGAAGCTCGTAGGCTTGGTGGAATTCTTGAGCTTGCCCAGTTAGAACAATGGGTCTCTGGTCCTACGCACGCGGGTGGCCATCTACTTGACTTGGTGTGCACGAATTTCCCCATCCAGTCAGTGTTTGTGGAAAAAGCATCCTGGTCTGACCATGACTTGGTCAGGTTCAGCTGGGAGATGGCAGAGCCCAGCCCCCCGTCCCCTACATGCCATCTTCAAAAAATTAACCTTCCCGCGTTTAGACTTGCCCTGTCTAACACTCGTCCACAATCTAAGGGATGTTTGGACGAAGCAGTTGGGGAGTTTAATGAATGGATACGGCAGGCGGCGACTGCCTCTACTAAGCAAACTATGCTGACTAGAACCAGACGCTCGCCCTCCCAACCCTGGTTTTCCCCTGAACTAAGAGAGATGAAACAGGGCTGTAAAAAATTAGAACGTTTATGGAGGAGAGAGTACAGCCCCGAGGCTAAGTCCGCCCTACGGCTTGCTCAAAAAGACTACTATGCAGCCATTAGGGATGCAAAAGGTAACTATTATGCCGGGCGTATTAACAAGGCCAATAACAACAGCAGAGAGATCTTTGCGATTGTTAAAAGCTTTGTGTCCCCTGTTGCGGAAGCTATGCCCCTCCCGTCCTCTGCGCAATGGTGCGAGGAGTTGTCCACTTTTTTTATAACTAAAATAGCGAAGATTCAGCAGGGCCTTTTAGAGGCACTTCCTGCCGACTGCTCTGTAGCTGGCCCCTATTCACCCTCTCCCTCATCCTCTGGGCACCAACTTACCACCTTCGTACAAGTTGCGGAGGGGGATGTTCTCCATCTTCTTCAGTCCCTAAAATCGGGCTCTCCTGCCGACCCGTGCCCTGCCCGAGTGCTCTCGGAGGTGGCGGTTACAGTCTGCAGTGAGATCACGCAGATGGTGAACCTCTCCCTGGCCGCAGGCGCAGTTCCCCGGGTTTGGAAACACGCCAAACTCCTCCCACTCCTGAAGAAACCAGGACTGGATGTGTCGGTTCCGGGAAACTACCGACCCATCTCCCTTCTACCTGCTCTCACAAAAATCTGTGAGAAGGTAGTTCTTCAACAAGTGGAGAGCTTCGTCGAAACTTCGAATGCCCTCCACCCTGCCCAATCGGGCTTTAGGGCTGCTTATAGCACCGAGACGGCCCTGGTGGAGATGACCGAGGCAATTCGGGAATGTCTAGACGGAGGTGGCAGAGCGGTCCTAATTTTATTGGACCTCTCTGCCGCTTTCGATACTGTCCCCTATGATCTCCTTCTCGGTCGGCTGTCTGCCATAGGTATTGGGGGAGTGGTGCTGGAATGGCTGTCCTCTTTTTTATCTGATAGGACCCAGCAGGTCTGGATGCCTCCGCATGCCTCTGAGCAAAAGCCTTTGCTTACAGGGGTTCCGCAGGGGTCCACACTTAGCCCCTTACTGTTCAATGTGTACATTACACCTTTGGTATACCTAGCTGAACAGTTTGGGGCTAAAATCTTAGGGTATGCTGATGACACCCAATTGTTGTTTACCTGGCCAGACGACAATCTGGACACGTCTACAGTCCATCAGTGTCTGTCCTCGGTATTTCGCTGGCTAACACAGGCCCAGCTGAAGTGCAATGAGGACAAGTCCGAAGTGCTCTTTTATGGCTCCTTCCCCCCCTCATTTAAGAGCACACTTTGGCCTTCTAATATTCCTTGCCCAATAGAAATGGGGAGACCAGCAAAAAATCTGGGTATTTGGTTTACGGAGGATCTCAGATTTGAGCATCACATCAAAAAACTTACAGGCACCTGTTTTGCCACTCTGAAAATGCTCCGCAAATTTTTCCCCTTGCTCCCTAGGGAGGCCAGAGAGTCGGTTGCCAGAGCGCTTATACTGGCTCGCCTCGATTACGCGAATGCACTGTTTAGTGGCATTCCGGCATACCTGGTCAAACGCCTCCAAATTATTCAGAATGCGGCTGTTCGCCTACTATTTAACATCCCCAGGTGGAAGAGCGTTCGCACTGAGCTGCGCTCGCTTCACTGGCTTCCCGTAGCGCAACGCATTCTGTACAAATCTTTGGTGTTGGCGTTTCGTGCAATTCATGACCAGGGCCCATCGTACTTGAGAAAGAGATTCACAAGGTACATCCCGGCACGCACCCTGAGATCCGCCTCGCTGTTTAAATTGTCCCTTCCCCGTTTTAAACGTGTCAGACTGGGTGGCCAGTCGCTGTCCATTGTGGTGGCTCGGGCTTGGAATGCCCTCCCTCTCCATCTACGCTCCACGCCGACAGTGGCTGCGTTAAAAAAACACCTGAAAACTCACCTATTCAAGAGTGCAGTCTAGGAGGATCCCCCGATGTCTTGTTCTCTGCCGATCTGTCTTTTTCCCGCGCCAGGATACTCACCAGTAACAGAGCGCGTTACAAAACGGTTTATACATACATACAACTATTTCTGAGTAAGTAATGAGACACAGCAGGTTGTGTATGGGACCAACGTATTTTAATGGTACCACAATGTTTAAGCACGTAAGTATGTCCCGGGTTACTTCACACATGGACGGTAATGTCACTTGCGCCCGCGCTTCCCTGAGCCACTAGGATGTTGTTCGCTTTGTTCAGCGTGCCCTGCAGCCTCAGCTTGGCGCCTGGTACTCCTCCGTGTCTCCACATTAGAGCTTGCTATGCTGCTCCGGCTACTTGTGTCTTCACCCTCTGCCACGTCCAGGGCAGGATTCTGTGCTGTGTGGGATATCAACATTGCCTCTAGAGCACTTGTCATTCTGACCATGCCCCTGGTGACCTCAGTTGTATTCTGCGTCAATGCCTCCTGCATATTTATGCCTCTCCTGCATCGCAGGGATGTGGCAGTGGCCAAGCGATTGATGGCCTTATTCTGGGCACAGGCATCCCTGCGCCATGTGTGTGATACACTGTCAAGTTTAGAGCATAGCTGTGTTACTGAGTGGCTCATCTGCTGCATCCCTGCTGCAATGTCCCTATTTGTTTTGGCAACTTCTTTATTCGCCTCCACTATATCTCTCATGCCCTTCCCTATGTCTCCTATGTGCGCATTCAGGGCTCTGATTTGGCGTTGGCAGGCTTGGATTGATTTGCCCTTCCTTTGAATGCGCACCATGCTCCCCTCCAGCCCACGGAACTCTGTGCCCTCACCACGTCCACCTGCACTGCTGAGTCTGTGTTGTCTTCTGCGAGAAGAGCCCATCTCATTTGTGGACTGCAGTGCTGCTGAACTCTCATCCACGGTGACTTCAGCCTCCCCCTCACCCTCTGCTGCCTCCATTGATGAAGGTGGGGCCACGACACGCCTCCTGGCTGGTGGGGTTACAGGAGTGGACTGGAGCAGAGATGGTGAAATTTCTGGTGAGAATTGCAAGTGAGGGGATTGGGAAAGCTGTGGGGAGTGCAGCAACTCTGAGGTCAGTACAGTGTCATCTTCCAGGGACATGCCAGTTGTGTCACCTTCGTCCTGCGAGACTTGCACTCGGCTTGGACCTGCTTTCTCACTCTCCTCCCTCTCTGGTGCAGTCCCTTCTGTGTCAGTGGTTCGACTGCGTGATTTGGCCCTAGGTATAAATGAGCATATATCAACTGAGTGCTACTGTGTCACGGTCACTACAATAAATGATTTACACATTTCACTTTTATTTATCTGCAATCATTTCACTAACTTGCTGATGTCTGCGCTGTTACACATGGTCTTACATTTGCTGACTACCTTTCCCATAATGCATTGCTCCTGTATAGTGCTAGCTGTACTAGACTGGGGTTTGCTTGTCCACAAAGGGTAAAGGGAAACAGTTTGGTATGGGGTGTCATGCTGCGCATGCGTCTTACCTTTTTTTGTTGCAGCTCTGGCTGAGCTGTCCACATCTCCCAGTCCGCAAACGCTGTCTGCCTCAATGGTTGAGGCCACCAACTCCTCCAGGTCAGTCAGGGGGGGCTGTGTTCCTGCCTCCTGCCTGTGGATTTCAGCCATTTTCCTCTTGGTGAGGCTCCTGAGGTCATAGAATCTTTTTTTAAGGTCCTCAGTGTTCCTGGTTGTGACTCCCACAGCATTCACTTTCTCAACAATTTGCCAGCCAGATTTTTTTGGGCAGACTCGGGAACAGTGAGGGATTGCCTGCCAAAAAGTTTGTTGTGCACCCTCACTACCTCCTCCACAAGTACATGCAGCTCCATACTGCTGAACTTGATTTTCCTCTTCCTGTCTGCCTTTTGGCTTTCACTGCTGCTTGCCATTTTTCAGTTTGTAAAGTTACAAAAAACTCTCCCTGCTGCTGTGTGACTTTGCTCAGCTCTGACTGCCTCTCCAGAACCTTCTAATTAGTTGCAGCTGCCTGGGTAGCCACTTCCTGGTAGGGAGGGGGAGTGTGTTTGCACCTGATTGGCTGCCTTCATAGGTTTCACTTTTTTTTTTCCGATTCGGTATTTACCGATTCGGTATTTACCGAATCGGTATTTCCCATTCAATCCTATGGCCAAAGAGGCCCAATTTTACCGAATCGGTAAAAATTACCGATTTTTTTCCTACATTCCATTCACCGATTCTGAAATACCGAATTGGTAAAATTCGGTATTTTAGAATCGGTAAAATGGATTTACCTCCATCTGGCCCTTAGTCTCATATTATAGCATTTAAACACCTCTGGGGTTACGACTCCTCAAACTAAAGGTAAAAAAAAAACACAACTGGGAAAAATTGCTATACCCAAATCAACTGACAATCGAGGTGCCTCTTTAGCCGTAACAAGGGGAACTATGTCCCCCTTAAAAAGTGGCCTGACTTTGCCATCAAACAGTCAACCATGTTCCCACTTTCACCACAGAAGAGCCCTCCTTGAGTTTGACAGAAGAAGGGGGGTCTGGCCAACCCATCTCACAAGGCACCCCCCAAACTCTACCGCCCCCTCAATAAATCTTCTCTTCTCAAGAAGGGCAAAAAAGAAATAAAAAACTGTTTTTTAAAAAAAGGCTTGCATAAAGGAAATCTTTGATTTTATGCGTCGTTAAAACCTATAAGGCACACCAAGAAAAGGGATCTAAGAAGCCTTTTCCCATATTCAGCCGATCTTCAAAACCAAGTATGGAACGCACAGATCACGTGGCAGCCAACAGCGCTGCAAACTGTGCCATAAAAAAATCAACTGCGGCCCCACAAGGGATGATCGTTGCTCAGTTACCCAAGGCAATCATACAGAAAAGTAGTGTCGCAAAAGCTTCAACACCTGCCACTGAGTCAACAAAATCAAACAAGGAGAGCCCGGTAGAGATAGGTACACTCAGTTTCATGCAGGAAACAAAAGGAAATCCTTTCCCCCGTCACAACACAGATGGGACAGTGCACAGACGTCACCCCCCCCCCCTCGAGATCCTCAACTAGTGCACCAAACAACCACACAGTAATGTCCACACAATGGACTAATGGGACCCACTCATTAAATCCCAAAACACAGGGTTCTGGGGGCTCTACTTGTAGAGTGTTACCTGAGAAACAAGCAGAAGACATAAGCACCAACGCAATACCTCTCCATAGCGGACAAACTATCAACATCTGTCAAAGGTCTCCTCACTTTCGTTAGCAGTGGAAAAAAAATTCTCTGGCCCAACCCCCGCCCCGCTTGCTCAACAATCCAGCCCAAGGGGCACTCTACATTGGCCTAAATGAAAAGCAACAACAGGTTCAATTAACCATCAATAGTCATGATCAAGACCAGATGCCCAATGGCCATAAGAGGATTGGTGCCACAAGTAAGTTCTCACCCGATCAGAGGAGCCGCCTTTCTGGGGAAATCAGGCCCTCTCTTTCTCAACCTCTAATTGTTCCACAGCCTTTATGCCCCAGACAAGGGGATGCCACTCACGAAGGCACCAGAACACATTTCACCCAAAAGGGCTGACACAACACACTTAACAGGTGCAACAGGTTTACATTTATTAAACGTATTCCAGCACTGCAGGAGCCGACCTCGATTGACCTAACATCAGTAAAGTTCTCTTGAACGCCAGAAAAAGGAACCTCGCAGGCCACTATAACTACATGGTTGAGAGAAGGCCTTGGAGACATAATTTCGGGTGAAGCAAGGATTTTTGAGGACTGGGTCACCGAGCTCCTAAAAAGCCACACCCGCCAAAATATCCTTGATTGTTTCTATAGCAGGAATATCCTATGTCTCACAGAAGAGTGGTGAGGGCCGCGTCGGGCTCCACCCACGACTGGATCCCAAATGTGTCAAAAGCTGAAAACATTGGCAAAGTATCATACACTCACAATCAAAGATCGGAAACATGCATGACATGAAGCAGCAACAATTTCGATGGGTGGAACCAGACGGGCAACCCCCACAGAGGCATCCTAGAAAAATCCTCCTGGCTCGGACTCCCAAGGTTGCGCTCAATCCCTGACACCCCTGTCAAGGTCCAAATTTATAATTACACCTTGGAATATGGTAGGCCCCTGATCAACTTTGACAAGTAAACCTGTGTTGACTTATCTGGATAGAAGTGACATTCTTTGCCTACAAGTGACATGGGCACTTACCCCTTCAGTTCTATAAATCTATTTTGAACTCTTCAAATCAGCAAAATGCCCTAATCCTCTTGCCCGACTATCAGGAAGCCTCACAATTTTTGTTAATTACTCCTGCAAAATCAAGGCTGTGCCCCTGAACTGGAATTCCCCAGCATTTCAAGCAGTAGTAATGCCAGGTATATCAACTAACAGCAAAGACATCCCGCTGTTATTAATGAACTGCTATCATAGCGCAACCAAAACACTAAAATTATCTTCTACCAATGATATATTTGACAGTCTGGAGGACCTTTGGAGTTTGCCACACATGAAATTCTGCTAGTAGTGGACTTCAACATCAGGGCTCTGGGGAACACCGATCAAGGCCGGACTGGGAACCAGAACCGGCCCTGGCAAACATCGGGAAATACACAGTTCATGGCCATGCCGTCCCAGGTCTGCAAACCTATAAAAGCTATGGAAAATGATGGAGTGCTAGGCTCTAATGGCCTTCTATCCTGAATATTCTAATGTGCCACTGAGGTCTGGGCAAAGGTGTTAACCCCCCTCTTTAATCAAACCTTCCTCTGTTCACAAATTCCAGAGTCATGGAGGGGTTCTGTCCTGTGCCCGATTTTCAAGAAAGGAGATCCAACAATTCCATTCAACTATCGTCTGATATCCCTCCTAAACCTAGAAGCCAAAGTTTATGCCCACTCTCTTCTCAAACAGCTAAAGGATAGGGCCGTGGAAAATCACGTTTTACTTTTTTGCAGACAGGGTTTCATGTAGCCGCTTCAAAAATTGATCACATCACTACTTGCTAATCTGAATCACAGAGCAGCTAAAAAAAGTCAGCCTCCACTTTTCAGCTGTTTATCGACTACAGTGCAGCGTTCGCTTTGGACAAAATGAAACGCATGGGATGTGCCCCCGAAACTACTTGTCGCCATCATTTCTTTGTATTCAAACACATGGGTACACTTGAGAGCAGGCTCCCACACTGTAAACCCTAAAATCACAATTGATGGTGGCCTGACGCACGGGTGTGTCCTTGCTCCCCTCCTTTTCAACTTATACACAGCTAACTTGAGCAAATTTCTGGAGAGCAGTTGCATGATACCTCTACAATTAGGCCATTCAAATTTACACATTTTACGATATGCTGATGATATCGTCATAATGGACCACCCCATAGTCGGGATCCAGCGAGCCCTGAGTAAACTCCAGAACTATAATAAAGCACGTTTTTTACAATCCACCAAGACAAGACTAAAGTCTTGATATTTGGGCATCATAAAAACATGGAATTCTTAACATGGTTCCAGGGGGCCGCAACCATCAAAACAACAACAAAGTATAATCACCTGAGAGTATGGTTCAGCAAGACCTCCAAACTGACGGCCCACTTAGACGCCTTGAAAAAGAAAGCCGGAGCCATCATATATGGTCTCACCTGTCACAATAAGATCCTAAACAGCACCCAGCTGCACCATCCTGAAGGTCATGAAAGCCTCTCTCCTTCTGGATCTACACTATGGGCAACAGACTTTACGTGAAGCGTAGAACACTCACAATGCACTGCCTACAGAAGAGTACCTGTTGGGCTCGTTGCGTGTTGCAAAAGCGATGCAACCCTTTGATATATGTGGCCCAAAGTGAGGCTAATCTTAGCAAGCAACAATATCCAGGGCCCTGGGCTACTCTGGTTGAATGCACTGATACTGCCCAGCACTGCCAATCTGCCATAGACATGAAGAAAGTCCTGACACAACGCAGGGTCCAGAAACAATAACTCATCAAGGTCAGAAAGGAAACTACTAAGTATACTGTGATAATCGCATAAATTAAAATAATGTCATATCATTAATCACAGCTGCCACAATAACAAGTGGAGAAGATAATGATTTAACAAAATCTCACTTTTTAACCCGTTTACCGCAGCAGCAATTCCGCCGCGGTGCTGGCGTTCTAAAGCGCGGGCGGGGCCGCGTCGGCCAATGGATATGCGCATGCAAGGGGTTACAAATCCCATATAGCCCAAGTATCTGAGTTTGTTAACAAATCTGTAGTTCGTGTTTTTAGTAAAGGAGAAAACTGTCTATGCCTTAAATCAAGAAGTACGAATGCCATTAACATGAAATTGAAATATGATTCTTCTTCCAAACAAGAATATTGTTTGAGTGGCCAAACCTCCTGTTTGTAATCTTGTGGTAGAAAGGCATCAGTAAACACAGTCTCACAACATTCTGGCTTTTCAATAAAGGGGGAACACAAATGTTAACATAAGTGACTTAATCTAACCTAAACTAATGAACCCACAACTAGGTAACTGCACTACCAGCCAACAGTAATACTCTTGGAATCTTCCCAGTGCTAGATGTCAAACCCACTGATAAAGCACAGAACGCTAGGTAAGCGAAGGTTCATTATACAAATGTGAGCACTTGAATGTACGGTAATTCCATAAAGGGTTTCACCATTCCTTTCAGAAGTGTTGCACTTCTTGAATCTGAAACAAAATTCTCTCTGATATCAGAACAGCAACAACCACCCTGCAATTCAGGAAGAAACTGAAAACTCACCTCTTCAAGGAACACTAGCTCAGACAGAATTACTTCTCACCCTTTTCATTTGCTCTACCCCTCCTTCCTCTGTCCCCTCCCCTCCCTTCCTATGTATCCCCACTACAGTGGAGAAGTGTGGCTCACTGGTTAGAGGCGGCAGACCCGGGAGCAGAAGTCGGCCCGGGACCAGGGTTCAATTCCCGACGCGGCAGGGTCGTGGACTTGGGTCAGCGGACTCGATAATTCTCGCTTCGGTGCTTACTCTAATCAGGGGTTCCACTCGGCAACTCTGGGCATTAGCTTGCCTAATCTCCACAACGGCCCCATCAATTCCGGGGATGCCTGGCTCCACCTTGGGGACTCCCAGCAAGGGACCATCCCACAGGTAAGCGAAGGTTCATTATACAAATGTGAGCACTTGAATGTACGGTAATTCCATAAAGGGTTTCACCATTCCTTTCAGAAGTGTTGCACTTCTTGAATCTGAAACAAAATTTTCTCTGATATCAGAACAGCAACAACCACCCTGCAATTCAGGAAGAAACTGAAAACTCACCTCTTCAAGGAACACTAGCTCAGACAGAATTACTTCTCACCCTTTTCATTTGCTCTACCCCCCCTTCCTCTGTCCCCTCCCCTCCCTTCCTATGTATCCCCACTACAGTGGAGGAGTGTGGCTCACTGGTTAGAGGCGGCAGACCCGGGAGCAGAAGTCGGCCCGGGACCAGGGTTCAATTCCCGACGCGGCAGGGTCGTGGACTTGGGTCAGCGGACTCGATAATTCTCGCTTCGGTGCTTACTCTAATCAGGGGTTCCACTCGGCAACTCTGGGCATTAGCTTGCCTAATCTCCACAACGGCCCCATCAATTCCGGGGATGCCTGGCTCCACCTTGGGGACTCCCAGCAAGGGACCATCCCACAGGGAAAGCCAGGACGGGTTCCCCAGAGTTATACAACGCCGGGAAACCTAAGGATGGGTAGCAGTGCGCTTTACAAGCTCAAATACATTTACATTTACACTAGATTGTGGCTACTGTACAGAGCTTTTTAAGTTGGTGCTTTCGAAATTCAAAATCAAACATACTTACATTTATGTCTGTCTATAGAGAGTGTACAGCAGTTCTTTAATTCCTCTCACTCCCTCTTTAGTGTTAGCTCATTGCCTTATACCTGTTCTGTGCATGTGTTGTTTCTGCTGCTACTGCCAATTATACTTCACGAATTATTTGTTTTAGCGACGGGTGTACCACTGTTGTAGATGTTGATCCTTTATTGCGTTATGAAGCTCGGTATAAAACTTTCCACTACATCAAAGACTTCAAAATTGTGAGTCTCCTGAGGCGGAAAGCCGGGAGTGAGCCCTGACTTTTAAAAACTTTGTTGTGTGATACTTTGCATTTTAAATCACTTACCCCTGCACTAAACAGCGGACTTAGCGCTGCAACGAACTCTTCCATTTCCGCCATCACTGAGGGCGAGGCGCCACGGCGGACACGCCCACCTCAGCTGGCCACGCCCCCTCCTGACACTATAAAGTGCGCGCGGCTGGAAAGCGCGACACTTTAAAATTGTGAGTCTCCTGAGGCGGAAAGCCGGGAGTGAGCCCTGACTTTTAAAAACTTTGTTGTGTGATACTTTGCATTTTAAATCACTTACCCCTGCACTAAACAGCGGACTTAGCGCTGCAACGAACTCTTCCATTTCCGCCATCACTTAGGGCGAGGCGCCACGGCGGACACGCCCACCTCAGCTGGCCACGCCCCCTCCTGACACTATAAAGTGCGCGCGGCTGGAAAGCGCGACACTTCAAAATTGTGAGTCTCCTGAGGCGGAAAGCCGGGAGTGAGCCCTGACTTTTAAAAACTTTGTTGTGTGATACTTTGCATTTTAAATCACTTACCCCTGCACTAAACAGCGGACTTAGCGCTGCAACGAACTCTTCCATTTCCGCCATCACTGAGGGCGAGGCGCCACGGCGGACACGCCCACCTCAGCTGGCCACGCCCCCTCCTGACACTATAAAGTGCGCGCGGCTGGAAAGCGCGACACTTTAAAATTGTGAGTCTCCTGAGGCGGAAAGCCGGGAGTGAGCCCTGACTTTTAAAAACTTTGTTGTGTGATACTTTGCATTTTAAATCACTTACCCCTGCACTAAACAGCGGACTTAGCGCTGCAACGAACTCTTCCATTTCCGCCATCACTTAGGGCGAGGCGCCACGGCGGACACGCCCACCTCAGCTGGCCACGCCCCCTCCTGACACTATAAAGTGCGCGCGGCTGGAAAGCGCGACACTTCAAAATTGTGAGTCTCCTGAGGCGGAAAGCCGGGAGTGAGCCCTGACTTTTAAAAACTTTGTTGTGTGATACTTTGCATTTTAAATCACTTACCCCTGCACTAAACAGCGGACTTAGCGCTGCAACGAACTCTTCCATTTCCGCCATCACTGAGGGCGAGGCGCCACGGCGGACACGCCCACCTCAGCTGGCCACGCCCCCTTGACGCTTCTCTTTACAGACATTAAATATGTGTCTTGCCAGGAAGCGCAGCGGACGGGCGCAGCGGGCGCGCCGAAGGCGCGCCAAAGGCAAGCCCGTCTGGGCCCGTCCGGGCCTGGACCGGGCCCAGGGCCATACCCCCTGCCTCTTCCACTAGCCCCGTCCGTACGTGTTGGACCAACACCCAACTACACCTACTTAATCCTCGCCCGTGCTCGACCTGCACGCGCTGTATCCCAAACCATCTAGAATCCGCTCATTTCCTTTGCCCAAAATGCAAATTCACCCTTCCACCCTACCTACCTGGTCTCTCTCCTCGGCCCCCTTCACAGCCATCCTTTTCTGATCAGCATACCCTGAAAGCTGGTTTGATTAATTGCCGCTCTCTCCCCCGTCATGCTAATGACATCTGGATGTCCATCTCCTCAGAGGAATGGGATATTCTTTTTCTCACCGAGTCTTGGATTACTGACTCCTCCTCTCCGGATATCTACCTGGCTATTCCCCCAGGTTACGATATAAAATGCTTGAATCGGGCTGGCGGTAAATCTGGAGGCGGCCTAGCCGTCATTCTTAAAACCCACCTCCAGCTGACCTTTACCAAACTCACTAATATTGGTATTATTGAAGCCATGTACTTTTCCGTTTCCCACTCCTCGGCAGTTATCCTGGCTGGCGCATTAGTTTACAATCCCCCTACCGCCACCTCCCTCTCTCTCACTGCCCTCTTTCACCAACTGGCTGATTTATCTCTCAAACACCAACACTTCATTGTCCTGGGCGTTTTTAACCTCCACGTAGACAACTCGCTCTGCGTGAAGGCTAATAATCTGCTGGAAACTATGGATAGTCTGAATCTTAAACAATTAGTTGCTGGTCCCACTCATGTGGCTGGTCACACCCTTGACCTTATATTCGCTAATTTCTCAAATATCACTGTCCTCCCCCCCCTCCCCCTTACCTGGACTGACCATTACCTCATCTCCTTCTCTCTTGCCATCGGACGTAAAACTGCCCTTCTGGCTCCCAGGAAGGAGCTGGGAAGAAAGTGGCATAAGGTTACATGTGCTACCCTGGACCCGGTATTCCACTTTGAGACAGAGCACCTATCCTCTGACATAGATGGAAATGTCCTTAGGCTGAATGTTGCCCTCATCAATGCGATTGATTCCATCGCCCCCCAGAAAACCATCATCTCCACTAGATCTCGACCCTCTGCCCCCTGGTTCACTACCCCTCTCCGGGAGGAGAAAAGCAGATGTAAAGCTCTTGAACGGAAGTGGAGATTAAACTACGATCTCGAAGCCAAACTTGTATACAGATCTGCCCTGAAAAAATTCCGTAAACAAAAAAAAATCGCTATGAAAGACCACTTTGCCTCTCAAATCACCAAGGCCAATAACTCATCAAAAACCCTCTTTAGCATTGTTAAAGACTTCATTAATCCTCCGGCCAGGGCTCCTCAGAACACCGTGAGTCAGGCTCTTTGCGAAGGACTCGCAGACTTTTTCCTCGAAAAGATCAATAAACTCTGTGTCTCCTTCCCCAAAGGGCCAGCCCCCATGTCTCCCTCCATTTGTCCTCCAGAGCTTCCGTCCTTTCTTTCTTTTAGTAAGCTCAATCAGGAGGAGGCGATCAGGTTTCTTACCCTTTGCAAATCCGGCGCCCCCTCCGATCCTGTCCCCGCGAAACTTATGGGAGAACTGGCGCCTTCTCTGGCCTGCTCCTTCCTTTCCATTTGGAATGCCTCCCTACACCACGGCTTCTTCCCTACCACCTGGAAGGAGGCCTTGGTGATTCCCATTTTAAAAAAAGCGGACGCAGATCCCTCTGTTTTTTCTAATTATCGCCCCATCTCCCTCCTCCCTAAACCCGCTAAAGTCCTGGAAAAAGCCGTGCAGCTGCAACTTACGGAATATCTAGAAACCCACTCTCTGCTGCATGGATCTCAATCCGGATTTAGAGCCGGATTCAGCACTGAGACGGCTCTGCTGGAGGTTTCCGAAACTATTCGGGAGTGTGTGGACAGGGGCGAGGAGGCCATGTTGGTCCTCCTCGACCTGTCCGCAGCTTTCGATACGGTCTCCCACTCTATCCTCCTTGACCGACTTAAACAGATAGGCATTGGTGGCACTGCCTTCAACTGGATCGAGTCCTTCCTTTCGACAAGAAGTCAGAGGGTACTGTTGCGACCCTTCAAGTCAGAAAACAAACCTCTGTCATGCGGGGTGCCACAGGGTTCTGCCCTCAGCCCCCTGTTTTTTAATGTTTATCTTGCCCCATTGGCCGACGTTGTGGAGTCCTACGGAGTCAGGGTGGTCTCCTACGCTGACGACACTCAGTTGGTGTTTTCTTTCAGGGACCACTCTGACTCCGCTTTCGCCAACTTCCGCCAATGTCTCACCAATATCAGTATCTGGATGACCGCCAATCATCTCAGACTGAATGCAGACAAAACGGAGGTACTGTTTTTCAATCAGAGAGCCTCCATCCCCTCCTCTTGGTGGTGGCCCACGGCGCTTGATCCTGCCCCATCCCCCGTTCACTCGGCTCGGAATCTGGGTTTCCAGTTTGACGACTCCCTGTCATGCAAAACTCAGGTTACTAAAGTCACCTCTGCCTGTTTCCTGAAGTTGCGCATGATCAGAAAAATCCTTCCCTATCTCCCCCTGGATTCCCGCCGCACTGTTTGCCAAGCCCTCATCACGTCCCACCTGGACTATGCTAACAGCCTCTATGCAGGTGCCCCCCAGTACTTGGTAGATCGGCTGCAGATTATCCAGAATGCTGCAGCCAGACTGATTGGCAACATCCCCTACCGCCAATCTGTCTCTGCCTATCGGAGGGAACTCCACTGGCTTCCAGTGGCCAGCCGCATTCAGTTCAAAGTCCTCACCCTCACCTATCGAGCCGTTAACGACTGCGGACCTAACTATCTGAAGAAACGTGTCTCGATATCCCGCTCCACTAGATCCTTGAGATCCAATGACCTCCGCCTCCTGATCTCGCCCCGTTTTAAATTATCTAGAATGGGTGGCAGAGGGTTCAGTGTCATTGCTGCCAAGCTGTGGAACTCCCTACCTATCGAGCTGAGATTCTGTCCTTCCGAATCCCTCTTCCGAGCCAAACTCAAAACCTGGCTCTTTTCCAGACTCTGAATCGCTCTCCTGCTCTTTCTTGCTCTTCTCTACCCATTCCACCTGGGAGGCTCAGGATTTTAGCGCCGGGACACGCCTTCGGGGGTAGCTGCGCGCTCTACAAACTACATAAAATAAATAAAATAAAAATTGAGCCTTGCCGGTGCTTATTTTAATGCATGATGTGGAGGAAAGAGTGAGCTCTCACAAAATATGTGACCCTGGTTTACAGTTTGTTCCACATCCAAAACAAGCAGTGTTTGAAATGGACGAGATGACTTCGCAAAATTTTAAAACATAGTGGAGAAGTGACTCCCTGTCATGTATAACACATTCAGACAACTCTGGCATTTCAGCCCATGATAGCAAAGTTAAAAGCAAAACTACAAGCCCCAAAATACAACATGCAGTTGTCTAAGAAGCCAGAAATGGATCATGGTATAATACTTCACAGTACCACTTGATAGATTTGTGAAATGGAAAATAAAACTTACTTCCTGACCATCCACTTTTAATTTCGAGACAATCAAGTGGTAAAAAGTCCAGTAGAGCTGAGGGCAGAGATAGCCTTTCAAATGCAAATGCAATTTCCCGACTGTTAATGGGATAACAGTAGCTTTTTGGAAAACCAGACCAGCGTGAAAAAAGATTTACCAGAACAGTCCTAGCAGTAGTTTCTGAATGTGTCAATAAAACATAAAAACACTGAGCTGACAATACTTTGTGAACAGGAGAGAGCAGAAATGCTTGTCATTTACAAAGATATGGAGCATTTCTGCTTTCTCCTTGTGCTGACGCACTGTGTGCTACTTAGCGCTAATGCAGAAACCCTTACGCCATAGTGCAAGTACGGGCAGGATAGTTTTTGTAAAGGAGAAGAGACACCTTCTTGCATACAAGCAATCCATAGAGGATGCCTATACCTCTTTCTGTGAGTGTTCCAGAATGCAGCACAAAGGGAAAGATGAAGTAACAAAAATAAATAAAGGTATATTTCCTCGTTATGCCTTTGTCAGGTAGGCACACCATTTTGGCACACATCCATGCTTGTAAATCTGGGTTTGCATCTGAAATCTTGGGTGGATGTATGGGAATGCCCAGGCTCCATCCATGTACCACCTACACAATGCAAAGGAACTCAAGGCAGCGCTATGCCCTGCTTTGTGTTTCTTTTTATTTACTAAACCATAAAAAGCTACGGAAAGTCGCTTTGTGTGGCTTAGCATATGCCAAAAATGATTTTGCGTCGGTGCAGCACCACAAAAGTGACACAATCCTGACGCAAAATCATAGTAAATCTGGGCCAGGGCTAGCAAGAGCCTCATGACGCAGGAAAGCATAGAGAAGATACTGGCTTTAATAAAGACTGTTTTAGAGACAACTTACCTCCAGTAAGACTACAGCTAAGACTAAAGGGCTTGTTTGTATCAACAGTCTTTATAGCGACATCAGGGAGTTACAATGTGTTCTTTGAACTGAATCACTCAATGAGGGAATCTCTGAGATGGTGGTTGTGCACATAGTGCCAATATCGGCGCGCACACAATCCCACCAAACTACACGAACCCCATCAAAATAATTGGACAAGACAACTTGTTGTTGGGAAAAAGTAGTCGCAGGTTTATTAGCATATCATTGCTAAAACATGGTGGGTTAACTTACAGATGATCCAAGGCAAGCCGCCCCTCGCAGCTTGCCACCTGATAGGCCAAGTAGCCCGCGGCCTTGACCATACGGTGCTTAGCGGTTGATGGTGAGAGGGTAGCCCCTCACCTGTCCGGTGAACCATTGGTCCACCCTCTAGCTCACGTCCCCCCCCTACGAGGGGCGGAGCGTTCAAGCAACCCCCGGTTGTCCAGGTAACCAACCGCCCGTAGGATAACGGGGCGCCGTCGCACCCCCAGGGTCCACCGCACGGATCTCCCAGGGATAATAGGCCTCAGCACCCTTTGTGCTTCTGCATAGGGTACTCCTAAGTACCTTTCGCCTCTGGATCATCATGTAACTCCTCCACAGCCCTGGATGTGGCGACCGTCACAGGCAGGGCCCCCACCATATCTACCTCCTATATGCAGCCTGAAGAGCTTAGTGCCTCCTGAATGTCCAGAAGAAATAAGTCCATGCCTACATTGGACAGGTGGACGCCTTCTTCGTCAAGGCGACCAGGGGCTTTGGCATGGAGTTCCCCGTGTCGAATAAAACCAAAGCCCATCAGCTCCGTGAATTTACACATAGCGCAGTTTACTTTTCTTCGCGCCCCTTCCACTGCTTGCCCAGAGCGAGCACCTAACCAACACCGGCGTGGTGTGATTTCCGACCACCAAAGATCACAAGGACCCATTAAATTGCTGATTTTGATGATGTTTACTTTCATGTCCCTTAAGAGAAATCTTTTCCCTAGGCAAGGTAGGTCGTCCCACGTGCAGGATGAGCACGTCTGGGGGCTGAGCGTTCCCTTGTAATTCACGTGTTAGCAAACCAAGCACCCCGCTCCATCGTAAGCCAGTGACTCCATGCCAAAGAAACCGAGTTCTGCTAAACCCATGCTTCCACTTTCTCTTTTCTGCCCACTGGGCCAACCTGGAAACCCCCTTGTGTCCCAGCACCCAGACCGTTGTTCCTGGTAAATAAAGAGAAGTTTTGTATGTAACTATTTATTAAACACACACCAAATCACACTGGTCAAATTACCACACTTTAAACAAAACAGCAAAACAAAATACAGGTGCATGGCCCCGGGTGCCTCCTTATACAAATTCTGTTTCAAGACCCAATGCCAACATATCTACCATCTCATGTGCTCCCGCCCATTATCTGTTACTGTCTGGTCTTATGTATCGCTTGTATTAGTCAGAAAACCATCTCCCCAACTGTTTGATGCCTTCCACCTGTACCCCTTCTGAGGCTGCAGTCGTGGCTGCGCCTATGCGGAAGGAATGGGAACTGTACTTCTTGCCCACCGTTGAGACACCTGCTGCAGACAAGCATGCGTGCATTACCTGTTCTACCTGGAATTTGGTCAAGGGCGTGCGATCTGCATGTACGAGGAGGTAACCTGACCCTTGAGGACGAATGGCCAGGTAATCCGACAGGAGGCTTACGGGGCAAAATTTTGGCGCGCCAAGGCTTTGTAGCCACAGTTCAATCCCCCTAACCCTCTGATCAGTCTTGGATTGGCGCAGCGTAATCTTGAGTGTGTCTCCCAAAACCCGCACATCCGCCAGAGACAATGCTACCCCTGACACGTCATGTTTGGACTTGGCAACCAGCTCAGAGATTCTAAATGCGCCAAAGAAGGCTAGGCTAAAATCAGAAGCAAACAAGGCAGACTCATGAGAGGACGAAGTGACCTGGGGCAAGCACAGGATCATACTCTGTAGAGTAGCAAAGTCAATGGGTGATCTGCTATCAGGCACTTTATGTTCTCCCCTAGCCCATGCTTTCAATGCTGACCTGGTGACAAATGCCCTGGTGGGTTCCGCCTGTCCTAACAACTTGGCCTTGTGACTGATAGCCGCTATGTGTCCAGAGATCCACGAATGACTCTTGTTGTTGTCTTTAGCTCACAGGATGAAGGCCTGCACTTTCAATTCTGCCGCATCCCCTGCAACTTCCCAGGTTCCCACGATGGCACACATTTTTTTAACACAAGCCTTGTATCTGTTAATCGTGGTCTGTGCCAGGGACATCTCCCCCAGAGCCCTCATCCTGTTCACCACTTCAGCAGGTACCAGAGGTGTGCAGGGAAAGGGGTGGCTTCCTCTCTCGCTCTCGGCCAGGCTTCTCGGAACCGTTGCCACTGAAAACAAGAGAGAGCGTCAGCGGCGATGCTCTTGATGCCCTGAATGTGCCGCGCCCTGCATTCCACATTGTTATACAAGCAAGCGCGCACCAGCTCGCACAACAAACACAGAACCAAGGGGCAAGAGGCAGAGTGGGAGATGATGGCCTGAACCACAGCTAGATTATCCGACCACAGCAGAACCCTTTTGGCAGACAGGATGGTGGGCCAAAGGTGGAAAGCCACCACGATGGGGAAGAGCTCCAAGACTGCAATCTTAGCAGTCACTTTTTTCTTGATCCACGCATTGGGCCACTTCTCTGCGCACCAGTCCCTGTCTAGAATGGCCCCAAATCCGTGCTTGCCGGAAGCGTCCCTGAACAGAGCAAGGTCAGGGCTGCCCGCCCAAGGAGCCCTCCATATCACTGCCCCATTGAAATCTCGCAGGAACTCTGCCCATGTTGCCAAATCATGACGACTACCTTTACTGAGCTTGACCATGTGGTGTTTGTTGGAGATGTTAGAAGTGGCCCTAGCAAGTCTTCTGGCAAAGACCCTACCTGCTGGAATTATTCTAGCAGCAAAGTTAAGCAGGCCTAGGATGCACTGGATACTGCCCAGGGAAGCTTTGTCAAGCCCTACCAGCGCCCTAATCCTGCCATACAGGTCGCGCACCTTGTCCTCCGGTAATCTTGATTCCCCTGCAATGGTGTCAATCTCAATGCCCAGAAAGGTCAGGATTTGAGCTGGCCCGACTGTCTTACCGGGGGCCAGGGGTATCCCCAAATGGTCTGCAAGGCGGACAAAATTTTCCAGGGCCCGTGAGCACAGCTGTGTCCTGTCCCTCCCGATGAACAGAAAGTCATCCAAGTAATGAGTCACCCCTTCTACACCGTATGTGTCTTGGAGTGCCCATTGCAAGAAACAACTGAAAGTTTCAAAGTATGCACAGGACACCGCGCAACCCATGGGCATGCATTTGTCATAGTAGAACATGCCGTCGAGCTTGAAACCTAGCAGATGATAGCTGCTCGGGTGGACTGGTAGTAACCTGAATGCTGATTCGATGTCAGCTTTGGCTAACCAGGCCCCTCTGCCCGCTCTCCTGACCAGGTCCAATGCTACATCCAGCGTGGCATAAGACACAGAGCATGCTTCCACATCCAGCCCGTCGTTGACCGAAGTCCCTTTAGGGTAGGAGAGGTGGTGAATCAGCCTAAACGCACCTGGCTCCTTCTTGGGCACGACCCCCAAGGGAGATACAACAAAGTTCTCTAAAGGTGGGTGCAGGAAAGGACCCCCTACTCTGTCCAGCGCTCTCTCTTTCTCAACCTTTGTCCTTACTACCTCTGGTTGTTCCTTGGCAGATTTCAGGTTATCAGCATCCCTGCTTCCCAGCGCACCCGAGTAAGGAATCCTAAAACCTTCGTGGAAACCCCCTAACAGCAAGCGGCTGTCCGTCTCTAAGGGGTAACGCCTTAGTAAAGGAGTAATGTTTTCAAGTATCACAGGAGACCCACCCAGGGCCACCTGCCGGTGTGGACTAGTTGCGGGAGAGGAAGTGACAGGGGGAACAGGGTGCCCAGCAAGCTCGCTGACCTGAAAATACTGAGACACAGGGGGCGTGAGGGGAGGAACCAAACCTGGGGAGCTGACGCCTGACTCTAACTTACTGCCCCCCTTTGTTCGCTGGCTGGGAGCTCTGCTTGGATTGGCAAGATGCCGAGGTCGCGGGGTGTGGCCCCCCGCAGGTGTTACATGCATGGACAAACTTACATGTTTTCCCCCAGGAGCAAGACCCATTATTGAACAAGCGGCAGGTGCCGGGGGGAGAACGCTTGAAGCCACCTCTGGCACCACCCCCCCTGCATCCCCCCGAAAGGAATGCTTTCCTTTGCCCCGAAAAAAGGAAGTACCCCCCGAAGAAGCCTGCCCACTAGTAGTGCTGCTAGCTGGCACCACTGGAAGTTGGCCCGAGCTCCCATGTGCTCCATCCATAGCTGCACTTCCTTCTGATCCCAGTTCATCTCTGGGCACTGAGACATTTTTCTACGGAACTCCCTGTCGTAGTTGATCCACCCGTTTCCACCCCATTTCAATGCCTCATTGTGTATGATCCTGGAGTATTGAACAAGGCCTGGGACCTGCTCGGGAAACCATTCCATTGTGACAGCCGCTAATATTGAGAAAGCCTCTAGCCAGTTACCAATGTTTTTCTCAGGCCAGGGCTGGTACTTGACCTTTTTATCCTCTTCCTTAACGCCAAACTTCCTAGCATCCAAGCCTTCCTGCCCTAACATGAGAAGGGTGAAAATGTCGATGAACTCCCGTCTCCATATTGCCTCTTTGGCGGCCTGGGGTACCTGCCACGCCAGAGAGCATCGCCCCGAGAGGAGCGGAGCAGTGGTGATCGCGGGAACAGGAGTAGGGACGGGAGCAGTCAGAGTGCTGCTGACTGGGGGCAACACGGAGGGAGCGCTAGCGGGAACAGCGGGAGAGTTAGCCCCCGTAGTGGTCGGCGCTGGAGTGGTGGCGGTGGACTTAACCGGCGCTGCCCCGGTAGCCGCCCCACTCGAGCTCGAGGGAGCCGCCGGTGGTGAGGCGATAATCAATGCCTCCCCTTGCTTAGTTAGAGAGGCAGCCGCAACTGAATCCCCCTGTTTTGCAGCCTGCCCAGAAGACCAAACCGTGGATGCTGCCAGGACAGTACTCACATTCGCCAGGCTACTACCCCCAGCTGGAATGGCGCTAGAGACAGGCCCCCCCCTTTGGAAGCGTTCCATGAAATTGGTCAATGAGTCCAAAACTTTGGCCAGATCGTCTTTGGTAGCAAAATTACCTTGTGCCGCCTGCGTGTCCATGGGGAGGGCAGGAGGCGGTAGCATAGCACTTGCTCCCCCAGTCGGGACCTCCTTGGGGGTCGTCACCGACTTGCTACGAGTCAACGGCAAAGTTTCCATGGGGAAATCCCTCACAGTGGGCTTTCTGCTCCGCGTGTGCCTGGAAGGAGCGGCATCGATATTGCTCGAGTTGTCGGACGAAGGGGATTCAGCCGGGCAACCAGAATCCTCCGGCTCTGGCATATTCAACGTAGTCTGCGCCCAAGCCAGTCCCTTCAGCTTGGCCCGCTCCAAGAAGTCAGCCCACCCTGCGTCCTGGGAGGTCCCCGGCAACGTGTCCTCCACCTGTGTATTCTCATGGAAGAGGGGGGGGAATTCTGGCTGTCCATTCCGCCTTCGGAACTCTTGCACGTAATCTGTGGATAGAAATTTGGGATCAGCCACAGTACATCAACGACGGAAGCAACTGCCTTCGTGACACTCAACAGGCGCGTGTCCCCCACCCTTCCATACTTACATCCCAGTGATGCAACAATCGGACCGAAAGTTTTGAGCGATACGGATGACTCCGAGAGTGAGGGCGAGAAAGGGCTAAGGAGGGAAAAGGCGGACGTTAGTAGGAGTACTTACAGGAGACAATTTCTATAGACCACAACTGATTTGCTCTCATATCCCCTACTGCGTGCATCAGTTCTCCCTCCATGTCACCCCCAAGAGGCAGGTTCTACCAGTATACCTGTCACTGGACCACTAGAATCCACCTGTCCCGCTTCGTTGATCTTCCGCTGGTGCAATTTATTTTGCAATCTGAAAAACAAAGCACAGTGTCACAACGTCCCTTCCCACTCATTGCATTGTTCCCCTTCGTCTGTTGTGTTCCTTCTTGTTTTTTGCATCTTGCCACTGTGTTTCTGCTCCTGGCCTTCCCCACTGCGATAGCCGTATGTAAATCAGTCCTGCAAGATACGAATGTTAGTGCCACCTTAAAAGACTCAATATCAGCCCTTGTAACTCCCATGTATTCCTCAAAAGCTATACCAACATTGCTGTTCCACGGCTACGCGACTCAGGAGAGACTTGTTCACAGTGCATGATGCACAGGGGCCGGAGCTGCCGCGACAGGCCCTTCACGGATAGTTGGCCCCCCGCAAGGGTATTGAGAGGCGGCAAGCTGGACCGGGCATGGGACCGAGCCTCACTGACACACCCTCCAGGCCGTTCCATCCGCAAATTGCGTGCGTGCGTGATCTGTTAAGCTCCGCATGGGGGAAACACCTGCTCCGTTCCGCAACCGGCCCGGGACGAAACAGCTAAAACATCAGCCGCCGCGCAACCCCACTAGTTAACGTAGCGTTTGTAAAGTGCCTGAGAGACAGCCACTATCCGCACCTCATAAAATTCTTCTACTAGTGCCTCCCACTACCTCGTGTAAATCGCTGCTCTCAAAAGGTCAATATCGCCCCATGAACCCACCGTGTGCTCAGACTGGACTTTGGAACCGTTACGCATCATGTTCAAAACCCGTTCCTAATGTGAGGCGCTATATCGCCTCCGGGTAAAACACGCGCTAGTTACACGTGCCGAAAGATAAATGACCTGACGGCAGGACCGCGCCCACCCGGAAAGGCCAGTTCCCCCCGATGACAGCAAAAGGGTGGTGACATTTTTCTGAATCCGCGAGGGCCGGAGCAGGACTCGTCCCGCGGCTCCCAAAGGCGGATGAACGCAACTGCTGCCACATGACCTAGGACCCACCGACTCGATGGGCCAGGCGAGAGACAGTTCAGCAGGGCAAATCAAACCCTCAATACCCACCGCCTGATTGCACCGCCTTTACAATCGCTGCTTAAAAGATACCACCATCGTAGCTTGTACCATGACGCGATTTCCGGGCCTCGAACCCTACGCCCCACTGTCCCGAAGTCGGACCTCTCGGTCTCTGAACCACCGCTCCCGTCGTCTAATATCGGGCAGGAGCAGTGCGGCGCGCGTGCCAGGGTCCGTCGGGGCTGGCGCAACGAAGGGTGACCAAATTGATTAATCCCGCTTGTCCTGATACCATAACTATACTCAGCAGGGACCGAGCCGGGGAGTTAGGTGTCTCGCTAAGCGAATTACCCCGCCTCGGGAGGGAGAACCTCGGGACCCGAGAAAGGGCCATCCAGGGTTAATAACACATCCTAGCACTATACTCAGCTAGGAAGACAAACGCCAAGCCCGGTGCACAAAGCCAACTTCCCCGACCGGCCGGTCCCTTCCCAAATGCGAAGGCCTGGGGCAGCTGCGACCAAGATGGCCGCCCCACCCCCTATGCCAGACGACCCGCGACCCTAAAAGATGGCCGCCCGTCCGAGGGGCCCTTGTGGTCAGCAATGGCGGCCCTAACCAGATGGCCACTGTCCGCCATCGGACCCCCTTATCCCCTATCCGGACGCCTGGCAGGCGACCCCTGTGCAGGACAAACGGTTGCACCCGGGAAACGGAGATAGGGAAGCCGGGACCCCCAGACTCGCGAGGGCCCCCCGCCCAGCTTGATGGACCAGGCCCATGTCCTACCCGGATAGCGCCCCCCGAGAGGGGACTGAGCAGTACACGGGAGGGCTGCCGCTGCGCAAACTACCGGAGTCCCCACTGTGCCGATGACAGTCCCTTGACCCCGGGACCCCGGCCTGCCCGCTGTACCGCAGCCAAACACCCCCCCAACCCCGCCGAAAACCAGGGTGGCCTACTGTTCCAGGCCTTGGAAAATATCACCCTACTGTCGTGACATTGCCACCCGCAAAGGACTTCAGCAGCACGAGTTGTCCCATTAACGCCCCAGGGACCCCGACCCGCATAAAAACCTTGGTGAACTTCGGCAATTACCTTTGCCTGCCCCACTAGGGATCGCACCCTATCTTCTCCGAGCGGAAACTATACATCACCGGCCCCTTAATCCCTGCGCCGGTAACACATTAAAAAGGAAAGCAACATAGAACCAGCACATCGCACACCAATGTACCCCAACCCGCCACCCCGCAACGTACGACCACACCCCCGCAAACAAGAACGGGAGGAGCTCCCAAAGAGAGCCCAAGCACGCCGTCCTCTCTGCCACCCTGCACCCCCCCCCCGCATAAGATGAAAACTGCTTGAAGCCCCCCTGGAAAAGCGGCACAAAATACCACCAACATACCCCAGAACGTGCGAAAATGGCCGATAACCAGCCCCCCCAAGCGTGCCCACATCCTGCAGCCAACCCCGCAGCAGCATCCCACCCCGCAGGCCTAACCACAACCACCCTCGAGGCATGGACCAAGCAAGCCGAGAAAAGAAAAGGGAGGGGAGGGAAGAGGGAGGTCACTCACCTTAAGTTCTGGCAACATCGAGGGCAGCGAGAACAAAAGAGACTGCTCGCAGGCGTGGAGGAGACATAAATACCTTGTCCCCCCGCGCCCCCCAATAAAGCGCGATGATGTCATGGCCATGGCAGCAGCCTCCGGCCGCTGGACCCCTGAGGGCTGGTGCGCCGGCCCTCCCGTGGCACTACGGTGCCCGCCCTCTTATGAGGGTCACCTGCGACTCCGTGTCGGGCGGCCTGCAGAGAAGTTGTTGAGAGGCATCTCCTTAACCAAGCAGATTCTAAAAATTATAACAACCAATGGAAGTTCCAGGGGGTGGGGGCACACCGTAACTAAAATGTGTTAACAAATTGTAAGCCCGCAATGGACATTTGCCTAAATGATTTACCGCCCGATGATAACATCGTGCACTCCTTTTATGAAATTTCCAAGGAGGTTAAGAACCTGCTAACTGTTCAGCCTCGTAAGATTCAGAAAAATCATGGGTGGTTCGACAAGAAATGCACCAAGCATATTCTAAGATGAAAAAAAGAATTGCATAAGCTGCACAGATCGTTACTCAGAGTCAGACAGGCTAGATTGGAATATAGAGGAGGGTCTTAGAGAGGAAGCGTACTCCAGTGACATTTATGACCTGTGATCTTACAATCACCCTGGAAGTAGTGAACAGGGCCTTGGCCCTTAGTTTGGGAGGTAAGGCACCTGGTCCCAACGGGGTACCAGTTGATTTGTTCAAATTTAAAGTACCTTTTTGGGGGCCCCTAGTGACCCAAGTTATTAACTCCAGCATCAAGTCAACTTTCCCCAAGACCTGGGTGGAGTCCACTATCATTGCTATTTTTAAAAAGGAGGACCGCCATGACCGGGGGTGCTACAGACCTATCTCCCTGTTGGACTCTATGGTGAAAGTGGCCGGGCGGGTTATATTAGAGCACCTGCAAGACTGGGCAGAGAACACCCAGATTTTATCTGACCTACAGTATGGCTTTCGCGCAGGACTTGGCACAATAGAACAGAGTCTGAACTTAGCCATCCTGGTGGGCAAATATACTAGAGCCAAACAGGGTAGTCTGTTTTTGGCGTTTGTGGACCTCACCGCGGCCTTTGACTCTGTAAAGACATGAAAGGCTGTAGGAGGTCCTTGAGGCAACAGGGGTTGACTCCCGCATTATTATTTTTTTAGGACGCTTGTACAGTGGCGCTGTTGCAAGTGTGCGGTATGGTCTCGGTGGGGAGTGCTCTAAGGCATTTCCTATTAGTAGAGGGGTCAGACAAGGATGTGTTCTGGCCCCCTTCCTTTTTAACCTTTACATTAATGGACTAGGCGAAGCACTAGTAGCGAAGGGCAAAGATTTCCCCGAAGTTGGAGCCCGTCCCATACCGGGACTCCCTTATGCGGATGATGCTGTGCTAATGGCTCACACCCAAAATGGCCTCCAGAGGGTCTTGGATAATTTTAGCGAGTTTATGATGGACCTTGGTCTTAGTAAACATCTATAAGACCTTTGTTATGAGATGTAGGCAAGGTACCCAGAGGACACGAGAAATATTTATTGCTTGGAAGAAGCTAGCTTCAACTAAGAAACATTCCTACCTAGGTATTTTATTCAATCACAAACACACATAGGCTCAAACCATTTCTGCCAAAAAATTGGCATTTAGCAGATCAACTTCAGTCCTAGTAACCTTTGCTAAAACGCTTGGAAGGAAACCACCCCCAGAACTCCTTCAAATATAAAAGGCCAGGTGTATTACAACAGCATCTTATGGGGCAGGGGTGTGGGGCTTCGCAAACACTCTCCCACTACAAATTGTAGAAAATTCCTTTTAAGGTACATTTTCTCAGCACCCCCGAGTACATCCTCCAATATTTGCCACGAGGAGTTGGGTCTCCCTTATATCGCTGATCTTATAAAACTAGAGCCAATACTTATGTGGCACAGAGTTTGGTGTAAAGAGCAGACAAAGTTAAATAGAGAGATCCTGCAAGATAGTTTGAGGCTGAAAGGGGCTCTAATGATTCCCTGGATCAAGTTCGTACATGATTTTATGAATGATTTGGGACATCCAGATTTTTTCACTGAGCCAACCACTTTGCTGACAATTCCAATTAAGACTTTAGGAAAAGAGGGTCTCCAATTTCTGGAATCCAGCAGACTGGCAGGGGAAGTTCCCAAAATTAGCGTGAGGCAACATCAGTTGCTGATTCACAACCCCAGGATTGGAGCCGTACCTAATCTTTGTACCTGGGACATTTGATAGATTTCTTTTAACAAGTTTTAGACTGGGTAATGTCCACAGATTAATGTCCTGGCCAAAAATGAATGATTGGTCCCAGGTATTGCCTTTATGTTTGTGTGATAACACCTGTGAACAATCCACAAATCACCTAGTCCTGTTTTGTAAATTTTATATTGACCCAAGGAAAATTTGGATAATTAAATTTTTAAGAAACTCAGAGTTAAGACAGTGTCGCCCAGCTCTTATTTTACTCCAGCTACTGGAAAACGAGCCCACAGCATGGAGAGTAGCTATGTTTTTTAATGAGTTGTTTAATCTCAGGAAACGTATAACAATCATTGAGCCGTAACATGTGCATGTTCCCCTGTGGGTGCGTGATTTTATGACAGGAAATGTATTGGAATAATTGATACCTTGTATACTGTACTCATTGAGTAGCGTTTTAAAATGTTCTGTTATTTTTTGCAAAATTAACATGAAATGCAATTGATTTGATGTGCTTTTATGACTGCTTTAAAAAAAAAGCTGAATAAAGCTTTATTTGATTTGCTTTTTCAAGGCAGATAAATAGGTAGCCAGAACATACATTAATCTCCGGAGGGTCCGATATTTTACTGGATTAATCATCTAGCACAAGAGATATTCCCCTTGGCATTTTTTTACCTTCTGTGAAGACAGACTCCCAACTTGCTACCTCCCATAAGCTTGTACATAAAAGGAAGTGTTTTAACATAAACATAAGGACTGGGATGAGGAAGTCTAGTTTCAGTATATTGATGTAATGTTATAGGAAATATATATATTTATATATATGTATACCAAAAGCCCAAGCATTCGAAGGAAGCACTCACAGCCAAGGCGAACCATTCGGTTTCAGTGTACAAAAGAAAAACCAGCAGTGATATTTCCAGGCTTTATTTCTGTGATTTCATTACTGAGACGCGTTTCGAGGCTCCAGCCTCATCATCAGGCAGCTAGTAAGATGCAGATTGTAAGTGACAATGCTTCTCATTTCTAAGGCAAATTGATGCAGGACTTTTGTGCACAAAAATTGTCAGATGGAATATTACAAGTTTGGAGAGATAACTTGCATGATGCATTCTTAATTTTAAACAACAGGCCTTTGACAATGCAGAAACTCCCTTAATGTGAATGCTGATACCAGCTTTGCAGATTCAGCCTCACATGACCACTAACCCTATCTTTTACTGTTGGACAACTCCCAGAGCCTTGAAGGCCACCCCAGAGGCTGCAGTTCTTGATTTGCATGCTTTGCAGATGCACAAACTGAAATCCCGAGATATAGCTTTGATTGAAACCGGAGTTGGAATTCAGATTCCACGGAGGCATTTTGCATTGATTGCCCCTCGTTCTGGGCTTGTCTTGAAATGTATCCAAATTCTGGGTGAGGTAATAGACTCTGATTACCAAGGAGAGATACAAGTGATAATGTTGAACTGATTTAGTTGTGCAACCTAGAGATCGAGTTGCTCAGATTATCATCATGTCAGTTTATGGAGGAATTGTTAGGAAGGGGACTGCCCCAGCCCTTCTGTATGGGGAAATGGAGGGTTTTGCTCCACTAATATTAAAACAGGTGCCAAAGTATGGACTGAATCCCCCAATAACCCCCCTGCAACCGCTGCAATTATAGCTACAGAAAAAGACAACATCCTCGTTGTAGTGAGACCTCGAGAGGAGCAATGGAAACATAAGCCTGCTGCTAAATGCTATTTGCAAGAATGAATAATACTTGTTTGTTCTCAGTTCTTCTAGATCACAGCATGGCGTGTTTATGCCCTGGTTGTTCTGCGTGAACTGTGTTTGGGCAAGTCCAGAAGAGACCGGGAAGGTCCTGGGATGTCCACAGCCAAAGAACTCAACCGCTAGTATTACATGACATTACCATAGTAGCCAGAGAACATCTGGATTCATTTGGCACGAAATGTGCTCAACAAATCCTACTTCTGTATGTGGAACATTAAGAGCACCCTCAATGTTATCTTCACATGTCTAGTTGCTATACCTACTCCTGTTAATGTTCTTTTACATATGTTTAATGCTACAGATGCTTATGTGGTGTAGGAGAGCAATGTCACAACCAGCCTCTCCTTATAGGAATACTGCAAATATTGCCCAGAGGTAACAGGAAACCTGTGGAAAAGCATGACCCATATCATAACATTCAATATCTTTGTTGCAGACACCTATTTTAACCTTACTTATGATCTTGCTAAAATAGGCAAGTGGCAACAGTTAAAGCTTAACAGTTCGATAAATAGCATTACCAGAGAACAACATATTTTATGTCACTTAAGGAGCGACGGTATATGTAGCACTCTAAATAACAATATGTCTTAACACTATATAGTGCCTGTTGCTAGTAACTTAGTAAATGTTAAATTACCCAAGGGATGACTCGATTCATGAGGAAATACGTCATACACCTATATTCCAGTGAACCTAACCGGTGGACCATGTGCCTTAACATGATTAGGACTTATGATGTCTCCTTTACATTCAGCTATACGATCTCGATATGCTAGAGATGCATTTCAACTGTCTAAAGACTGTGACTCTGAAATTCAAAACTGAATATATTAGTCTAGCTACATTCCCTGTAGCCAACTGGATTAACTGTGTACAGTATAGGATAATAAACAAGTTTGCATGTTTAATAGTAAAAAAACATAAATTAAACTTTTACTGCTTTAGCTGAATTCTATTAGCTGTTCAGGAAACAAGAAAAGGCACCTTACAAAATAGGGCTGCTATTGATTATTTGCTTTCAAAACATACCTTTGGTTGTGCAGACTCTTAAGGTTTATGCTGTTTCAATTTTCCTGACCATTCCACATTCATCCATTTGCATCTTAATGCCTTGCATGAATTAGTCAAAGTAGTAAAGCGGGATGTGGACATGGGATGGTGGGTTTGGTTATTAGAATAGTTGCTTGATTTTAGGCAACTTCATTATATTTTAAGTGTCATTTCCATTATACTTTTTATAATGATATATATATATGTATATATATATATATATATCCCAACAAAGTGATCTTCTGCTCCAAAAGCGCTCAACAACGGGTGCTCTGCAAAGGGGCCGGTCCTGGCCCAAAAACAATTTCTTTCCACACAAAGGATACAGCACTCCTCAACGGTTTTAAGCTTATTTTGTTTAAATCTTTCACCCACCAACGCGTTTCAGCCACTCAAAAGCCTAGACTGGCTGAAACACATTGGTGGGGTGAAACGTTTAAATAAAATAAGCTTAAAACCATTCAGGAGTGCTGCATCCTTTGTGTGGATATATATATATATATATAGAATCCTTTGGTCACTTTTAGAAAAGCAAGATCCCTTAAGAACCATCTAGTGAAAAGCCATTATATGGGACACACAGTACAACCCAAATTACCTTCTTTGAAGGGTTTCTATCCTTGCGGCCGTTGCAAAGCCTGCAAATATAGTAAACGTGCATTAACATACAAGGTCCGGGGTTTATCACACCGAAGTGTATACAGACATTTTTAACATGCTCAACCCCGTATGCGATCTATTGCTTAATTTGTCCTTGTGGGCTTAGCTACATTGGGAGCACCATACATCCCTTGAAGTTGCGAATCTTGGAGCACATGCGTGCTATCAAAAATAATGATGAATCCTACCCTGTAGCCAGGCATTTCGACAAGGAGCACAAGCGTAACAGGGATCTGGTATCGTACATCTGTTTGGACAGTGTTCCGACAAATGTGAGAGGGGGAGATCGTTTACAAAAACTCAGGAGATTAGAATCTCGTTATATCATAGACCTCCAAAGTAAAATACCAAAAGGATTAAACATGCATGAAGAATTATCTGTACATTTGAGATAATATAGGTTGCTCTGAATTGATGATTTATGTTCTAGATGCAGTTTTTGTAATGCATTAATTGTTCTCATAATTAACTTGGATATGGGTGATTAATCTCACATGATAACTGGGACCAGTTATTCATGTGTCTAACAATATATTTGTTCATTAGATAAGCAATGGCCGGCTGGCCTAGAAATGAATTATATGTACCTATTTTGATCTATTAACCAGGGGACGGTAGACAATTTCTTAATGTTCTTATAAATTGTTTATTATGGAAAGTAAGATGGATAACCATTGTTTATGCCCATCCTGGACGAGATTTCACAACGAGTGTATAACAAGGGCATTTCATGAACTGCCCATTCAGGGCGTGGATTTATGATTTATAAGTATTTATAATTATTTATAATCATGAAACATTATATTTGACTCTTGATTTCATTGAGCATTGAATATCATGAACGTTTAGCCTGATTAGACTTAGGATTATACTAAGCATTGGAGGTATTTGCATGTTCCAATATGGGGACTGCATTACTACAGAATTTGTGCCTTGTTTATGTTGTTCAAAGTGTTTAACCAATGGTTATAAAATGATAATGGCGGCCTCGCAACTCTGTGTAACAATTGACGAAGGCCGATGCCGAAACGCATCTTACTGTGCTGTGAGGTTTCGTAATAAACTGGCTTATGAAACCACCCCCGTGAGTGCCATGATCTTTATGCAGGACGAGTCCCTGTGGATGTGTTGAGCGAGATATATATATATATATATATTCACTGAAAAAACCATAGGTTTCAGGAGTTATATAGTTAGGAATTAGCTTTTAAAAAACCTTTGAAATTCACTCAAAAAACTATAAGTTTTAGTGGTGTTATAGTTAGCTGGACATTTTACTCATACAAAACCATTGAAATTGCTCCTATGTAGTTAATTGTACTAACTATATTTCGCGCACCCGCAATCCACTGCTGATGATGTCACATATTAGATCATTCATGACATGGTCAGTGACATCACTGATGACATCTCAAATGACATCACTGATGACATCATCCAGTGAATGTGGTTTGCTTCGTTATTTAAATATGCATTATATATATAGCAATTTGCATTGAAGAATAAGTGGATATATATATAAATAAATATTTGGATGGAGGATTTTGTAGCAGTGTAATTGACTCTTTACTTGACCAATTTATAATGTCTCACTAAATATAGTGGATAGTGACTAAACTGTGTGAATATCTGTATCACTTTGTCAGTTGTTGTGTAAACTGATTCTACAGTTGGTTACTAGCTATGTGAAAGTCTATATTAGTTATTGATTAGTTAACTGAGTATTTGTATGGGAGTGTGAAAGTGTGTGTGGTTCGGTGGGGGGGGGTGTGACTGTCCAAAGATGTGTGAATAGTTGATTCAGTAGATATATGAAGTTAAAACTACATGTTCTAACAGTTGTTTGGGTGAGTGAATATCTTTATGGGTGTGGTGATGAGCAAATATATTTCTCAATGGTACAGGTCCAACAAACTAGAAAAATAAAAGGCAGTGTATGTGTCAGTTGTTGTATATAAATAAGTATACATAAGACACAATGATTGTGTGAGTGACTGTATGGATAACTGTATACTTGTAATAATGATTTTATAATTCACTAAGTATGACTTACTATCTAAATGAATAGAAGAAGTGGTGTTTGTATAAGTGTTTTGCTAAGTAAATATGTAAGTATGATCCATTGTTTGCATAAGTGAGTAGGATGACTTCATATGTGAATAGGATGCGTGCTGTTGTTTAATGTCGATATAGATGTATAAGTATTTTTGATAGTGTTCTATTGTTCATTGACAGCATGTATGAGTGAATCCATAGGTAAGTGATTAGATGTGTGTATACATCTATGAATCACTGAGTGGATGTTTAGATACTTGTATTGCTGTGACAATGGATTTAAATATGATACTCTGTATTTTACAAAGAGTGATGAAAAATTGTAATAGTGTATGAAAAGGTGTATGTGATTGTCACGTGGATGATGTCATCAGTGATGTCATTTGAGATGTCATCAGTGATGCCACTGACCATGTCATGAATGATCTAATATGTGACATCATCAGCAGTGGATTGCGGGTGCGCGAAATATAGTTAGTACAACTAACTATATAGGAGCAATTTCAATGGTTTTGTATGAGTAAAATGTCCAGCTAACTATAACACCACTAAAACTTATAGTTTTTTGAGTGAATTTCAAAGGTTTTTTAAAAGCTAATTCCTAACTATATAACTCCTGAAACCTATGGTTTTTTCAGTGAATTTCAAAGGTTTTTTAAAGGCTAATTCCTAACTATATAAGGCCTGAAACCTATGGTTTTTTCAGTGAATTTGCAAGGTTTTTTAAATGCTAATTCCTAACTATATAAGGCCTGAAACCAATGGTTTTTTCAGTGAATTTCAAAGGTTTTTTTAAATGCTAATTCCTAACTATACAAGGCCTGAAACCTATGGTTTTTTCAGTGAATTTGCAAGGTTTTTTTAAATGCTAATTCCTAACTATATAAGGCCTGAAGCCTATGTTTTTTCAGTGAATTTCAAAGGTTTTTTAAATGCTAATTCCTAACTATATAAGGCCTGAAACCTATGGTTTTTTTCAGTGAATTCGCAAGGTTTTTTAAATGCTAATTCCTAACTATATAAGGCCTGAAACCTATGGTTTTTTCATTGAATTCGCAAGGTTTTTTAAATGCTAATTCTATTAGCGGATAACGTTTTTATATATTAAAACATTTTTTAAATCTCAAATGCCTGCTTTGCTAACAGAGTTTTTAAGCACAGGCTCTTTTGTCTCTGGTGGCCATCTTGGGAGACTGCATATCAGAATTTTGTTTAATGAAATATAAGAGGATTTGAGAAGTCACTCAAAATGTGCCCTAATTTTTCTTTCTTCAGCACTAATCATAATTTCTATGGCAAAATGAACCCCCTCATTTTGTTCCTTTGCAAATTAAATGTTTTAAGTGTTAACACTTTATTCCAATCAAGATGACTTCAGGTGTGCCATAATTTTGTCACAAGTAAGACTGTTAGCACTCTAGTTGTTCTTTAGAACACTCTGGGACATTCTGTCATTGGGCTATAGTTGGGCTACATCTGGCTGATATTTGGGCTACATTTGTTTTTTTTTTGTCTCTGGTGGACATCTTTGGGCTACATTGGGCTACATTGGGCTACATTTGGGCTCTAACATATATATAGCCCAATATAGCACAATATATATTTTTTCAAAGTTAATTTTCGTAAAAACCACTGGAGCACATATCTTGAGACATAGCAAAGGCACATCGGGCTACCAGTCCCTACAATTTTGCCAAGTTTGGTGGAAAACCATTCAGCCGTTCGGGCTAAAAGTGAGTCCAACCGCCCTATGGAAATTAACATGGGGAAAACACGTTTTGGGACCCCCTTTTATCTCGGCCCCCGCTTAACGAATCCCCCCCCAACTTTCAGGGAAGGACCGGAGCGCCGCGAGGCAAAGTTAAGGAAAATTTCAGGAAGATTCCTCAACCGGCGCCAAAGTTATTCCCAATAGAATGTTGCGATTTCCCTATGGAAAACAATCCTAACTATATATACCTACTGGCATTTGCCAGTAGGTAATATATATATTTATATATATATATAATATGCAACGAGGATCTCTGCGGGAATCGCAGAAAAGATGAGCCACAACAGGATTGCTATTCAAAAATACGCGGGTTTATTCAGCAGTCAAAGGACGACGCGTTTCGATCTCAGGCAAGATCTTGGTCACATAAATATCTATCTATCTATATCTACATATATATATATATATATATATATATATATATATATATATATATATATATATATATATATATATATATATAGATATATAGATATATATAGATATATACACATCACCGTACACTTTCTAATATCCGTGCTCCTCGGGGTCTCGTGGGGAGCAATGGTTGGACAAATGTCACGGCACAGCCCAGTGCCGGCAGAAGCAGGCATCACCTCTACACGGATATTAGAAGGCCCGGCCGAGCCTTTGGAACTCATGTTCGGGCGGGACAAACTGAACTCCATGATTGTTTTGCCTTGCATTATATTTGGAATCACGCAAGAAAAGACTACTGAGACCAGGATGCATTGTGGTAATCACATGGTTTATTTGAAGCGTTATTTAGTTGAACTCACCTGTGGGACTGTGGAGAAGCGTGGCTCAGTGGTTAGAGGCGGCAGACCCGGAAGCTGAGATCAGCCGTGGACCAGGGTTCGATTCCCCGCCTCGGCGGGTCTCGGGCTAAAAAATTCCACGGACTTGACAATTCTCGCTCCGGTGCCTACTCGACTCACGGGGTCACACTCTGCGACTCTGGGCAATAGCTTGCTTAATCTCCACTATGGCCCCTCGCGGCGGGATGCCTGGCTTTCACCTTGTGAATACCCTGCCGGGATATCTCACAAGGGAATACCAGGACGGGTTCCCTAAGCAAGCGCCTTGAGACCCCTGGGTGATTTGTGCGCTATATAAATCGAAATACATTTACATTTACATTTACTCTCAGTAGTCGTGATATCGCTATGCCCGTGATCAAGACGTAATGTTGAAACGTGTTGGCCAGTAACTGTGATTCCAGTCTACAAATTTGATTAAAGGAGATTTTCTCAGTTGTGGGTGTGCCGCTTATGTGCTCCTCGGGGTCACGTGGGGAGCAATGGTTGGACACATATATATATATCTATACACATCATGTGTTGACCATTGACTCCATGTTGCTTTAATTACATTTGTGAGCATGGTTTCATCTTATGTCTCTCTGACCCTACCTTTGAGCTGCAAACGCAGACAGGCCTAAGGTTACTTGAACACACACAGAAATGTTTATGTTTTTCACTTCACCGAGTGGGAGAGATAAGCCGGAAGAACAGACAAGTATGGGCTGCGTACAATGCCCAAGGATGAGAAAGTGAAGACATCTGCCTCAACTCTCATTGGAGCCTGGCCAGCTCTGTTGAGTAACCTCAACCAGAGAGTGTAGCCATCACCTATAGTGCAGATGAATGGAGGGGAGCTTCTAGAAGACTCTCTCTGCGTTAGTAAGAGTTCAAAAAGGGACATTTCTTGATGTTTTGTCAGGATCTCTCTTTAGGGGTGGATGCACCGCCTAGAGACCTTTCCCAGTTGAAGAGCTTTTGCTGAGACTGTCAACGGGTTCCCCAGTCGTACTGGTAGGATGATGCAAGACAGACAACTGTTGTACAGTTCCTACAAGTGGGACTGTGTATCCACACAACAAAATTGTCAGAATATGTACACTGAGTCCACACACCATCAGGATATGTTGCATCTATTCCTAGTTAGCTTACAGTGCCCCATCAGAACCCCCAACCATAACAGGGTACCAGATGATATCTGCAACCTCAGAACATGACAACTCTAATTCTCCAAGGAAATTGGGGTAGCACATCTATCCTTTCCATGTTATGCAGGCACGCCCAAAGAAAGACACAAGAAATTTTTGAAATAGCTTTTCAAACATTTAATGAAGCAATTGTATTAAAACATGAATTGCAATTATCAGCAAGCAGAAACAAAGCATCGTTATGAGCAATACAGAATTGTGAAAAACATTATGACAAAATTGTGTATGTGCTTATGCATACACTTATACTCCTACCAAATACTGCCTAGACTATCAAGAGAATAGTGGGAGTGCCCTTTGCCAGATCCCTTGGGACAACCAAACCCTTTATACCTGTGTGTGATGTATCAGGAAGCAGATATTTTGTAGAAAAGGCTGCTGTCCTTTGCAAGATAGAGATTAGAGTTTGCAGGGCTGCATCTCAGTCACAGGCAAAGTGCTCCAGGATAATTTGTAGAAGTGCTACTCTGACACATTTGGCTCAGAGGTGCTTTATAGAAGAAAAGCACTGTTCCAATCACACTGTGTCAGAGGAGCAGCCCTGATGTGATTGTTTGTGTTGCGACTCAGAGCAGGAAACCAAATACAAGGGAAATGAGCTCAATGTTCCTAGCCTTAGTTGGAGTGTACTAGGCAACTTGATAACATGATTGCTCAGAAATGTACTGCATGCAGAAAGATTTCAAAGTATGCTATCATGTACATGCAAAGCATGTAGAAAGTCACCTTTTGGAAAACGATGTCAAGTTTAAACATGTAACTAAAATGGTGATTTGTGCTCTGGCCACATTGAACTGTACAACACTATGGGACTGTGGATGAGGAACATGGCGGCAGCAGGCTAGCTGCCGCGGTACTCCACTCTGGGCTCTAGCGGAGCGTATGGGCTTTTTTCACTCGCGAATGAGGGCTGACATCTATCATTGATATTCCTGGCAGTTCTGCTTTCTGCTTTTTCTGAATATACCCTTGTTTTGAAAAATAGCTCTTTTTAGGAAGAGTTCTTCCTACGACCGTTCATCCCGGTCTCCTTTCTTTTTCCATGCACGTCTGCAGGGGCGTGCTTCAATCCGACTCGGCGTTTGCTCGAGCTCTCCCGAGCACCTCGTCACCGGTTCAGCTGCTGCAGCGGACACGGATTCAGACGCCGGCGGTGCCGTGGAAGTGGCATTGGGCCGCCCTGGAGCTCCGTCGCGGGAGGCAGGTGCGCTCCCTCTGCAGAGACATCCACCTTGAGGTTGCGGGCAGGAAGGGGTGCAGGACGACGTTGGAGGATACCGCTGGTACAGCCGTACCAATTTTGCCGCCAGCCTTGGTCTCGGTAACAGCTACGGAAGAGGTGGTGGGATCCGACACACTTGGACGATGATGAATCAGGTGAAGGGGAGCCAAGGAGAGGGGGGGCCAGTGGGGGCAGTGGCTATTAGATCTCTGAGGGCCCTAGAAGAGACGCATGAAGAGGGGCTCGAAGAGGGATCAACTGGGCTTGAGGAAGGGATAAAACTGGTTGCTGGGTCTGTGAGGCAGAGGACTAGTCTCGTTAAAAATCCATATTCCCTCAGAAGTCACAATTTAATCCAACCTGAGTCTTCCTCAAAATTAAGTCCAGTAACAGCTAACAAGGGCCGTAGAGGAAAAAAAGCTGCCAAAAACCTGAACTTGCATTGCAACCTGGGGGGGGGAGACTAATCAGTGGAAGCCAAACTCCTTTGGTGCCTCAGCATTAGAAACCACGCAGGGGATTGAGGGGAAGGACCAGGACTATTCCGCTGTGGGATTCAAGCAACTTAACCCAACTAACGCATCAATCACCAACAACAGAAGTAATATCAGTGATATTAGAAGCACCATTAAAACGCCATTTAAACCCTCTTCCTACCTCTCCTCCGAGTTCAAACCTAAACGAGCTAAGAAATCCAAGGCAGTTAAATCAGTTAAATCAGTTTTGGATTCAGGTTCAAAGATAACACCTTCTTTGCGATCTTACTCTAAGGCCATACCTCAGGTCTTGAACCTTGCACAGAGCAGTCCCCCCTGCCAGTGTGCCTCCAGACATAAATCCTAGCTTAGCGGTATCTAGCTGTATGGCTCTTCAGTCTCTTCTCTTCAAAATATGGAAAAGGAGTCATATAATGAGAGCCAACCTGGTGAGGTGGGACGCCTATCTATCGATATCACATTGGCAGATACTACGTTAGCAAATGTAGATCCAACTACTCTTTCTTTAGAGGCACCAATGGAGCAGCGCATTAACAGCACCAACAGTCCTATTAGCTCATCAAGCTCTACAAGCCTGAATAAGCCTATCTTGATACTGGCGTCTCCAACTAGTATCACGGAGGTGGTAGACTGCAGTCTCCTTGGCAAACATATCGGTTCAGAGTCTGATACATGTTTTGAGCCAGCAGAATTAGCGAATCAACAATTACAATTTGAGGCCTCCTCTAATGAGAATCAGAATATCCAATCGCAATCAGCTCACAGCGCTCCCGCTAGTTCTGACACGCAACTATTTGCTAGTACTACTGCATCTGCTACACCCCCAGATCTTTCCTCACTACTGTCTTTGTTTTCTAATTTGTCGGCTGACATTAAACGTGGTTTTGAGGAGTCATCCAAAATTCAGAAAGAGATCAGGGCGTACTGCGAATCACTAGATAACAAAATAGACTGGCTTTTTTCAAGAACTGGGGCGTTGGAAGAAACAACTGCTGCAATGTCACTAGAATTAGAACGTGCTAAAGAAGATATAGCGAAACTCAAAAGAGAGGATATCACATTGGCGGATAGAATGGAGGTCCTGGAAAACAACGCGAGGCGCTGTAATATCCGCATCCTGAATATACCTGAAAGGAGTGAAGGAACCGACATCAAGCCATATATAATCCAACTTCTTAAAAAGTCTCTAAATCTAACACATACTGAGGAGGAACTGAACGTAGACATCCAGCGGATCCACAGGGATCCCTTCAGGCGGAATCCGCAGCGGACGAAGCCATGGAAGATACTGGTTAACTTTCACACTTTCCAATTGAAGGATCACATTCTTAACTTAGCCCTCAAACAAAAATCCCTCACTGGAGGGGGCTTTACTTTCCAAATACGATCTGATCTTTCAAGGGCAACCCTTGATAGACCGTGGGAATTGGGTAGGAGAATGGAGGCCTTTAGGAGCAAAGGGGCATCTGTGCAGCTAATTTTTCCTGCGGCACTGAGAATCATGTTTAATAACAAAATGTTTAATGTTCGCACATGATGAGCTATTGATGAATTTTGGCACTTTTAAAAGTTGATGGTTGATTAGACTTAATACGAGATATCAGGGGGTCCCTTCTACAGTTGTTTAGAGACTCTAAGCACGAATGAATATCAATATGAATGTGAATATAAATGTGCTACAACTTCAGGTTGATATAAACCTTCTCAATAAAAGAGTATCAAAATAAGATAGTTAGAAAGGACAAAGTAGAAATAAATGAAAAAAAAGGGATTTGAAAAAAAAAGTATATATATATAAATTCACTGAAAAAACCATAGGTTTCACACCAGTTATAGTTAGGAATTAGCATTTAAAAAACCTATTAAATTCACTGAAAAAACCATAGGTTTTACACCAGTTATAGTTAGCTGGGAATTTTACTCGCATAAAACCATTGAAATTCCAACGTTATAGTTAGTTGGACTCACTATAACTTGCACGTGCAATGCACTGCTGATGATGTCACATATTACATCACTCATGATATGGTCAGTGACATCACTCATGACATCACTGATGACACCATCCAGTGAATGTGTGTCTTTCTGAAAAATAAATAACAGTGAGTAATGTTTAAATATTTAAATATATGTATTAATGTAACACTTTGTGTATAAGTGGCTGCATGGGTTGGTGTGTAGCTACATGTGTAGGTATATGGGTTATTAGATGTTTTTCTTAGTATCAGTATAAGTGTTTGTATGGTTTGGTGGGGGTATTACTTAGCACATAGATGCATGAATGACTGACTCTCTGTTTGTATGTGTTTTCAATACAGCACATGTGCAGGACTGTATGGGTGGATGAGTGTGTATATGTGTATGTTAGTGAGTGAATGACTGTCTCACTAGTGTCTTTATCAGTAACTACATATGTTTTAATGTAGTATTTGTGAATATTGATGTATGTAAGTGAGTATATGTGAGAGTGAGGGATTGTAAGAGTTCCTTTTTAAATTAGTATGTGTTTCTATAAGTGATTGTTTAAGAGAGTAAGTATGTGTAAGTTTCCTTAAAAGTAAAGTGGTAGTGTGTGTATAACTGTATATGCAAATAAATGGATGTTTAATAGTTTATTTGCATGTGTGAGTATGTGTGACAGTACCTTTTGGATGACTGTCGGTGTGTAACAGGATGTATAGGTGTATCACTACATATGATGAGTGAGTATATGTATGACTGACTACATAGAACTGTTGGTGAATGAGTGGATGTGTACATAGATGGTGGAATTACTGAATTTGTTGTTGTAACTGGTATGGGTATCTCCATTTTTTTGAAAATTTTAGTTTCTATTTTTGAATATGTGTTTCAAGGGTTACATTACAGTGAAAGGAGGTCTGTCACTCTGTCACAAGGATGGTGTCATGAGTGATGTCACTGACCATGTCATGAGTGAGGTAATATGTGACGTCATCAGCAGTGCATTGCATGCGCAAGTTATAGTGAGTCCAACTAACTATAACGTTGGAATTTCAATGGTTTTATGAGAGTAAAATTCCCAGCTAACTATAACTGGTGTAAAACCTATGGTTTTTTCAGTAAATTTAATAGGTTTTTTAAATGCTAATTCCTAACTATAACTGGTGTGAAACCTATGTTTTTTTCAGTGAATTTCATCGGTTTTTTAATAGCAAATCTCTATAGGTATGAAATATTATTTTTATAATGAATTTTATATTGTATAAATATGTAATTTTAATTTTTTTTTTGTAATTTTTTTTAATATTTTTTGCCTGGTACGCTCCCGGGGCGAGTACCGGTGAACGCCCGGGTAAGTGCAATGTTACGGCGCACCCCGGGGCGCGTACCGGGGAGCGTCCCGTTAGCGCTATTCCCGCGAACGAAAACAACATCGTGACGTATCGCGTAGCCGCGTGATGCGTCATATGACGCACTGCGTAAGCGCACCCGGAAGCACGTGATCGCATACGATCGCGCAACGTAAGCACCCCGACGCGCTTACGCTACGCGCCCCAGGGCACGTAGCGTAAGCGCGTCAAGCCATGTGACTTTAAAATAACACTTTTCATTGGTTCAGAACATTTTTTTTCAAAATATTGAGAAACCCACCCATTTCTCTCACTATTGATTTGTACTTGGAGAGAGCAAGAGGTATTCTTTGCATTATCTGCTTCTCAAAGTTTCCTGATCTACAGCAATGGCTGCAAGGGAGTCATCCAGCAGTGATTCTGATGTTTTTTTGCGTGAGGACCCTCCTCACCACAAAACGAAGGACCACTTCATTTGGAAATTTTTTGACATCCCTGAAGGAAAAAAAAAGGTTAATGCTGCTAAGGTAACCTGCAAGATATGTGGCAGTATTTTATCCAGAGGCAATCCTAATAAAAAATATAGCTTTGGAAATGCCAATTTAATTAGGCATGTCCAGAGAAGACACCCAAAAAACTATGCCAGGGAGAGTGTGAGGGACCTGGCACGGAAATTACCAAGAGATGGCAGCAGCACCTCCACTGGTGGAGCAACACCTTCAGGAACACCACGTGGAAGAATGGTCCCTAACGTGCAGCCGGTGTTTGCAGGCATAAAATTTCTATGCGTGGACTGTGATGAACTGCTCTGTTATGGGGAGCAGAGCGTTGAACTCATTGCTATAAAGAGACAGGAACACCGCTGCCCTCCCCGTCCCTAATTTTTCACAATTTTTTGCTCCTGTTGAGCAGTTTTGGAATCCCTGTTTTTGGTTTTCCCCTGAAAAAAATCCAAAAAAATATAAAATCGTTTTAAAAAAGTATAAAAAAATATAAAAAAACAAAAATTTTAAAAAAAGTTCTTTTCAGAACTACCTCCAATTTATAAAAAAATGCTACATTTTTTTAAACTCTGTCATTCTTTTTTCTCCATAGTACGCTCCCCTGTACGCTCCCCGGTGCGCGTACCGGGCGCTCCCCCCGCGAAAATCGATTTAAAAAAAAAAAAAAATGTTGTCCCGCGGGACCCTTTTATGGCCCCCACATCAAACCTAGGGGGTCAGGCGGGGTGTACCCTGCCCCCTTTTGGTCATTTCCCCCTTTTGTTTTTAGCCACCCCTTGTGTCTCGGTCCTACCGAGACACAAGATGGCGGCCGCTCCGGACTGTTTCGAATGTTTACAGACACCCGAGAGCCAATCAGCTTCCCGTGCGCAAGTCGCGTGGCGCGCCCGGAGCGCTCCCCGGTGCGCATACCGGGGCGCGGCTCTAGATATATACATTTTTTTTAACCTAAATTACTCAAAATCCTCTGGAGCACATATCTTGAGACATAGCAAAGGCACATCGGGCTACCAGTCCCTACAATTTTGCCAAGTTTGGTGAAAATCCATTCAGCCGTTCGAGCTAAAAGTGCGACCGACCGCCCTATGGAAATTAACATGGGGAAAACAAGTTTTGGGACCCCCCTTTTATCTCGGCCCCCACTTGACGAATCCCCCCCAAACTTTCACAGGCAAAGTTGCTGAAAAATTCAGGCCGATTCCTCAACCGGCGCCAAAGTTATTCCAAATAGAATGTTGCGATTTCCCTATGGAAATCAATCCTAACTATAACTACCTACTGGCGACCGCCAGTAGGTAATATAAATAAACAAGAGAAAAGGGAAAGGGAAAAAAAGGAGAAAAAAAGGTAAATCGAAGGAAAAAAAACATAAAGGGGAACAAATATACACATAAGTATTAAAATCTCTATAGTGTTACAATCCAATACAACTCAATTAATTTTAATTGTGGCCACAATAGGCTTAACTCTAGTTAGACTTATTTAGTCCTCTACACTATAGTTAATAACGCTTCGCCTGAGCCTGGGTTGGGGCGGGGTATCACAAACCGGACCTGTTCCGGTTGGCCAATCAAGGGTTCCTCAGGGGGTGGGGGACTTCACGTGGGTGAGGGTTAGGGTAAAAAAACACAAAAAGTTTCTCATCTCTAAATTGGCTGCTGACAATTTCATATGTAAAAAATGGATGGACTGTGTATCTCCAAGTAGTACCAAGGGGTGTAGCTCAGCAGTACCAAGTCTTACTAGATATATCAACTATGAGTACCATTAAGATCCTCTCCTGGAATGTTAATGGCCTGCGCACCAAACCTAGATCAAACACGATTCTACAATATATGCGTGACTTTGATGCGCAGGTCATTATACTCCAGGAGACACATCTAATTGAAGCTGAGGTATTAGACCTGGTGAAAAAGAACAGGTGGATAGATTTATCAGTTGCTACTTCTCAGACAGTTAACACCAGAGGGGTTACCATCCTCTTCAAAAAAACTATCAATACTAGACTCTTGAAGCAGAAGGTTGATCCCTTGGGTAGGAGGGCTATTGCGGCTGTCATGATAGGTGGTTCATGCTACATTAGTGGGGTACTATGGGCCTAACCGAGATGACTCCTCTGCCCTGACCTCTCAATTCTCTGAGCTCTTGCATTTTCCAGAGCCAATGATAATGATAATAGCGGGAGACTTTAACATCGTGCTTGATCCCTTGTTGGACAAGTCCACTTCTAGCCGATAATTTGCTCTTTCTAAATCCAGAGACTTTTTACTTAAATCCATGCATCAATATGGAATTATTGACATTTGGAGAGCAAGGTCGGGTCAGAAAACCGCTTTTTCCTTCCGAAACTACAAATATCGCCATAGATCCAGGATCGACTTCTTTCTAGTAAGCAGAGTCTTGATTAATTTAGTTAGGAGTGTAACTTACTTACCATCTCATCTGTCGGACCACTCGGTGGTACTTTTAGATCTTGAACTACAATCAAACCCCCGATTAGATCATGGTGTATTGATAGGTCTCTCCTTACATCTCCTGACGACCTAGACTATATTAGAGTAGAAACGCAGGAATTCTTTAAAGTTAACATCGGTTCCGCTTGTTCCAGTACAGTATGGGACGCTTTCAAATGTTCTTTGAGAGGGGTCATTAAGAACAAAACTACGTTTCGTAAGAAGCAGTATACCCAAGAGGTCACATCGGTGGAGGCCAACATATTGATAGCCCAAACAGAGCTAGAAAAACTTAACCAAGCCCCTGATCATGTTACACTGGCTAAACGTGAGGAGTTGATGAAGCTCAAAGGGCAACTAGCCTCTCTACTTAACCAGCGCATTTTGCAAAGGTGGAAAGCTAGTAAATTAGCCCATTTCGAATTTGGTGAAGGGGCGGGTAAATTACTAGCCTGGAAGTCTAGAACTGATCAGACCCGTAACAATATTGGGTCTATAACTACTAGCTCCGCTACAGTATCCTCTGACCCAGAAATTAGGTCAGCCTTTATAGACTTCTTCCAGGCTATATATCAAGAGGATAATAACATCTCCTCTGAAAATGTAAAGAATTGGCTCAGTAAAATTTCATTGCCATCACTCTCCATAGAGCAAGTTGCTTTTCTAGATCAAGCTATAACGGCAGAAGAGGTGTCAGCTGCTATACTTAACAGTAAGAGCGGAAAGGCGGCTGGGCCAGATGGCCTGCCTGCCGAGATATATAAACATCTTGTGGCTGACATTGCTCCCTTCCTTGCTAAGTTATTTAATCAAGTCTTGATGGAGGGTGATTTACCACCCACATCGTGGAATAAAGCGTCGATCACGCTCATTTTGAAACCTGGAAAGGCCTCCACCGCCTGCGGCTCGTATCGCCCTATTTCAATACTTAACGCCGACTACAAGATCTTCGCGTCAATTCTAGCAAAGAGGCTGGGGCAGGTTGCCCCCTCAGTCCTACATCCCAATCAAAAGGGCTTTGTTAAAGGTAGCCAGCTCTTTGAACTGACGTATGACCTAATAGGAGCGATCGATATGGCAACTAGTTCATCGTTGCCCTTGGCTATTCTCACACTGGACGCAGCCAAGGCCTTCGACAGGGTCAACTGGGTGTACCTGTCGGGGGCCTTGGAAAAATTCGGCGTGGGTCAGGCTTTCCGCAGAGCGGTGGAACTGCTATACCATAAACCATCTGCCTTGGTGTTGGTCAATGGCGGACTGTCGGAACCATTTGCCATCACAAGGGGAACACGCCAGGGTTGCCCGCTATTGCCCCTACTTTTCGATCTCTATATTGAGCCATTTGCTCAAAAAATGCGGGAGGACAATAACATCATACCTTTCAGATATAGAGATTGGGAAAAAAAAGTATCCCCGTATGCTGACGATATCATGATCTTAACTTCAGATATCAACAATGCGTTTCCGTCAGTCATAAACTTAGCCCTACAATTTGGTAACATCTCCGGCTATGAAGTAAATGCCACCAAGACCGAGGTCATGGTGTGGAACAGCGAAGCAACGGGGCTTCCTGTGCAACCCTGTGATAACATGAGATATCTCGGTATAAAAATTGTCAAGGATATCAATTTGATCACCTCTACTAATTTCACTTTGGTGGCAAAAGAATGCAGGAAACTAATGAGTTCTTGGGAGCATCTTCCACTAACACTCATGGGTCGGGCAAACCTGGTTAAGATGTCTATCCTACCTAGGTTGACCTTTATTTTCAATAGTGTACCACTCTAATTTGATAAAACATTGATAGCGAAGATGCAGAGTGACATCACCTCATTCGTCTGGAAGAAGAAGAGGGCAAGAATGGTCTGGAGGAAACTGAGGCGTCGTAGGGAGAAGGGTGGCTTGGCAGGTTACAGACCTCCAGATCTATGCTTGGGCCTTTCAGTTGACACACGCCCGAATGCTACTTAAAACTCCATCAGATCGAGGCATCGGATTGCTGTTTTCAACATTACTACAGTGTGAAGGTCTAAGTCAGCTGGGGTTCCTATTCAAGTTCGGTGACCCCAAATTTTTTAAGAAGATTAAACTAAAGGTGTTGCAGGGCCTAGCAAGAACTTGGTATAATCTCAGAGTCACCACCAAAATTGGCTATCACTCTAACAGATCTCCTATATGGGATCTCCCAGCTTCTCCTGGCTGGGCTAACGACGCACTGATAAGTCCACTAAAAGACGCTGGAATCTCCACATGGGGAGACCTGTTTTTTGAAGGGGATATGTTCTCCTGTGAACATCTAGTGAGTAAGGTGGGCCCTAATTTCTCTAGATTAAAGTTTCTACAAATCTCAAGCTGGGCACAAGCACAAAGAAATGGGCCTCCTCGCCACCAACAACCACCTCTAGGAGGAAGTAGCCAACTGGAATCTTCTTTACTTGACAAGACTCCTGCGCCCAAGGAGGTCTCCTTCTTTTACAACCTAATTTTAGAGGAGATTGATGGGGAATTTCATCTCCCAGACCAGTTGTGGGGCTCCCTCTTGCCTGTGATAAACTTACATGAACTATGGCTAACCTCCTGCAATGTTCTCTGGGATATCGTCAAACCTGCTTGGCTTTGTAGACACCACCTTTGTACCCTTCACAGGGCTTATTATTCTCCTCAGAGATTGTCCAAATTTACATCAGGCAAACCAGTGGCCTGTGCCCGTTGTGGCCAAGTGGCAGCCTCGGACGCACATATGTTTTATGATTGCCCGCATTTAACATCTTACTGACAATCAATAGGCAATAAATTAACATCTTCAATAGGCTCCACCGTGAGTATAGATCTCCGACTAGTAATTTTTGGAGTAGTGAACAAAAAGCGGAGTCCAAATAACAACCTTTTGTTCTACTCTATGCTGGTGGCCCGTCGTGAAATCTGCAAGCGTTGGAAAGATGTATCTCCTCCGTCGCTACATGATTGGTGTTCCTCCATGCTACAAATATCAAAAATTGATCTTTCCAGGGCGGGAAAACTTGACAAAAGAGCTTTTTGGCTGAAACTCGATTGGTCCCAATAATTTGAGCTGGGTTTTTTTTTTTTCCCCCAGTTCCAATGATTACGAAGCCATGATTCGCTCTCTCTTGCTTTAACGCCTTCGCCCTTTCTTTTAGGCAAATTGGCGCCAATAGCAATGGTGGAAACTGCTTAATGGCAACTGCCTGTCCAATGGTACACAAGTGGTAGGGATCAGCTGGGAGAACGACATTGCTGCAGGGTTTCTGAAGGATTCAAACTACGTTTACACCCCAGCCAGCCATGTACTGAGACAGCATGTCCATCTCACACATTCCACTCTTTCCTGTCCACGGTACTGACGGGCTAAGCCATGGTCGAGATGAGGAACAAAAAAAAAAAAAAAACCACTATGGGACTGTATCATGATAGACTTTTCTGGCTCAGCGCAGAGCTGAGGACCTGATTTATGTCCCTGCAGGGTGCAAAGTGAACTCATTTCATACAATATTTCTCTACTTGAGAGCTTTATTTTCAGGCAGTGCAGCTCAGAATCAGAAAAAGCCAAACTTTGCTTACTGTTTCCGAGCATTACTGTCTGAAAATAAAGCAGTAACTCAGAGAAATAGTGCATTAAATTAATTCATTCACGCCCTGCAGACAGATAAAACAGACACTCAGTTCTGCTTTGCGCCAGAAATGCCCATCCTGATATGGCCACAGGTTAGTCTCACTCTGTTATTGCGGACAGATATGTATCATCCATACATGAAGAGATGCCACCTCTGGACCCTTTAGTAAACAAACAAATAGTTTCTTTTTTCCACATCTCAGCATTCGGTACTGAGCAGTTGTAGAATTAATTGAATTTATGAGATCATGCTTTATGCTGTTATGTTCTCTGCATGCTTGGCGACCCCTTAACTGCCCTACACCATAGCCCAGGTGTATTGCTGATAAGTTGCGGAAGCGAAAATGTAAACGTTCTATGATAGGTGCAGACTGATTGTGTTCTCCTCTTTAATTGCTTTGTCATTTCTACAAGGAATTACACAAGATCCATCGACACAGGAGTATACACGGCAGCATAGGAATGTAATTCATACATAGACATAAAAGTATAACTAACGGATCGAGGGGCATATTATCAACAACTAGCGATATTTATCGCTAAAGAAGCTTAGAGAAATTTTTTTTATCGCCAAGCATCGCCGGATTTTATCGCAGAGATAACGTGCTATTAGCAACGTTTATCTCCAATGCGATAAAATAACCGGCGATAGCGGCAAAATGCGTGAATATCGCTGGAAAACCAGCGATATTCATGCATCATCGCCAATAGGGTCTTAGCCAGAATATCCACCTCCCATTGGATATAATGGCTAAGAACTGGTCTGAGCAGGTGTTAGTTTTTAGAGATATTCGCACTTAGCTCAAATTATTTATCGCTACGCCTGCCTTGCTAATAGGCGATAGCGACGTTAGCGACTGCTTTCAGTCGCTAACTGGTTGGGTACGCCCACTTTGCATGTCATTAGCGATAAATATCGCTGACATGCAAAGCGGGCCCTAAACCGCTTGCTATCACCTAAAAGCTGTTGCTAACTAATGTTAGCGACATCTTGCTAATAGGGCGATGAAATTATCGCCGCTTTGTGGCCGAAAACGGCCGCAAAAGTGGCGATAATTTCATTTCACATGCCTTGATAATATGCTTGCATGTTCCTAATACAGCAGTGGTCAGCCTTTTTAATGAGCCTTGAAACCAAAAACAATAAGAAAAGAGAAGAAACTATGAAAACAAACCAAAAGGAGCAGGTGAGGAAATTTTGGAGCATATTAGCAAGAACCTCATTAAAAATATCGCCGTAATAGCGGCAGGAAACTGCCGCTAAAACGCGATAATGGGCTTGCTAATATGCGTTATAGAATTCCAATAGAAGCCCAGGTTAGATGTCCTACACATCTAACCTGGGCTTCTATTGGAATTTTATAACGCATATTAGCAAGCCCATTAACGCGGTTTTAGCGGCAGCTTCCTGCCGCTAAAACGGCGATAATTTTAGCAAGGTTCTTGCTAATATGCCCCTTTGTGTGTAATGGATAGTGGAGCTGCCCGAGCCATCGATGAGACAAGCTTGTAACGTATTAGGAAAAGGGACAATCAACAGAATTAACTGACTAACCTATCCGCCACTTAAATTACTTTCATATTTCCCTATACTAATTGAACAATAATCCTTTATTGTTCCCGAGTAGCGTACAACTCGCCGACCAAGCGCTTCAAAGCCTCGTCAGGGGTAGTAAGCGCTATATAAATGCAATTACAATACAATACAATTACTCATCGCTATGAAACAAGCGATATGGCGATACATCTCCCATGGGAGTGCTCATGTCATGGGGAATATATCCAACTTCATTTTACCGTGTATTGTCACAAGTTAGGTATTGTCACTAAAGCGCACAATAGTGGCGTCCATAGAAATTCAAATTCACTAAACGATGCTGGGCTGTAGAATGTAGATTTATGTCAGGTATGCAACTAATGTTCGATAGAAAGGCAACACCGCCCTCTGCTGTTATTACACTGAAAGCACTCTCAAATAAAAAATCAAGACTGGCGTCCCAAAACATGGATGAATGAATGAATGAATGAATTTGGGATTTGTATTGCGCGACTTAACCCGGCATGGGCGGTGCAACAATACAAGAGAAGAGGGCGTTTAGGGGGCACAAGGACAAGGCTCGTCACATCACGAGGATGAGTATCGGATTAGGCTGTTACAGATACACAGAGTGTTTTGCATTTTCCGCCGGACTAATTCAGTTCTGCAGTTCGCGCAACATAACCGGTATTTGGCACAGTGATGATGCACGGTACGCATCTACGGGCTTTAATTATTACCCCTAGCTCCTTTTCATGCTTTAACCCCCTACAACCCAGCCATCATTGCACCTTTCCCATACATAAATTCTAGCCACGCTGCATGGCTGAAAGTTAAAAAAAAATGGCGATGTGCTGCTTTATAGTGCTATAAATAAACGCTATGACGCGCGCAGCACTGGCTGCTTAATACACTTTCCTTTTTTTACTTCCGCCATGCTGTGCAGCAACCATGCTGCAGTACAACATGGCTAAAAGACATTGGCAAAGCCAATAGCACTCACATCAGCAGCGAGATTAGCTTTGCCAATGCTTGGTTTCCTTCCTTGTGCACCGCCACAGCCTATGGTTGTCCAGCCTTGATCCCTCTGGCGTGAGGTGGGGCTCTAGGAGCCTTCACTCCCATACCATTGTCATTGCTGCTGGATCTAGGATTTTGGCCTCAGCTCTGGGCTTTTACTAGCAATAAAACAGCCCCAGGAAGCACCCTTCGAAGTTGCTTGTATCTGTGACTGTGTTCATGGTGTCAGTGACCTCCTGAGAGAATGCATTGATTTTTAGACAATTCCTCAAAATGTGCAAGCAACATGACAGTGCTAACACGTCAGATACCCCGTGGTTAATTTTGCCAAGCTTTCTCAGGGACAGATATGCCCTGTACAAAAGGCTGAATTGTATATATTTAAACCTGGCACAGCGAGTCACTATATGACAGTGTTAAAGGCCACCTCAATTCCTCACTGAAACAACCCTCTTCCAATCTCCGTTCCCTATTTCTCCTGAAGGGGAGTTAGCAGTGTAACTGTAAGTTCCAATGATGCAAACATACCCAACTATTTTTCTACCTGCTCCCAGTATTTGTATTAGTTTGTGTTTCAGCAGTTCATTGTCCCTTATCTCCCAGGCATCACACACCACCCTACATAGCTACACACCTTACTAATGGGCTGGTTTTCCCAGTTCCTCCCGCCTCATAGTGATGTTGGAGGCCCCATCCCCTCCTAACAGGGAGCTTACGACTACGCAATCCTTCTCCTAGGGGCATGAAGTGCAAAATCCATATAGAGGGTGACGGATTAAGGACGCTCTCCATGTCTGTGTCTGTTAGGTCCCGGAAGGGACTGGACCTTACACTCTACCTCCCTCTCTTCTGTCTGAAGAGAGGGAGGCGCTCAGGTAAGCCCATCAGTTTTCACAACTGCTAATGATCTAATGCAAGCAGAGGGGCCCTCAGTCCACCACACTTCTGTCAGAACTAACCTCTTGGGGCCGTTGTCTCCACTAACCATAGAGTTAGTAGCTTCGGCCATAGTCCTACTTCCAATCTCATCAAAGAAAATGATCCTCCGGGATCTAGCCCATAGTAATTCCTCACAATTCACCTCTATGCAATGCATGCAGAAGTTTCCAGAGTGGGGACCCATTTGTGTCACTTCAGTGTATAGCTTGCATGAATCCCCATTAGGGTCAGCTTAACTCCTCCTTAAACTAAGCAGGGTGGAGGTAGTCACTCTGATGCACTGCCACTTCAGAAGCGTTGAAACAGTTGTTCCTGAGTGTAATGTCACTCAACTGCCATAAGGTGGGAATTGCCACTTCTTAGTAGAATCCCACAGCCAGTTAACAGGATAGACACCCTCATTCAGCTAACAGAAGGGAGGCAAACCAGGTAGCATGGAGCCAGCACCACCCACTCAAAGAACTCTACCACATCAAGAATCTATAAACCCTCGTTGCGCAAACAACTTAGAACAACAACCAGATTTTCACACACCCATAATCCGTCTCCGCATCTATTTATTTATTTTATTTAGACAGTTTTGAATAGCGAGAACGTGACCCTTGGGTATCAGAGCACTTCACAGATACAAATACAATAGGTAGGTTAGGGATACATCTTGCATAGAATAACTATTCAGAGAATGAGGTAGGTAGGTATAAAGTTATGTAGTAAACCGTATCATATTGATAAAAGGTAGGTTAGGTATTCCATTATAAAGCATTATAGTATAAAAATGTACAATGGCAAGGTATATTAAGCTACTACTTGACATCGGCATGTGCATATTCCAATATAATTTCAGCCAGTGTCTGTCTTCAAGGTTATCATACATGCCTACTGTACTGTAAAATGTAGTACAATAACAATAGATCCAAATTGTCTTTATCGGTGCATTTTTCATTCAGATTCTGGGTAAGCATAGCGCCTCTAGGTTATCCCAGTACAATTAGTGACTTTCTATTTACTTCCATTTGTAGTTCTGCTTTGGCAAAAATATGTCGCGGTGGCGGTGAGGTCCCTTCTTGCCTAAGTGAGGAACTTACTCATTAGGAAAATCTTAGCTTCCCTCTTGAATGTTGCCGTGTTAGTAATTTTCCTAACATTTGGAGGGAGAGAGTTCCAGATTCTAGGGGCTGCTCCTGAGAAAGCTCTGTCGTATGTTTTCTTTTTCCGGAAGATTAAAGTTAACTCTTCCACAGAAGACCACAACTCAACACACACAAAAACTTACTAGGAAGAAAATGAGACCCAAAGCACAAAGAAGACACACAGTTACCAGATTCCCAGATCCTCACCTTTCAGTTCCAGCTTACAGACCTTCAAGACCCTGACACAGTCCCACCTCTGTACTTCCTTTTCAGCTAACATCACTGGACCACCCTCTCCTGCAGCCACATGGGTTCTCCCTTATTCTCAGCTTACCACCCAGACCACAGCCACTATTCCCTTTCTCTGAACTCAGCACCCTTTCCTACTCCCTTCCCTTGTTACTAGGGCCACCTCCACCTTAACCTCAACTCAAGGAAACAGAAGCAAAACAGCTAAAATACCTGGTTTCAATGCAAGCATCTTAGATCCCATTTCAGAAACAGCACCAGACTTCACCTTTATCAAGGAAACTTGGTTAAGTGATGACACCACACCAGCATGTCCTAAGGCCATTCTTCTTGAAGATGTATAATCGAAAAGAAACCTTATGGGGCAAGATAGAAAAGGGTCTAGCAATCATCTTTAAGAAATCTTTGAAACGCTCACCCAATGAAGATGGTGACACTACCCATTGTGTATCTGTGCTGGTGAGATGCCAACCCATAGCAACCATTGCTGGCGCCTTCCTCCTAATTTAAAAATCACCTCCAGGCAATGGGAAACGTAAAGATTCCTTACTGGAACCAATGACTAAATTATACTAAACCATCCTGGTCTGTACATTCTCAAGAACTTTCACACTGGGTTCCAAAAAAGGATCTAATAAATACCAAATATCTCACACATCAACCTCGTAGACCCACAACCTTTTACAAATTATATCTGAACCAATTCAACCGGCTGGACACACACTTCATGTCTTATTCACCTTGTGTGGTAACCCACAACTCCCTCATTACCTGGAGCACCCATCACATTGTTGCCTTCAAGTCAACTGATTGACTGTTTCTCCTGAGGCGGAAAGCCGGGAGCACGAGCTGTGTTTATTTTAAAATTTGAGTGTCACATATCTTTGTATTTTAATACTCACCCCTGCTCCCTTCCAGCACTTATTTGGAACTTAACTCGCCCAGACTACGCCGCGCAGCAGATCTAGCGCTGCCGCGGAAGTTGAACCGGGACACTCTTGGCGCCATCTCCGGCGCTTGCCGTGGCCACGCCCCTTTTTGAGGCCACGCCCCCTCTGAGCCCTTTAAAAGGCGTTGATTGCAAACGCCGGGCTGATTGACTGTTTCTCCTGAGGCGGAAAGCCGGGAGCACGAGCTGTGTTTATTTTAAAATTTGAGTGTCACATATCTTTGTATTTTAATACTCACCCCTGCTCCCTTCCAGCACTTATTTGGAACTTAACTCGCCCAGACTACGCCGCGCAGCGGATCTAGCGCTGCCGCGAAAGTTGAACCGGGACACTCTTGGCGCCATCTCCGGCGCTTGCCGTGGCCAAGTCCCTTTTTGAGGCCACGCCCCCTCTGAGCCCTTTAAAAGGCGTTGATTGCAAACGCCGGGCTGATTGACTGTTTCTCCTGAGGCGGAAAGCCGGGAGCACGAGCTGTGTTTATTTTAAAATTTGAGTGTCACATATCTTTGTATTTTAATACTCACCCCTGCTCCCTTCCAGCACTTGTTTGGAACTTAACCCGCCCAGACTACGCCGCGCAGCGGATCTAGCGCTGCCGCGGAAGTTGAACCGGGACACTCTTGGCGCCATCTCCGGCGCTTGCCGTGGCCACGCCCCTTTTCGAGGCCACGCCCCCTCTGAGCTACCTTTAAAAGGCGTTGATTGCAAACGCCGGGCTGATTGACTGTTTCTCCTGAGGCGGAAAGCCGGGAGCACGAGCTGTGTTTATTTTAAAATTTGAGTGTCACATATCTTTGTATTTTAATACTCACCCCTGCTCCCTTCCAGCACTTATTTGGAACTTAACTCGCCCAGACTACGCCGCGCAGCGGATCTAGCGCTGCCGCGGAAGTTGAACCGGGACACTCTTGGCGCCATCTCCGGCGCTTGCTGTGGCCACACCCCTTTTCGAGGCCACGCCCCCTCTGAGCCCTTTAAAAGGCGTTGATTGCAAACGCCGGGCTGATTGACTGTTTCTCCTGTCTCCTGAGGCGGAAAGCCGGGCGCAGGAGCTGTGTTTATTTTAAAATTTGAGTGTCACATATCTTTGTATTTTAATACTCACCCCTGCTCCCTTCCAGCACTTATTTGGAACTTAACTCGCCCAGACTACGCCGCGCAGTGGATCTAGCGCTGCCGCGGAAGTTGAACCGGGACACTCTTGGCGCCATCTCCGGTGCTTGCCGTGGCCACACCCCTTTTCGAGGCCACACCCCCTCTGAGCCCTTTAAAAGGCGTTGATTGCAAACGCCGGGCTGATTGACTGTTTCTCCTGAGGCGGAAAGCCGGGAGCACGAGCTGTGTTTATTTTAAAATTTGAGTGTCACATATCTTTGTATTTTAATATTCACCCCTGCTCCCTTCCAGCACTTATTTGGAACTTAACTCGCCCAGACTACGCCGCGCAGCGGATCTAGCGCTGCCGCGGAAGTTGAACCGGGACACTCTTGGTGCCATCTCCGGCGCTTGCTGTGGCCACGCCCCTTTTCAAGGCCAGGCCCCCTCTGAGCCCTGTAAAAGGCGTTGATTGCAAACGCCGGGCTGATTGACTGTTTCTCCTGAGGCGGAAAGCCGGGAGCACGAGCTGTGTTTATTTTAAAATTTGAGTGTCACATATCTTTGTATTTTAATACTCACCCCTGCTCCCTTCCAGCACTTATTTGGAACTTAACTCGCCCAGACTACGCCGCACAGCGGATCTAGCGCTGCCGCGGAAGTTGAACCGGGAAACTCTTGGCGCCATCTCCGGCGCTTGCCATGGCCACGCCCCTTTTCGAGGCCACGCCCCCTCTGAGCCCTTTAAAAGGCGTTGATTGCAAACGTCGGGCTGATTGACTGTTTCTCCTGAGGCGGAAAGCCGGGAGCACGAGCTGTGTTTATTTTAAAATTTGAGTGTCACATATCTTTGTATTTTAATACTCACCCCTGCTCCCTTCCAGCACTTATTTGGAACTTAACTCGCCCAGACTACGCCGCGCAGCGGATCTAGCGCTGCCGCGGAAGTTGAACCGGGACACTCTTGGCGCCATCTCCGGCGCTTGCCGTGGCCACGCCCCTTTTCAAGGCCACGCCCCCTCTGAGCCCTTTAAAAGGCGTTGATTGCAAACGCCGGGCTGATTGACTGTTTCTCCTCAGGCGGAAAGCCGGGCGCACGAGCTGTGTTTATTTTAAAATTTGAGTGTCACATATCTTTGTATTTTAATACTCACCCCTGCTCCCTTCCAGCACTTATTTGGAAATTAACTCGCCCAGACTACGCCGCGCAGCGGATCTAGCGCTGCCGCGGAAGTTGAACCGGGACACTCTTGGCGCCATCTCCGGCGCTTGCCGTGGCCATGCCCCTTTTCGAGGCCACGCCCCCTCTGAGCCCTTTAAAAGGCGTTGATTGCAAACACCGGGCTGATTGACTGTTTCTCCTGAGGCGGAAAGCCGGGAGCACGAGCTCTGTTTATTTTAAAATTTGAGTGTCACATATCTTTGTATTTTAATACTCACCCCTGCTCCCTTCCAGCACTTATTTGGAACTTAACTCGCCCAGACTACGCAGCACAGCGGATCTAGCGCTGCCGCGAAAGTTGAACCGGGACACTCTTGGCGCCATCTCCGGCGCTTGCCGTGGCCACGCCCCTTTTCGAGGCCACGCCCCCTCTGAGCCCTTTAAAAGGCGTTGATTGCAAACGCCGGGCTGATTGACTGTTTCTCCTGAGGCGGAAAGCCGGGAGCACGAGCTGTGTTTATTTTAACATTTGAGTGTCACATATCTTTGTATTTTAATACTCACCCCTGCTCCCTTCCAGCACTTATTTGGAACTTAACTCGCCCAGACTACGCCGCGCAGCGGATCTAGCGCTGCCGCGGAAGTTGAACCGGGACACTCTTGGCGCCATCTCCGGCGCTTGCCGTGGCCACGCCCCTTTTCAAGGCCACGCCCCCTCTGAGCCCTTTAAAAGGCGTTGATTGCAAACGCCGGGCTGATTGACTGTTTCTCCTCAGGCGGAAAGCCGGGCGCACGAGCTGTGTTTATTTTAAAATTTGAGTGTCACATATCTTTGTATTTTAATACTCACCCCTGCTCCCTTCCAGCACTTATTTGGAAATTAACTCGCCCAGACTACGCCGCGCAGCGGATCTAGCGCTGCCGCGGAAGTTGAACCGGGACACTCTTGGCGCCATCTCCGGCGCTTGCCGTGGCCATGCCCCTTTTCGAGGCCACGCCCCCTCTGAGCCCTTTAAAAGGCGTTGATTGCAAACACCGGGCTGATTGACTGTTTCTCCTGAGGCGGAAAGCCGGGAGCACGAGCTCTGTTTATTTTAAAATTTGAGTGTCACATATCTTTGTATTTTAATACTCACCCCTGCTCCCTTCCAGCACTTATTTGGAACTTAACTCGCCCAGACTACGCAGCACAGCGGATCTAGCGCTGCCGCGAAAGTTGAACCGGGACACTCTTGGCGCCATCTCCGGCGCTTGCCGTGGCCACGCCCCTTTTCGAGGCCACGCCCCCTTTCCCCCCTGCCCCTCCCCATAAATCATGTGTCGCTTCCGGACGTGCAGCGGACGAGCGCAGCGGGAGCGCCGTTTGTGCGCCGAAGGCGCGCCTAAGGCAAGCCCGTCTGCGCCCGTCTGCGCCAAGGTAGCGCCTGGTGCCAGCTATGCTGCATGTCTCATTCCAACAGACCCCAGCACGCTACCCTCTGGCCCTCCTTACTCTAAAGAGGAGCTCTTACAACTGGGTAAGGTATATGCTGATAAAGGAACCTTTACATTGCTACACGCAGCTTTTCCGCGAGCAGATTTTCTGGGCAACAATCTGTTAAAATGTGGGCTTTTGAATGTAAGGTCTCTGCCCAAACACAGCATCGAGATCCAATTACTTATCGAAACTCACGAACTAGACGTCCTTTTTATGACGGAAACATGGACTCGTCCTGACTGCCTGGTGGATCCGGGTTTTACTTGTCCTCCTGGGTTTAAATTCCTACACACCCCTAGGGCTAATGGTAGGGGAGGGGGGTTTGGTGCGATATTTACTGCATCCTGCAATATTAAGACTCTTGCTCTAGATCCGACCGAAGGTACGGAACTCTTAGGACTATCGATTCAGACTCACGCCGGGAACATTGTTACCGGGATAGTCTGCTACCGTCCACCTGGTGCGTTCAGCCTTCAGCATCAACAAGCGCTTTTGGCCACCTTAACCAATATTGCACTCCCGCATCACAAACTGTTTATTCTGGGTGATTTTAATCTTTGGCAGAACGGCGTACTTGATTCTGGTCTCCGCAACCTACTTCACTCCTGCGAAAGTCTTGGACTTTTCCAGTTGGTTACCGGAGCAACCCACAGGGGCGGACACCTTTTAGACCTATTGTTCGCAGGGCCCCAGTTGGTAGCAATGGGAGAAACTCTACCCATGGATTGGACAGACCATTCACTCATTAAGTTCTTTATAGACCTAAAAGGTGACCATTCCAAAGCTCCTGGGCTGATCAACAAAATTAAGTGCAGAGATTGGAAAGTTCTTACTCATCTGCATTCGTCAGGGGAAGTGTTTCAATTAGATCAATTCTTTGACGAGGAAAAACAGGTAGATGATAATTACTCCTCTCTCTGCTCAAAGATTACTTCTATCCTTGACGTTCATGCCCCTCTAAAAACTCGCAGCTGTAAGGGCACCAATTCCGCGCCTTGGTTCAATGATAGCTTAAAAGATCTGAAGCAGAGCTGTAAACATGCAGAGAGAATGTGGAGACAAACTATATTGAAACTGCTAAGGAACTTTGGAAAAATAAAGTTCGGGAATATAAGAACTTGATTAAAAAATCTAAAGCCGAGTATTACTCCTCCATGATCTGCAACTCCCCCAACAGCTCTAGAAACATCTTTAATATATTGAATAGTGTCACCAACCCGGAATGTGCTAAAAACACCATTGTTCCGTCCCAAGAGCTTTGTGAGAATCTTGCTGTCTTTTTCAAAGAAAAAATTGAACTCATCATCAAAGACTTAGAAGTCTCACCTGATTCTTTCCCTCCCCCGATCTCCAACCAAGACCCTCAGCGAACCAGCCAGGAGTGCCATTCTTGGCCTCAAATGATCTTCTTCTTGAGTTCCCATCTCTCACGTATGAGGCCTTCTGTAAACTAGCCAGAAAGATCTCCTCTGGGTCTCCCTTAGACCCTGTTCCACATAAAATATGGAAGGAATTTGAGTTGGAACTTCTTCCTTCCCTTCACTTAATCTGCAACCAATCACTTGCAACTGGAACTGTTCCTGTTCGGTGGACGCGGGCATTAGTATCCCCTCTGCTAAAAAAGCCCTCTCTTGACCCGGACTGCTCCAAGAACTACCGTCCTATCTCTCTGCTGCCCTTCCCAGCCAAAATTGTCGAAAGCTGGGTTAGTAACATCCTCTCCAACCATCTGGAACGTTATCAACTTCTGGACGTTGACCAATTTGGTTTCCGGCCCACCCATGGAACCGAGACCGCCTTAATCACCGCTATGGACGAGCTTCAGAGGCGTGCAGACAGAAGGCAGGCAGCATTTCTGATTCTGCTTGATATGTCTGCCGCCTTCGACACTGTGAACCACGACATTTTGTTGAAGCGGTTGTTTGAGGCGGGAATAAGAGGTTCGGCGGTACAGTGGTTCCATTCATTTCTGCAGGATAGGCAGCAGGCGGTGTCTATTCCCCCTTTTCAGTCGGCGTTTACTTTAGTCTCGCATGGGGTCACCCAGGGCTCTGCAATTAGTCCTATTCTTTTTAATTTGTACCTAAGACATTGATCATGCTAATTAAAAGCTATAATATTAAAATTGTCAATTACGCCGACGACACGCAGTTGATCCTCTCTCTGTAGGGAGAAAACTCCACCTCAGTTGAGATTTTTCACATCAGTTTGCGTGACACCTCTCGCCGGCTAAAGGACAACTCCCTCCAGTTCAACGCAGGGAAAACGGAGGTACTTTTTAGCACTGGCACCAAGATTCCTCGGCCTTTCCCAGATAACTTCTGGCCCCCTGAATCTGGGACCACAGTTCGTCCAGTAGCTACAATTTGCAACCTTGGGGTTATGCTGAATCAGAGACTTAGTATGGAGACGCACATTCAAAAGACTACTGCTTCTTGCTTTGCCATTCTCCGTTCCCTAAGGAAGGTACTGCCTCTCCTCCCCATTCATGCACGTGCCCAAGTGGTAAGATGTACCATCCTTAGTCAATTAGACTATTGCAATACCCTTTTGCTGGAATCCCCCGGGTTCTTGCTTGACAGACTCCAAAGAGTCCAATCAGCAGCTGCCAAATTGGCCTTGGGGCTTCCTAGAAGAGCAAATGGAGCGTCCTCACTGAGCAAACTCCACTGGCTGCCGGTGAGGCAGAGGGTACAATTCAAAGCCCTATGTATAGCGTTTAGGGCGCGTCATGCAATGGGCCCTGCCTCCCTCCAATCTAAATTTACTTGGTACACTCCAGCCAGGCAGCTTCGCTCTTCTGAAGCCAAGCTGGCAGTGGTTCCCAGATTCAAAAAGATCAGATCCGGAGGCAGATCCTTCGACGTTGCAGCTGCCAAGCTTTGGAATACGCTTCCAGCTGAAATTAGGCACATTTCTGAATTTCTGCCTTTCAGGAAAAGGATTAAAACCTGGCTCTTCCCTAAGACAACTGTCTGATAATCTCCCATCCCTGATGCTCTCACTTCCCTGCCCCATCGGATTCAGTCAGCGCCAGGATGCCTGCTATGGTGACAGTGCGCTTAATAAATGCCTAAAATAAATAAATAAATAAACTTCCTGGCTCATGGAGAAAACCCAGAGACTTCCCATTGATGCGACCGTATGTAAAGACCATGGAAGAAAATTGATTTCCCAGCACAGGATTCACATCTAACCAAAGACATTACTTCTCCACACAAATAATGGATTCATCCAGCCCAGGAAAGGAAACACACAAAGTACTGGCAGTGCTAGCTTAGAAAGTATTCAAGAACATTTGAAATTTAGAAAAAAACTTGATATAAGAATGTCCCAGTCCATGGATGGAGATACATAGCTTGGAGCCATTATCAAATGCCAGTCTGTTAGATGCTTGTGGCACGCTGAGAAGACAAATACAGGCATGGGGATGGAGATGATACAAGCTACATATTTTTACCTGCACATAATTATGCATCCATGTGGTGCATCCTGTTTTTGTGCTTAGTTGCATAAGCATAGTGCACATATGCAGATTCATGCAAATACCAAGCAGGATTTTATTTTTGCTCAGCAAAGCAATTGGTATGAAAATATGTTATCTTTATGCATTTTTTTGCGCATTATGTCAGCCACCACAATCTCATTTGAATATTAACACACGTATGTGGCAAACACTGCTTGGAACTTTGCCACGGCAAGATGATAACAAATAACTATGTTTACAGTTGTCAATTTATATTTAATTGTATTTCCAGGGTCCAGAAAAGACTTAGGGCTCGATGATGGAAGCCTAATTCCGGTCAGTAACGGCCGAAATTACCGAATTTCGTCCGTTACCGACCGGAATTAGGCTTTTCATATGTAGGTGGCTACATTTCAGATTCGGTAATTTTATCGAATCGGTATTTAAGAATTCGGTAAATTACCGATTCTAAAAAATACCTAATCAGTAAATTACCGAAGCTGAAAGGTAGGGAGCACTCAAATGAGTGCTTTTCCCATTTTAGGATTCGTTATTTACCACCAACTAGAAGTTGGTGGTAAATAATGAAAACCTTTGAAAAAGCCTTTTTTTTGCTTTTCCAACAGTGCCATGTTGACTTAGGGCATGTATGTCTGCAACATGTGCACCCATACACAATTGAGGGGTGCAACAGGGTGTCAAAGTGACACCCTGCCACCCTTCAATGTTTCCCCCTTTTACCGAATCGGTATTTACCGATTCGGTAATTGACATTCATTCCTATGGGCCTCCAGGCCCATAGGAATGAATGGCAATTACTGAATCGGTAAATACCGATTCGGTAATTACCGAAATTTACCGATTCGGTCATTTTTTATGAAAAATTACCTACATCCCATTTGCCTGTTCTTAAATACCGAATCGGTATGATTCGCTATTTAAGAATCGGTAATCTGGGATTACCTACATCTGGCCCTTTATCTTTTTCTTTTAACGTTATCTATAGTGATATATAGCCATTGGATTAATAAAGGTTAAAAGTGCTGTTTTGTAAACATCATCAATTCCATTATTAACTTGGAAAACAATTTTAGTGGGAGTCACAAAGACTTTTGCTAGTCCTCCACTTGGTAATAAAACACCCACAATTTACCAGCATTAATATTTTTACTAAGAAAATGACGCCCACTAAACTGAGAGATATTACCATACTTTCAGACAGTCTTCTGTCGGTATATTTTGGTTTTCGCGCCGATCTTTGCATCTTTCTTCAGAAATGTGAAAAACGTTTTCATGAATATCCACACATTATTATGTTGCTGATTTGAGCTGCCTCTACATTCTTCCATTTTAAAAAAACATCAAATTCAGCGACTTTCATCTGTAGTTAATAAACAAATACCAACGCTTAACGGTATTATAGAAATGTCCATCAAAACCAGCCCTTCCCTCCTTGGAGGTGTGGTTCCATCTTTTGACTGCACTGAAATGCAAGAGTTTATTAGAAGAGGAACTAGAAAATTCATTTTAAAGTAAATTATCCATTCGAATTTTTGGGCACAATTCAATGCCTTAATTCTGCTAGTGAGGGTATTCAGAAAGATAAGGGAAAGTTTAAACGTTTTGCCCTGTCAGATAGGGTATGGTTTTCTGCTTCCCCACACCATAAAGTGAGTGACAGAGTGGACAAGGAATGTCTTGGTAAGAGGACTCTGAGGTAGAACTCAGAGCACAGCATCTCCCGGACAGTAAGCATCGCACAGACACGCTTGAAGCAGAGCATCGCTGGACTTGTTTCACACGATCATATGCTTGGTCACACCTCTGTCCTACAACAGAAACAAAAATACAATTTAAGAATTAGAGTATTTTTTCAAGAGATAAAGTATTTCACCCAAATCACCCCTTCTGCCTCTGGACCCTCTAGCCCCTCCTGCTGGGCTGAAATCAGGAAGTGAAACAAGGTACAAGAGGCAAAGGATTCTTATGACAACTTGCAGAGTTTGAGATCGTTGTGAACATTTGAAACGTTTTTCCTCTGCAAACCTTAGAAAGCTTTTTTCAAAATTAGTTAATTTTGCAACAAACAAGTTCCCTTGTCCACCAGTCAGGTTATCAGGAACCGAAAGTCTTGCTGCTGCCAAGGTGGTGCTGCCCTCCCTAGCTGCTGGATGGAATCAGAACCTTGCAGGGACTATTGTGTGAGTACTTACAGCTTAAAATATAGCAGCACCAGGAGCACGGAACATAGAAAGAGGCCCCCGATGATGATTTGTGTCCAAAACACCGGGAACCCATGGAGGTGGACCTGTGGGCCTGGGCTGCTCGGGACAGGCACTTCCCCATCCTGTGAGGAGCAAAAAACAGAAAGAGGAAGATGTAAGGTTCAGACAAGCAAGGTAAGATACAGCTATGCGCACGGAGGTACTTGAGAAAATGAAGCAAATGTCTGAGATGAGGGCAAAAATCTATAAAGCTTGACTAAACAACGCTAGTCAGATGGGAACCTTCCTGGAAGAATATAAAGAGATGTGTGTGGACTGCAGAGATTTCCTTGGATCAGCCAGAGGTACAACCCCCTTCGTGTCTTTCCTAATTTTACTGCTCTAATATAAACTGCAGTGATTAGCTAGGCATTAACACTGGTGATACAGCGCAGATTTGCTCTGTCATTTGTAGGGGTGCTTTATAATCATGGGTAGTCGTCACCCGCATTTACCCGCATATAATCTTCATCGTGTTAACATTTGTGCCATTATATTGTGTATTGTAAGAAATGAGCAATGTAAAGTGATAGTTATATGTTTGTATAAAATGTAGAAATCAGCATTTCAATTACATAGGATTAGATGAAAATCTTAATGTGAAGAATTGTACATGTGACTAATGAACGTTATAATCATATGCTTGTGTAACGCATTGATTTAAATATGCTCAGTAACTATGATCATATATACTCCTGTTTTACAAATTTACTTGCTGTTTCTTATATTGGCCGAATTCTGTAGGCCTAATGTGTATTTCTCCCTGCTGCTCTCAAGTTAGGTTTACTAGTGGAATTTATGTGTATGCCCAACTTGTTCTTTCTCCCGTTTTCCGTTACAGGTGGAGAAATGCATCTTTGTTAGAATAATGTCTTTGTTTTAGGAGTTAGGCTTAGCGAGGAGAGGATACATTGAATGGCGATGCTAATAATGTGGCATGTGTTCTTTATCATCGGAGAGAGCCTGGGAGTCAAGGTCATCATGGGAGGGGGGGCATGGCTAGCAGGCGGAGGGAATAGCCGGATGCTAATGCGGCTCCGGAGTCCTCACTGTCTATCCTGTTCTTAATCCTGCCAACAACCTGCTAAATTCCCCCCTAGCAGAGGGGATCCCGACACTATGGTCCTGCGGCACTTATTGGGGCAGAGTTCCTGCCTAGGGTGGTTAAAAATCGACTGACGACTCCCAGCGTGGGTGGAGCTCATATCCAACATGGCAGTGCACCCTCGCTCCACTGAGTGACATTATGGAAGCGACAGGTGTCTCACCATGAATATAGCATAGCGGGACCAGCCAGCAACAGCAGAATACCCCAGACGTAGCAGACACCTGAGAACTGGGTTGGTCAGCTCTCCATGGATGCTCCGCTGCATGCCTGTGACCGGTGGGTGCAGGACGCTGGATGAGCTGGGAGCAGAATGGCCACAGCAGCAACTGAGGTCCCGGCTTCGTGGGCCTGGAGGGCCGCAGCTTCACACAGCAGCCATCGGAGCAGGGATTCAACGTGTCTCAGCAGTGAGTGCCGCACCGCAGCATATTCCCTTTAATGCCAGAGCCAGTGTGCTGCGCTGAAGACAAGCCTGCTGCGGGACTAATTGAGGCCCCGGCTTTCTTGGCCTAGTGGGCCCGAACTCCGCACTGTCTTCATTGATCTACACCGGGGGCTATTATCATCACACGTCGGCGGTGAGCACCGCAACGCGGTCCGGGCTTCCCCACGATCCCATGAAGGGCCACATGTGGATGTGAGGGGCAGTGGTTCGCCTCTGCAAGCGGAAAGGTCCGAAAAGTGTGCTGTGCAGGGATGTCCACCTTGTGACTTCAATGGACCCCTGCTGGGTCACAGCGGTTGTCAGAGACAGCGAGTCATTTTGCAGGAGGTGGCGGTGACAGGCTTGAACAACAGACCTGGCACCCTGGGACTTGGTGTACGTGGCACAGGGTGAAAGACATAGCAGGCCCGATTGTGTTGGGGGGCGCTTTGGAGGTCGAGAGGCATACCCAGCACAGCCCTAGTGTGTTCCTGCCAAGTATCTAGTAGTACCCCTGTTTTAGGAGGAGAAGGAGGTTAGGGAGCGCAGTGGGCTACTAAAGACACGCTCTACAGAATTTCGCTGTGACTGCAACAACTCTGTTTCGCGCTCTTTCACTGGTCCTCCCCCAGACTAGAGAAGGGTCAGTAGACCAGGAAACCTGACAGGCCGGCACAGGATGATTTTATCCCCTGGGTAGGCGGCGGCAAGTACTGGGACTGATCCTAGGAATCTCAGTCATAAACCGAACACTACAGCATTGGGAATGGCAAGCGGGAAAGGAGCTAAAACACCTACGCAAAGCAAACTAGTCAAATTTGCCTCGTCGAAGGCAAGGAAAGATGAGGACGCAGCATCTCAAGGGGCCTTGGATGGCCAACAACATCCGCCACAGCAACAGGACTTGACTCTCCGAGACATTATGGTAGCCATTAGGGGAGTGCGGACCTCTCTCGAGACTCGTATTGACACTGTGAATGTGGAGGTCTCCCTTAAGAGCTGATCTAAGGAAAATGACTACAGGGTGAAGGACATAGAGGAAGTCACAACAGTTTTGAACACAGACACTGCCCTGCTAAAACAGCAAGCATGCCAGTTACAAGACAGACAAACTAAAATGAAGGGGCTGCTTGATGAATATGAATGTAGGGCATGTAGGAATAATATACGAATCCTGGGAGTTCCGGAGCAGGCAGAAGGTCCTGCAGTAGACTTATTTGTTGAGGAGCTAATCCTGAAACAGCTACAACCAAAAAGGCTATCAAACTATTTCTCCATTGAACGCGCTTATCGTGTCCTCAGCAATAGGCCTAGACTTGGAACCCGTCCGAGGCCGATTATAGCGTGAGTTTTCAATTTCAGGGACCACAACATTATACTTCAGACTGCACGTGCAAACCTGCCGCTTACATTTGAGGACAGTTTGGTCACCTTTTTTTAAGACTTCACCACAAAAGTCCAAGCTCAACAGTGCAGTTTCATGGCGGTCAAGCGAGCAGTGAGAGATAAAGAAATAAAGTACGCCATGCTCTCCCGGCGAAACTTCGTATTGAATCAGAGGGCAGGACGTGGTTCTTTTCCTCCCCTGAGGAGGCTTGGGAGTGGATGGAGGGCAGGCGCTGGGTGGAGAAACCGAACACAGACCGAAATGGAGGACCCTACGCTAGCAAGCCTGACAACAATGTCAGGCAATGAAGCGAGACTGTCCGGAAAGAGACAGACTCAATATCACGCAGCTGAAAAGAAGGCGCCGGGAGTGCTGGTATAGATACATTTAGCCACATAAAGGGACTCTGAGGTAGGACAGTGGCAAAAGTAGAAATCGGTGGGGTATTATCAACCGCACCATAGTAGACATTTGTGACTTGGTTCTAATAAGCCTGGGTAGACATACTGTTATATGACACCTCGGGACCAATGGCACAGGACAGGGACGGGATCTCGCCCTAGTATCTAGTATACCGTAAAACCATCCTTAAACTACGGCGGAGGGGGCAAAGCTGTAAACCAAGTACCTCTTGAATAGAAGGGGGAGTGACAGGCACTCTGCCTTGTTGGGGAGTGGGTAGTTTGAAATCCACTGGCAGGGGGCAGGGAGGGGGATATGGGTGGGGAGTAGTGTAGTAGGGGTTGTTTCATTTGTTCATTCTCAATTCACAAATTGTCAAGTATTAGACTCAGTTAGCCCTGTTCTGAATTCAAAGGCAGGATATGCAAACATGTTGTTCTTAAAGCAGTATATGCCCAAACGCTATTTCAGGTCTATACATTTGGCTATGGTGTTGGGGGAAGTAGAGGGGCTCCTCTCTATACACTTACAGGTCCTCTCATATTCTTTCCACATAATCTATAATTGGGAGTACGGAAGAAACATCATTATCCATTCTGACGTGGAAAGTGAATGGGCTGGGAGACCAAATAAAGAGAGGAGAGTGTAAAGATCCAATTTCCAGTCAATTTGATGAATATCAAATAGCTTTATTTGAGAATCAAGGCAGATACCTCCAGCACAGCTTCACAGCTCAAAGATCAACTCCTATAATCAAAAGCTAACATTTTATCCTAGCAACATAGCTAACATTCTAATGATGACATGCAGATGCACTCAACTCTACACATCTCCCTACTTAACATACACTAAATAAATTATAAAACATTTTTCTTCATATAAATCATATTTAAGAAATATAATACATTTCCATTTTTTATATTCAAAAGACATCAATCATTAGAAACATGAACCGGAGCCCGGCATTTGCATATGTTTCCAGTACTCCAAGCTGATCCATCGGATAGGATAACAACATTTCTTTTTATAGACTTCACTAGAATTGGTGCAGAAACTTTGCTGTCTCCCTTTGTAGTTACACCACCACGTTTTATGGACACCCAATCACCAATCTCAAATTTAATATCTTTCACACTCTTCCTATCATTATAATATCTAGTAAATTCAGCTTGCATTTTAACTACTTTATCTTCCACAGCAGTTCTGTCCACCCACGCACAATCTTTCACTTTCAACCAACCAGGAACCTCTTTGACACCAGGTTCACGTCCCTTTAAAGAGATAAATGGAGAAACCCCTGTTATTGAATGCGGCGTAATCCTGTAAAACCACACCAATTATTTTTATTCTTCACGCCAAGACAATCCATTAGACAGGGACAACTGAAAATTATCCATAATCAATCGGTTAATTCGTTCCACTACACCATTAGCTTGTGGCCTAAATAGAGCAATCCTCTCATGAATGATCCCAAATTTAGAAAGAAATTTCTGCATTTCTTTCTACACCAATTACACACTATTATCTGACACTAGTGTCTTGGGTATCCCTTCATTCATAAACACCCTTTCCATAAAATCAACAACTCTTTGAGTATTTATAAATTCTGCGCTTTCCACCACAAACCATTTAGAATGGTAGTCAACAATGACCATCAAAAACTTGCTACGAGTACCAACAATGACAATTGGCCCATGAAAATCAATTGCCACTCTTTCCCATGGACGTTTGGGAAAAGTTGTAGACACCAATGAGGGCTGCCTTACAACTTTAGGTTTATGCGCTTGAGCACAAGCGTAACACTCTCCTACTGCATCCTCAATCTCTCTATCCATTCCAGGCCACCAATACGATTGTCGGACCCTTCTCTTAGTCATATTCCTGCCTAATTATCCCTCATGAGCAATATTTATAATTTTCCCTCTCAGACTTGCTGGTGGTACAAATTGATATCTCTTCAATAGTTTTCCTTCACTTACACTCAGTTCAGCCTCAACATGGTAGAAACTTCTGAATCTTACATCTTCAATAAGGTTTTGATGCCACCCATGAGAAACACAAGTAATCACTTGCTGTAAAAGTTCATCATTTGACATTGCATTTGTCCATTCCTCCTTGCTTAAAGCATGTTCAACTCCTTTAACATCATGTACTACATCAATCATGTCGTCCATATTATTTTCCACACCCTCAACTGGAATTCTAGATAAATAGTCTGCTACTACATTCCTGAGACCCTTAACATATTCAACAACAAAATTGAAATCAAGTACAGACAAGTTCCACCTTGAAATCCTAGGGGTAAATTTCCTTCTAATCCTCTGCCTCATTTGAAAAGATGAACTAACGGTTTATGATCAGTTCGCACATGAAAAGGAAGAACCCATACAAAGTACTTAAAGTGCCTAATCCCCCAACAACACGCTAAGGCCTCCCTCTCTATCACAGAATATGATAGTTCCGCATCTCGTGATCTTCTGGAAGCAAATCCAATTATCTTTTCCTCACCATTACTCAACTGAGTCAAAACAGCTCCAACCCCTACTGCACTTGCATCAGTAGTAACAAAAGCCTTATCCTTAACATTAAAATGCCCAAGAGTGGGAGCACTAATGATGCTTCTTTTAATGTTATTAAATGCCTTGTCAAAACTCTCATTCCAAGTAAAAATAACTCCTTTCTTCATCTGCAGTCTCAGTGGTTCAACAATTTCTGTAAAACCCTTGACAAATTTTGAGCAATACTCAGCAAGCCCTTAAAAACGACTTAAGCTTATCCTTATTTTTTGGAATGGGAGAGTCTCTAACTGCAGCAATGATACATTTCTTAGGCTTAATACCATCTTTGCAAATTTCGTGTCCAAGATACGTCACACTATCTTTTCTTAACTGACATTTTTCTTTTTTTACGGTCAGTCCATTATCATCCATTCTATACAATACCTCATTCAGAACAATATCATGGTGTACACTGTCTTTTCCTACATTAAAACATCATCCTGAAAACACAAAACATCATTCAGGTCTCCAAAAATCCTCTCCATCACTCTCTGAAATACCGCAGAAGCGGATGCTAAGCCAAAAGGCATCCTACAATACCGATATGCCCCTAACGTCGTCACAAAAGATGTAAGATGCATTGATCCACTTTCCAAATCTATCTGATGATACGCCGAAGACATATCGATCACACTGAAAACAGTACCACCACCCATAGCTGTTAGCATTTCAAAAATATTTGCAAAAGTTGTCTATCTACTCAAATATCTCTGTTTAAATCGCGTAAGTCCACACACAAACGAATTTTGTTTCCATCCTTTGGCACTACGACAATCGGGGCCAACCACTCGGAGGCCTCGATTGGTTCAATAATTCCTTGAGCAAGGTGTTTTTTAAAGTTCACATCGCAATGGTTCTCTCATTAAATGGGGTACATTTCTAACTTTGTGTACAACTGGAATAGCATTTCTCTTTAAAATAATTTTGTGCGAGAAGCTTTTCAATTTCCCAAGGTCATCAGAGAACACTCTTGAGTACTTTTCAAATAAATCATTTTGATAGATAGAATTAATATTGTGCACAACAACAGACATAATAGGTTCTTCAGCAAGGGTTGGGGATAATATTTATCCTTTTGATGACGCCAGCCCAACAAATTCGAACCTTGTTTGGTTAAATACACCCTTCCATATACTTTCTTTCCTTTAAAGAATGTTAACATCCATTTGAGGCTAATTATATCAATAGTTTTTCCTCCATACCCGACAGCTCTGATGTCAGGCTTATTCCATGAATTAACATCAGATTTATTTTCCACACTTCATTATACCTTTCCATGGATAACAAAGTGTAAAGACTCCCTGAATCAACTAGTATATTAACATCATATGAGTCTAATTTTATGATGCAGTGAGGCTTGGTCAACAATTCTGTGCTTTCTCTAACCACATCACAATCCAAAACTGAATTTTCAGAATGTGATTCTAAATCATGACTGTACACTTGAACATATTTAGTAGAGTCACCATCAACACATAACATAAGCTCCTGCATATTATCAGTAACATCACCCACTTCATGTACTTGATCTGATTGCGCCTGCCCCGACTGGATCTTGGTCCTACCCGCTTTGGCAAGATGTCCCCTCTTTCCACAAATTCTACACAAGGCATTCCTTGCAGCACATTTGGGACTAGAAGCAATGTGACCAGGTGCCCCACAACGGTAACACTTAACAGTCCTTATGTCAAATTTTGGAATATTATTATTACCTAGAGATCTATCAATTTTGACAGGATTTTTAATAGGATATTTCTCTATTTGCTTAACTAATTTAGTTTCATCAACATAGGCTTGAGTTTCACATTTCTTATTATTCTGATCTCTACTTAATGAATCACTACAAACGTCCATTTCCTTAATCCATATCTGAATATGTTCTAGACTTTTAGCGATTTGAATGTCCTCTTCTAGAGACGGATCTTTAATGAGAAGTTTTTCTTGTATTCTTTTACTGTTAGTACATCTTACTATTTGGTCTTGAATAAGAGAATCTGCTAGGTTTTCAAATTGGCATAGACCCCTTAATGCAGCAACATAGGTACCAATATCCTCATCAACTTTCTGTTTGCAACTAAAAAATGTATGCCTCTCAAGGACCACATTCACTTTAGTAGTAAAGCGTAACTCTAACATTTTCATTGGCATTTCATATAGATTAACGGGTTGATCATCTCCCATTCCTAGAGAGATCTCAGGTAGATCTTCATATAATCGACACCCTTCAACTCCAAGATGATGGAGTAATATAGCTTGTTTTCTTATGGGTCCATATTTATCTGGCCCAGTAGCCAAAATGTAAGTCAAAAATAGTTTTTTCCAAGGGATCGCCGTATCACCTGGAGTAGGAAGGAAATTTGGAGGAACAGACATGGATTGATCACCCATAATGATAAAAAAAAAAGGATTAGAATATATATTATAATGTACCTGGAAGGAAAGTGTCGGTTAAGAAAACAACAAATCAAAACAATAAGTTAATATAAAAAGATAAAACAATAGTTTAACCTCATCACCGCAGCGCGAATTCCGCCGCAGTGCTGAACATTCCGATCGCGGGCGTGGTCATGATAGCTCCCGGCCGTCATCAGCACACGCCCACCGTGACTCATGACGGCCGGGAGCCGTCATGAGCATCGAAGAGGTTAAAATAACAAACCAGATTATTTGATGTCTTCTATTTGTAATTCCTTTCCAGTCCTTCTATTTATAATTCCAAAGACTTCTAATCTGTAGTCTTTTCCAGTTCAATACTTCCAAACTGTAGAAAACTATTCTCTTCTTTTCTTCAAATTCAAATATTTCTCAAAATAGATGCAGTTTTCTAAAGTCGCGATCGTATTTTGATAAAAACGATCGTAAAGTAATGTTTTTCTAATGAAAATCCACCCAATCTCTTAAAATGGCCGCCAAAAGAAACACTTGGTCCTCTTTTCAAGGGAAATAGGGCTTGCTTCGAAGAAAATTCAATATGGCCGTAAAAAAAGAAATACTCGGTCCTCTTTTCAAGGGAGGTAGAGCTTGCTTCGAAGAAAATCCAAATATGGCCGCCGAAAGAAACACTCGGTCCTCTTTTCAAGGGAGGTAGGGCTTGCCTTGAAGAAAATCCAATATGGCCACAATCACCATACACCAGTTAGGAAGCAGTTCAAAGAATGCAGTCTTTAACACTCTTGATCTTTCTCAGGCAAGCATGTAAATCCTTAGAGTTTCAGTATTAAAACATCCAGGTTCTATATTAAAACATCCAGGTTCTATATTTAAAAACATCTTCAGAAGTTTTTGTAAATATTAAGGAAAATAAATGTTTCCTTTCCTTATTGAAGAATCCAGATTTTCCAATTTCGAATTAAATCTTGGAAAGTGTAGTAAATATTCTTTCATCCAACAAATTTTACTCACAGTATATCCAAAGGTGGTAGGACATGATTTCAGCAGTTGTAGGTTCCAACTAAATCTCAACAGGTAGATAAATCTCCAATAAGTCCATAAATCCAGGTATGAAGGTATCAATGTCTCTGCCCCCTGCACAGAGAAGACCACCTTGTCGCCAATGTAAAGATCCAATTTCCAGTCAATTTGATGAAGATCAAATAGCTTTATTTGAGAATCAAGGCAGACACCTCCAGCACAGCTTCACAGCTCAAAGATCAACTTCTATAATCAAAAGCTAACATTCTATCCTAGCAACATAGCTAACATTCTAATGATGACATGCAGATGCACTCAACTTTACAGAGAGGTGCTGCAATATCTTAAGAGACAGGCTCCAGATTTGGTTTTGGTACAGGAAACAGACGTAGTGGGCAATAACTGCACGGCCCCAATTGATGGAGGTGTAAACTCCTGGTCCATGCAGGTTTACCTCAGGTTCAAAGGGCACCGGAATCCTTTTTCGAAGAAGTCTTGCACTCACCCCCGTCCGCACATGGGCAGATCCCCAGGGGCGGTTTGCAGTTTTGGAAGCCAGCTGGGAGGGAAAGCCGCTTAATGTGGTCTCAGTGTATCTTCCCCATGCACTGGGCAAGGAGGTGCTTAGAGACCTGGGGAAAATTCTGATAGATCTCCCCGTAGGTACCCTAATTCTGGGAGGGGATTTCAATATGACCATGGAGGACCAAAGAGATAGACATCCACGGCAACCCCTAACATGCCCTAATACTCAGATGGAGAAATTCACAATGGCCGTGGGGTTGACATATGTGTGGCGAGCATTACAACCAGAGATGACATACTATACCTACTACTCCAATACACACAGGAGCATGTCCCGCATAGACTATTTCCTTACACATCTAGAAGATTTGGACGTTTTAGTCATCTACTTGGTCTGCCCAGAGGCATTTCAGATTGTTCCCCAATGCGGATCCAGCTTACCTATCATAGCAAAAGGCAGAAGAATATCATTGTCCTCAATCCCTGGTTACTTAAAGTTCCGGATATAAAGGAGACCCTGCTTATGCAAACAGACCATTATTTTAAAGACAATGTTGGATCAGTGAACTCAGCACAGATAGTGTGGGAGGCATATAAGTCAGTGTTGAAAGGGCAAACCTTAGCGTTAAAAGTGGGGTATGTCAGAAAACAAAATCAACAGCTGTCACAATTAGAGAGTGAACTTCAGCAACTGGAGGCGCAGTATGCCTCCTCACCTAGTGAGGTCACCACACACCAATTAACTATCAAGCAGTTGTAATATAAAACTCCAGTGAGGGAGAGCACTCGGGCTCGACTATTGCAAACACAACATAAGGTGTATGAGGTGGGGGACAGAGTTGGGAAAATGCTTGCTTGGCTGGAGAAGAGGGAACAAGGGGAGCGTTGGGTACCCGGACTGTCCATTGAGGGGAGGAGCAGAATTCAGATCCGCAGGACATTGCGGAGGCATTCGCTGACCATCTGGAGGATGTCTATACCTCCTCAACCACATCTATGGCTGAGGACTCTCTGCAATTGTTAGCAGACTTGCGCCTCTCGACTTTATCGGAGGAAGATAGAAATGTACTGGAAACAGACCTCACAGACGAAGAGATCTGTAAAGCAATATTTAGTTTCCACTCAGGGAAGGCGATGGGACCCAATGGTGTCCCTATTGAATTCCTTAAGTCCATGGCCCTACGGGTAGCGCCACACCTCAAAAACATTTATAATGAAAGCTTTGAGAAAGGAATCCTGCCGTAAGACCAATGTCTGGCTTCTATTGTAGTCATCCGAAAGCCAGGAAAACCAGCTGATAGTTGTGGTTCTTATCGACCGATTTCTTTAATTAATGTTGAGGCTAAAGTTTTGGCAAAGCTCCTGGCTTCTCGCTTGGTGGCAATGCTCTCCTCCTTGGTCCATGCCGATCAATCAGGCTTTATACTGGGGAGGAATACAGCACTGAATATCCGCCGCATTCATAATGTCATGGGGCATCAACAATATATAGATGAAGATGCAGTGGTGCTATCCCTTGATGACTCCATAGAATAGCCTTAACTTTTCGAGGTGCTGAGACACCTGGGGTTCAGCCCGCAATTCCTGGGGGGGGTAGGCTACTCTACACCGAGCTAAGGGGTCAAGTAAAGGTCACTAACCGCATGTCCCATATATTTCCATTAGGCAGAGGCACTAGACAAGGCTGCCCCCTATCCCCCTGCTTTTCTCCTTGATGCTGGAACCACTGGCATCCTGGGTGCGAGGAGATGTTGTACTCTGAGGGTTGAAATAGGAGACAGAAAATAAAGATAGGATATCACTTTACGCGGACAACAGTCTGATATATTTTGTTATGTTAGTTTATTTCTTCTATAGCGCACGGCTACTCCGTGGAGCATCCCGGCGCTTTGGCGAAGAATATTAGCAGATAAAAACAACCATACAACAGCAAAAAAGCAGAAGCAAAAGAAAAGAAAACTATTTCGTAAAGAGCCATGTTTTCAGGTCTTTCCTAAAAGCAAGAAGGCAGGGGGCCTGTCTCAGAGACAAGGGTAAATCGTTCCAAGCCTTTGGTGCTAGGTAACGAAAGGACCGACCTCCCATTCTTGCACGCCGAATAGCAGGAACTGTCATCATGGACAAACCAGATGACCTCAGGGTCCTGCTAGGTAAATACCGGGAAAGACGTTTCCCAATATATTTGGGGCCGGTGCCGTGTAGAGCTTTAAAGGCCACGGTCAGGCTTTTGAAAAGAATTCTCTTAGAGATAGGTAGCCAGTGTAAGGTGTTCAATAAAACAGTGGCACCAGCTCTCCTCGGGAGTCCATAGATGGCTCAGGCTGCCGAGTTCTGGACTACTTGCAAACGGGTCAAAAGATATTTCGGTAAACCCAAAAAAAGAACGTTTGCGTAGTCCAGCCGAGAACCGATCAAGGCCTGGACAACTGTTTTCCTATGATTGGGTGATAGTAAGGGAAGAAATTTCCTCAACATCCGCAGAATGCCAAAGCACTTTCCTGAAAGGCACGAGATGTGAGGCCCAAAAGATAGTTCACAGTCCACTATCACTCCCAAATTTTTGGCCTTAAAAGACACATTATCAGGGGGAAACATATCTTGTGGCCACCAAGATTTCCAATTGGGTTCAGGAGCGCATCCAAAAAAGAGGAGCTCTGACTTATCGGAGTTACATTTTAAGCCATGACATCTGAACCACTCAAATACCGCACCAAGACAATCCCTGATCTGTATGCCATTAAATGACCCGCCCCTGTCACATATGAACAGGAGCTGGGTGTCATCAGCGTATGACACGATCTGGGCGCCAAACGATTCCGCGACTACCGCCAGAGGGGCCATAAAGATGTTAAAAAGCATAGGGCTAAGGATGGAGCCCTGAGGGACTCCCACCTCTAGCGGAGCCATATCAGCGGAAAAAGGAGGCGCCCAGATCGTTTGCCGGCTGTCGGCCAGAAAGGATTTAAGCCAGTTCCACACCGTTCCGCGAAGGCCACATTCCCAGAGTCTTACAAGGAGGCCTTCGTGAGGAACGGTGTCGAACGCCGCCGACAAGTCAAGCATGACTAACATGGCCTTTCCCCCAGAATCGAGCACTTCCCTGATGGCATCAGTGACCTCGAGTAAAGCCGTCTCCGTGCTAAAATTAGCACGGAAACCGGATTGCGAGGCGTGCAACAGGTCGTTTTCCTCGATGAAACTGGAAATTATCCTGTGCACGTATCTCTCGGCCACTTTCGCCAGAGCAGGGAGAAGGGAGATTGGCCTGTAGTTGGCATGGATGAGGGGGTCCAAGGTAGGTTTCTTGAGCAGAGGTAGGATTATGGCGCGCTTCCATGCTTGAGGCACCTCACCTGTAGACAGGGAAGAATTCAAAAGAGGGTTTACCAAGGTGTTTAAGGCAGATGCCACTTTCCCCAGATATTTGGCCGGACATGGGTCTAAAGGAGAGCCAGATTTCAAACCTGACAAAAGATCCAAAGATGTGCTGAGATCCATGTGAGGGAATTCAGAGAGGAAAGGGCCTTGACCCTCCACAAAAGATGATGGAGTTAAATGGCTCAAATCCGGTCGTAAACAAGCGAGGGAGAGAGAAGCTTGGATAGTTGGAATCTTACTAACAAAAAAGGTGGCTAGTTGTTGTATCCAAGAGTCAGTGTGAGTAAGAGTAGGAGTACAAACGGCAGGAGAGGTAAAGTCCTGAACCACTTTATAAATTTCTTTGCAGACATTTTCAGCCTCATCAATACGGCGTTCAAAATAGGCCCTTTTTTCAACCCAAATTGACTGATGATGGGCTTTTGTTACTGCTCGAAATTTAAATTTTTCAATCAAATCGTAAGCCCGCCTCCAGGCTCTCTCAGCCCTTTTACACTCTTGCCTTTGTATCCTCAACTGGGGAGTAAACCACGGGGCCGACGCTCTACGCTCACCTAATTTAGGTTTATTTTCGGGGATTAGGTTCTCAAATCGGGCTATAAGCCATTTTTGGAAGAGAGCAAGATTCTCTTCCAAGTTTCCCAAAAGAGGGCAGGGAAAGGTAGTGAGAGCCTCCGATAACATATCTCCCGAGAGCAGATGGAACGGGCGCGAGATCCGCGTGGCCTCAATTATTTTTCTCTCCCGAATGAGGGCAGTGACAGGCAAAGAAAAATAAATTAAAAAATGATCAGACCAAAGTACTGGCTGTATGGAAGATACAGAAATAGGTCTCGTTGAGAATACCTGATCTAAGGTATGACCTTTGTTGTGTGTTGGTCCTTGCAAAGACGGAGATAGCCCTAACGAGGCCGTGATATCAATACGTTTTGTAACGTCAGGGTCACAATTATTGTCCATATGGACATTAAAATCTCCAAGAAAAATACAATGATCAGACCTAAGACAAGGAACTGAAAGAGCTACTTGCAATTCATCAAAAAAAGGTCCCGTCGATCCCGGTGTTCTATATAAAAGAATCCCGGTACAGGCCTGGAGAGGTGAAAGATGTAAGGTGAAGCCGAGGGCTTCGCATCCCTGAATATTCTCCACCGGAAAGGTTGAGCAGGGAGTACTCTTTTTCACAATGAGAGCTACTCCTCCTCCCCTGCCCGATACTCTATCCCTCCAAAAGATGTTATAATTCGGAGGGATGGCATTAGCCAGGTCCGGTGCAGAACACTCACCTAACCATGTCTCTGTCAAAAATAAACACAAAATATTGGAATTATACAACAAATTCCAAATATTAAGGGAATGACAGTTTAAAGACCTGGTATTCAGGAGGAGGCACTGGAGAGGAGCAGATGTATTGTCCTCCACGGTACCATTTAAAACTGGGAGACGCCAACCGCATGACGGACAGCCTTTCCTTAAGGTCCGACCGCCAGGAAAAATATGGGAGCAATGGCCCCGAGGGAGGCGTAGGGCAAGTAAATCAGCCGACGTATAAATAAACATATTTAGTAAACAGCACAGACAGGCACCAAAATGAAACAAACTATAACAGGCCTGAGCCGTCCAGCCCCGTCCGCCTACGAGACGCTGACGAGCGCAGACGGGCAGGACTCTGGCACGACTCAGGCTAAGCGAAAGGCGACCCCGCTGCGCGATCCCGCTGCACTAGAGGAGGAGCTTTAAGTAGGAGACCCTAGCTGGCTCCTGCGCAGTAGAGCGCACGTGAGTACTGGCGCCTAAGCGCACGTGAGTACTGGCGCCTAAGCTGACCCCACACCACCCGCTTTTGCGTCCCCTTATACTTCAATACACAGACTTTTGAATATTTTTACAAATTTCGGCAAATACGCTGGCTATACCATCAACTGGGCTAAATCAGTGCTGTTTGTTCTTCGGGGCCCAATTCCCAGGCTTCCTCCGGGATGCGAGATTGAAATAGCCCTTGACGGATTTCGCTACCTTGGAGTTTTTTACTCCTGACCCCCAACTGTTCTATGTGAAAAATCTAGCCGCCCCTTAAGATCGACTCCTTAACGATGCCAAACATTGGAGAGCGCTACCACTTTCGTTGTTAGGATGAGCTGCCCTGTTTAAGATGCTTGCTCTCCCGCGTTTTTTGTATATCCCCAAAACTGCCCCTACACGATTCCTGACTCTTATTTTTAAAGTATTGAATGTGAGGTCCGATCGCTACTGTGAAGGGGAGGCGTGCCTTTCATAGCATTGCATAAACTGACCAAAGGGTGGTACGACGGGGGGATTGCACTTCCGGATATACAGCTCTACTACTGGGCTTCGCAATTAGTGGCAATAAATCACTGGCTCTACCATTCTCCGGCAAAACCAGCCTATATGTTAGACAGATATCAGGTGGAAAGGGAGGGATGCTTGGGAGCCCTATACACAAAGCCCCGGAAAGGGAGATATTTGGGCCCTATGGCTCGGACGGTGGAAATGTGGCATCAGGTGACTAAACGTCAGAAATAAAAATTAAAAATAAAGGTCATCATGGGAGCATCACTGCCGCACAGAAAGTTACCTACGAGGATGTGTCCTGTGTGGATGGGGTGATGTCGCACAGCATTATAGGAAGTCTCGTACCAATTATTGTATTGGAGTTAGGGACAGAGTCCGGGGACTTCTGTCTGAGAGCATCTTAGAATGAGCTCTGTAGTTTTATGCTACTTGACCCATTCAAGGTGAATGGTCTTATGAAGCCTTCATGTTCTGACACCTTTTTCAGAACTTGCCTGTGGGAATGCTAAGTAGGGATGTCACTTTAGCGATAGTGTACGGACAGACTAATGCTTTTTACCTAAGAACCTCCAATGAAGGGGACTCTTGACATTTCAGCTGTTATATTCTATGTCCTGATTCTAGAATTAGTTATTTTGTGTATGCTGCCCCCTCTTAACTTCACCCTTAGGTTTGGATTTGTATTATTTCCGATGTATTTCTACACCTCAGTTTGAGATGTTTGTATGTCCAACTGTTCGTGGCTTTCTAATAAACTAACAAAACTTTGGATCGAGAGTCTGTGGTTCTTCAGAGTCATGGTTCATTGGAACAGTTATGAGTAAATGGAATAATGATTCTTTCTCCCGTCTTCACTTTTAGGCAGGCAAAAAGAGATATCAGGCAGGGGTTCCAGAGTAAGTCTAGAACATCGAACCCATCTCCTTCACTGGTGACTGACCACAAAAAGAAAGAGATGCCAACTGGGCACAGGAATGATACTGGAAGAAAGTGCAAATAGGATAGTGTGTTAATGATGGGATTGGAGCCTAGTTTAAAATACTCAATACTTAGAGCTCCCTTCAGTAGTTAGGTTGCACTGCACATGAATCAAGGAGTCACTCCACCCAGTCTATATTTGTAAAAGCACACAAAGAAAATAACTAAAATGCACGGTAAATGACGCCCAAGGGTGCCAGACCCGAGGGGGAGGACTTCCAGAGGAGGGGGTCCCCGAGACAAGACGCGGAGAGACGCCTGAAGCGGCACTAGAGGGCCTCCCTAGTAAGGGGCTCTCTACGTGCGCCGCTGGCACCGCAGAAACTTAACAGTGCAGAGTAAAGGTCTGAGACCTTAACCACGGGGCCACTGTAACCTTTTCATCTTGTCAGGCTGTCCCCACGTACACCTTGGGCTTTGAAGCCCTGATGTTAAGTTGTGTTAGGTACCCCGCAGGTTGTGTCTACCCGTGTGTTCTCTGGGGCCACTGAATATGATTGAGCTCCATGTGCCAGTGCCTACACCGACCCTAACAGAACTTCTCTGGCAAACTGCTGTCTATCTTCCATAGCTCATCTTGTGCCATACTGTCAAACACCATAAGATGGCAATAAGGTTCACAGCGTTCTACCCAAACCATAAGGAAACATCTTATTTAAATATTTTGAAAGACAACCGACACGTCGACCTTCACACAGTCATCTGGTGAAAAGCCCAAATCACACGGTGGCAGGGAATACAAGCTGGAAACCACTGCAAAGAGTGGATTTCCAGCTTGACTTGTCAATTAAAGGATGTAAAAATACCCCAGGACACTGGCGCGAGTTACAGTCACCCTTTGTTTTTTATTTTTTTATTTTGGAGGGGGTGAAGCAGGTCGATGGATTATGGGACGACCTCTCGGGTGGTTCTCGGCATAAAGCCCCACCCCCTCCAAGCCATGCCCCCTTTCCACACGGCAAGATATATTTTAATTTTAGCAGGTCTGTTGATAGGCCTTTCTCTCAGGAATATTTTTTACCATGAAGCGCAGATTCGCAGAAGCAAGGGTGTCGCTTGTGAACTGGTAGGACATCATGATGTACAATTTATTTCTAACACATACTTAGCCAGGGGCACAACTTGACCCGAATTTCGGGGGGCAGGGGGGCTAAGACTCCCAGCCAAGGTTGGCCCCAACACTGGTCGCGTGGGTGAAACAGTCTCTTTTGGCACCCTCCCTCCCATTTCCTCCTTCTCCATGACTACCCTCACTACCACTCGCCAATAATTCACCTCATCTTTCTATTTCATTTTTTTTAAAGGGCTACTTGTAGTTTACTCACACTCAGTTCTGTGATCTGCATGGTACACATTCTTTGTAGCAGGCACATTACCCCTCTGCGCTGTGTGGGTGACAGAAGTGCCCATATGAGTGCACGGTGAGAGATGCAACAGTGTGAGAGTAGGGTGAAAGGAGTGACTGCAGGGTGAGTGAGGTGACCATATGAATTTGGGTGAGGATGTAAGTGCAGACTGGGACGAATGAATGTATGGTTAGTGATGGGCTTGTTTGAGTGAGATTGCAGAGTGAGCAGTAAGAGGGACAGGTGAGTGAAGGGTGAGTCATGTGCTAGTGTGACTGCAGGGTGAACCGCACAAGTGCATTGTGAGTGCATGAAAGATCACGGTGAGTGCAGAGTGAGCAGTGTGCTCATGTGACCAAAGGGTTAGTGGAGGGAGAACGGTGTGAGTGGCATAAGTGCTGTGTGGTCATTGTGAGTGCAGGGTGAATGGTGTGAGTGCATGGTGATCAGTGTGATTGCATTGTGATTGCTGTGAGTGCAGGGTGAGTGTGAAAGTGCATTCCCAGACACTTGAAGTAACTCAGCATGATAATGAGGGCTGGCGCAGGGTTTCATATATAAGTTAAACTGTTGCTATTATGGCGGTATTCAGGGACAGGACTGGACTAGCCATCGCGGGCACAGGGTGTTTTCTCTGTAGACAAGAAGGCTGGGGGGTCACTATATTGATGTCCCAGACATTACAAAAATAAGCAGCCTCCTAAGGCCTATTTTCAGCACTTACCAGCACTTATCTGTGTATACTTGGAACAGCAAATATAAATAGAAAGCATATTTAATTGTGTTCAGGGGCTGTCTGAATTATCCATGACGGATAATAAAAGGGAACAAAGACAGAAAAGTCACATTACAAATGAATGCATATGATTTTATTTATAACCCTATTTAGTGTTCAGACAGGCCTTTGCAGGCTCTTTAAACAACAAATGGCTGGTGCTTTTCTACTGGCAAGCCTACTTTCTATTTCTTTTCATGAAATGTATTCTCACACTTAGGTAGTAAAAGTAAAATCCAAATGTAAGAAATAGGCAGCGAGGGGGCCCAGGGGGTACTGGAACCAGAAAAAAAACTAAGCCTCGTTAAACAGTTTATAAAGGTATGTAAATATGTTAATTATCTTTAAAGATCTGTGAAAAACCTGGGTGAGCCAGAGATAAGACTCCAGACACTGCCCAGCCGAGCCCATTTCAGCTCATGCTGAAACACATGACGGGGGTAGGAGGGCTGAAGCACTATTACCCCTATGGGCGTTGCGCGCCTGTACTTAGCATTCGGTGTTAAAAAGAGCAGAGTAAACATTTTACAACCGGGGAAGGTGCATGTTCCAGAGCTACTACGTTTTCAGTTCTCTTATATGTGACATTTTCATGCTTTCAGTGTGTCTAGGTGCCATTTCCTTGTCATTTATGATCCCATGAGTGCCACTTTATAACAAACTTGCTTATGACTGTGCAATAATATTTATTTTATGTTACTCCTTTCATTGCAATATAAATGTCTAGGCATTCTAACAATCCAAAAATAATTCAATATGGCATATAATGTACACAATTTGAGGAGCTCCTTACCTATGCATTGACATGGCTCTCTTACTTATTCTCCTGTGTCTACAGTCTCTCTTCTTTTCCTCTTCCTAGGGTGTTTCTAGTTCTTTTTTTTTTCCTCAAAGGCTTTCTTATTTCCCAACCCTCTCTACATTTCCCTGCCCTCTCTACAGAATCTCTTTCTTTCTTCTTCACCCTATTGCCTTTCCTCTCGTAACTCTTCTCTTTCCTTCTACTCCTCTCTTCATTCTTCAAAAATCCTCATATATCCGGTATTCCCGTTTTGTCAAATTTCTATATCTCCTTCTTTCTGTTGGCTCTTTTGTTCCATCTTCTCAATGTTTCTTCTTTCCATTCAGTGTCTCTTTTGTTATTTCCACTACCCTCCCTCCAAAGCCTGGCCCAACCTCCTCGTTCTGTCGCTGTACCACTGTTTTATTTTACTTCCCCTTTATTATGTTTCTTCTTTACACCCCCCTCTGTCACTTCTGCTCGCTTCTCTTTGTGTCTGTGGTTCAGGAGCCACAAGTTTGCTGCCCGGATGTACAGCTTTAAACGTACATTGTTTGCCCTGGCACTGAAAGAAGGGGTTTGGGCAGAATAAAACGAGAGAAGATAGAAATTAAGTAGCTGCAGAGAGACTCTAAGCAGGGTCAGACTGGCTTAGTTATAGGGCATTCAAATAGTACCTAACAGGATGGTCGGAAATGTTTGGGTCATTGTTTTGGCTGTTTGCGTGCCTGTTTTATGGTCTGCTGGGTCGGGTTTTACTGTTGATTTGATTCCCTGATATCAAAACAAACATAACCCCCTTGTCCGTCTTCCTGTTCCAATCCTTACACCATGAGCAGTTCTCTTGTTCAGCTGAAACAATTCACCCAGATAAGTCTAAAAAGTTCACCCAAGATGGTGTACATTACCTATGATGCCTTAAGGGAGAAGCTAATCATTACACGTCCTGCTCCTTTTTTTCTGCACTACAGAATGTTGTACCCGGCAAGTCTTCATTTCAGGTACTGTTTTTAGGTCTCATCTAGGAAGCACTCGAGACATTCCGTATTCAGGATATGGGCATAAGGCTCCGCCCACTTTCCGCACATCTTTTTAATTGGCTCCTGTCCCTGTTCTTTGTAAATTGTGGCTTTTCATTGGTCAATAGGCTTAGTAGTCCCTCCTTAGTACTGCCTTGTCTCTCCTTGTAACCTCCCATGAGGACACATGTGTTGTTACTCCTTAGGTTTTAATTATAGCCTCAAGGCACTATTTTCTTAAAAGGCTTCAGGTGGAACACACACTTGGTCCTAAGCTAGGCTAGCAGTGGTTAATTCACTCACTAGACCATCTCACATTTATAAGAGACCGTCTATAAATGTTCTTTCATCAGCTCCAGTGATATCTTTCCTAACGGTCACGGAACGCCGACTGGCTTCTTCGGCAGTTACCTGTAACATCGCCGTTAGAACTCTCGCTATTAATTTTCACTGGTAAGGAACGCTTCAGGAACCTAACTCGGGTATTTTTACTTTGTCGTCAGGGGGCATTTGCTGTAGATAATAACTGGCTGTATTTTGATATACAGAGTTATACGGAACGAGAGACAGAAACACGAAAGCGGTATTCCGAATCTATTGATTCTTGTGGCCCCTGACATGATCATTTACCATGCGGGTTTAGAACGCAGACGCTTCATGCACGTTCAGATGTAAGTGCCGTTCTTTATTGATCGAATAGTTATTTAAGAGCAGTCAAGGGCATACGTTATTATAGTAGTAACGAATATCTCTCCCCTCTTTTTCTGTTTTTATGTATTGTGGAATTCCTGCGTGGTATCTGCAGGTTCGTTTAAAGGAAAAGAAAAGGAAAAGGGAACCTATGTGAGACGGAAAGCGTCTTTTTTGTTTTAACTGGTTGCATATCCAGCACCTACAGGAATTTTCTTCCTCCCTTTTTTTGATAGGTAAGCATACTTGGTAACTAGTGCTGCAACATTGATAGTTAGATTAGATTTAATAAAAGAACTGATGGCTATTATTTCTTCTATCTAGGATAATCGTAAATATATAAACAGTGGGATATTATATGCTTGTGCTGGACGCAGGCAATGAATGGCCATACAATTGGTGGTCGAATAATTGTTTTAATTTTCCTGGGTAAGTGTATTTAGCTACAGTAGATGTATTATCCTCTGAATGTATTAACTTCTGGCTTATATATGTTTGACGGAAATGTAATATAATGATTACCCGTCCTTTTTAAGGAATATAATAAGGAACGTAATATTTCTAACTGATGCAGAAACAGAATAAATATGCATTACATGATTGACCACATGGTTTATAAGGAAACATAGATTTTTTACTACATCCGAAGGAAATCAATAAAAAGTATTGACTTCTGTTTACAAAAATATACTGGCAATAATCCTAAATTTGAATCCCAAGAACTGGCCGAAGATGTAATTTAATAGAAGGTTTTGAATGTGGCCTTTAATCCATTTCATTTACTCCCTCTCATGTGATATACCCAAGCTGACTAAATTTCAATACTGTGATAATTTCCTGAACTGCTTTCCCCTGAACGGATATAACAACTGCTCAAATATACATGAATACGTTTTGTAACTTGTTTGGCGAACATTAAATGTCATAGCAAGTAGGGAAGTCTGATTTATGTACAATTTTAAAATTGCTGAATAATGAGTTTTTAATGTTTATGTTTTTAATGTTTATGTAGTTATGTTGTTTATATAAGTATATGAATATTTATATGTTTCTTATGTTGATTATATTATGTATTTCAGAAATATTCTGTGGCTCCTGAGGAAGGCGTTTTTTCAAACGCCGAAATGCGCGTCGAGATAGTATTGATTGCCACTCTCCCCCGCCTTTTTTGGTTTTGTTTTAATTTGTATGATTAATTCTTAGTACTGTGAAAATTGGTTATTCTGTTATTGTTTGTGTAAATTTGATGTATTTAACAGATGTTTTAAAAAAAAAAAAGAAATATCATTAAAAAGAATAGAGTTTTTAATAATTGTGTAGATTTTTTTGTTCTGTACCTTCCCTCTGCTAGTCAGATTTGTTGATATACTATACACACTATACTTTCATCAGCTCCATACAGAGTACAACCTAATCCAAAATAAATGTAATAATTATTTTGTCACATTTCAAAGCTACTAATTGTATAAATGGACATAGCTATTTGAATGTACTTGTAGTGCTACCTTACATGCAATGCATAATCGGTAGGGTGGATTTACCATATCTTATGCAGGGTGCAGTACCATATGCACCTCTTGTCTTCTGGCTCTTAAGGAGCTTTTTTCCAGAGGCTATTTTTCTGCTCACCAGTCCCTTGTTGGGACTGCCTGTAGTTCTCCACGGTATATGAGGAGGGGTCCCAGATGGAACAACATAAAACACACAAAATCAACAAATTGACAAAATTTACCTCATCAATATAAACTTCAAAGAATGTTATTTAATATACATCCTTCTTAGAAATCTAATTACCATGTCTTTTACAATAATACAGTTTAAAGCATTTCATGATAAGCCCAGAGAAAGCGTGGAGGGGGGAGTGAAGAAAGGAAAATTGTGCAACATAGGTTTAAATTAGTCATAGAGGAATAACATAATATGTGGTCTCATCAATATTTGCACATGTAGTGCCACACTAGACATATATACATTGTCATGTATCTACTCATAAATTAAAATAATCCTATCCTGTTAATGGCTGGCACAGTCACAAATGATCAGTTTGCCAACAGGTAAGAAGAGATGACAGTGTGTCGACGTTTCGACCCCAGTTGAGCAGGCGACGCTATTGCCCTACAGCGGGGTCTTCCTCAGGACAGGTGATAGTGGGGTGTGGGGGTAGTATAAAAGGGCACCTGTAAAGGAGAGACTAAATTAGAATTGATATATTCTTAAAGGAAGAACTGAAGGCTAATTAAAGCCGTACCAAATTACCTACACGAAGCACGGTGATTCTAATGGCTCCATCTGATACCGTTGTTGGGCCAAGGGCTCCTAATACCAAGAGAGCGTGATCCTAAAAATAAATTAGGCATTTATGAGACAGTGGACCGTACTTGGCTATAATCCACGCAAAACCTTAATTAATATAAGCACAAGTGTTTGAATTGATAAAACATCAAACACTACCCAGCCGGGTTAAAAACATAAATTGCCAAGTCAGACAACGGAGAACCAACCAAACCTGCCAACCTCAGGGCTGGCCTTAATCATTCATGACATTCCTTACTCAAAACCAACCAGTATGACACTAGTCAGAAGCTCACCTATTCACGCTGCGGCGGTCCTAGGTGCTATTTTACATGGAAACAGCTTCCATTATTGAAAAAATCTCATCTGCAATTAACAAGAGAACGAGAAAATTCTTTTAGAACATATCTCTCATGTCGTAATGGCATCTAAGGCCACTACTTCGTTGTTTACTCACCAACGCAAAGGTGAAACAAGCAGAGCCAAACGTCTTGCTCGCAGTAACTTCTCACTTCAAATTGCTTCTTGGAAAATGAGACTGAAGGCTGCCTCTCCAAAAGCGCTTTAAATATCCTCTCGGATTTCACATGCGTCCCTGTGGGACAAGATAGACAGGAGGATCGTTTTAACATAAACACTCGCGACCTCCGCACAGCCAGGGGAATACGACTAAAGTTTCATCTAGTGCTTACCCGAAAAATGAAGAAATGAAAGCGGGAAGAATCCTCGCTGCTCACCAGCACATCACTCCGTTTACTCGAGTGACTCACCGCGAGGCCAGGAGCGGTAGTGAGAAACCGGGCAGCAGCTAAATGTCAGTGCTTACATGTAGCCAATGGGCGCACACTTGAAATGGTAAACAGACTCGGCCCCGGGTGAAATTAAGCGGTGGAAATACGTGGTCTATCGTTTTACCGCGTTAGTGATTCTGGGCCATGTATTAACACAAAAGGAGATTATCCTCGAAGGCGCACAGACCTCTATTATTTATATTAATAAATCTGCTTCCAAACGCATCCGGATTAATGTGGCGGGATACCCGACAAAACGCTCATCATGGCCAAACACCAAAGGGGATTCAGTGTGTAAAAACAGTGTTATAACCACCCCCTATCCATCAATCTTATTATATTTCAAAAATGTAGAGGCTTACAAAAAATTGCAGAGATATAATAGTTAAACACATGTAAACAATTTATAAATCACAATGAAAGCATCGTATCTCAGTTGGTTGTAAAAGACCTCTAGTCACAGTTGGTGTTACAATCTTTGCAATGACAGTTATATATCACATCAGACAAACTTAATCATGACATAGCATTACATGGAATCTGACACTATAAGCATGCCAGTTGGGCATAATTATTCTCTTGTTCATTGAGCCCATGCACTATAGTGTCCAAACGGTGCATCCATTTGCTTTCTCTTACAGTGAGGATGGATGATATACTCCCTCCCCGGGGTCCCAAGGTCACCTTTTCGAGGACCACCCACTCTAGCTCATCTACTGTATGGCCAAACCTTCTGTAGTGGTCTACGAGTGGTGCCCCCACTACCTCACATCTGATCCTACTTTGATGTTGCAAAATTCGTACCTTAATTTTCTGTTGTGTTTGGCCTACGTAGGCCAGGCCACATGGGCATTTAATACAGTAGATCACACAGGTTGTATTACAATTTGTAAATGATTTTAAATCTACACATTGCTGTTTGTATTTGAACTGTTTAGTTTGTACACACATTGGACAAGCTTTACACTGGCCACATCTATAATGGCCGAGCACTGATGGCAAGTTCCACAGAGATTGCAGGGTGGGGGGCTCAGGTGTCGTTAGGTAGGAACTAACCACTTGATCTTTTATGTTCCTAGATTTCTTAAACGAGTGCATGGGTTGCTGCGGCTGACCAATCTCATCAGACACCAGAGGCCAATACTTATTGACAATTTTCTTTATGTTGTTACTTTGTGTGTTATATGTGGTAACACAAATCATCCGCTCATTACTGTTGTCGTTTCTGATGTGCGGAGTGAGTAATTCATCTCTGGGGCTATACCATGCCCGTTTTTGTGCTCTCTTTACAAGTCTTTTCGGATATCCCCTTTCCAACAATTTAACAGTTAGGGCTTCGGACTGCAAAAAATAATCATCTTTTTTGGAACAGTTGCGTCTTATCCTGAAAAATTGACCAATCGGCAGGTTGTCCCTCAGGCCTCTAGGATGATGGCTATTATATAGTAAGAGCGAGTTGCGTTCAGCAGGTTTCCGATACAGCGTAGTGGACAGTTGACCTTCTTCATGGAAGATAGTAATATCAAGGAAGTCGACTTTTTCTTGATGTGACTGCATGGTGAATTGAATATCTGTACTTCGTTGATTCAACCAGAGGTGGAATAAATTTAAGGTTTCTTCTGAGCCAGTCCAAATCATTAAAACATCATCTATGTAGCGACGCCACATCTTTAATTGTGCTTGGTAAGGATTGTCTTGATTCAGGACAAATTTCTGCTCAAAGTCTGCCATGTATATTAGGGCCAGGTCCGGCGCAAATGCTGCCCCCATTGCGACTCCCTTGGATTGTACATAAAATTTGCCTTGAAACATGAAGAAATTCTTTCTCATTGCGATGGTTAGCAGTTGGATAATAAATTCAGTTGGCACCAGCACAGGTGCAGTACGTTCATCAAGAGCCACACGTATGACCTCTAGTGCATCTAGTTGTGGGATGCTCGTGTAGAGCGAAACTATATCGCATGTCACTGTTTTTACACACTGAATCCCCTTTGGTGTTTGGCCATGATGAGCGTTTTGTCGGGTATCCCGCCACATTAATCCGGATGTTTGGAAGCAGACTTTTTAATATAAATAATAGAGGTCTGTGCGCCTTCGAGGATAATCTCCTTTTGTGTTAATACATGGCCCAGAATCACTAACGCGGTAAAACGATAGACCACGTATTTCCACCGCTTAATTTCACCCGGGGCCGAGTCTGTTTACCATTTCAAGTGTGCGCCCATTGGCTGCATGTAAGCACTGACATTTAGCTGCTGCCCGGTTTCTCACTACCGCTCCTGGCCTCGCGGTGAGTCACTCGAGTAAACGGAGTGATGTGCTGGTGAGCAGCGAGGATTCTTCCCGCTTTCATTTCTTCATTTTTCGGGTAAGCACTAGATGAAACTTCAGTCGTATTCCCCTGGCTGTGCGGAGGTCGCGAGTGTTTATGTTAAAACGATCCTCCTGTCTATCTTGTCCCACAGGGACGCATGTGAAATCCGAGAGGATATTTAAAGCGCTTTTGGAGAGGCAGCCTTCAGTCTCATTTTCCAAGAAGCAATTTGAAGTGAGAAGTTACTGCGAGCAAGACGTTTGGCTCTGCTTGTTTCACCTTTGCGTTGGTGAGTAAACAACGAAGTAGTGGCCTTAGATGCCATTACGACATGAGAGATATGTTCTAAAAGAATTTTCTCGTTCTCTTGTTAATTGCAGATGAGATTTTTTCAATAATGGAAGCTGTTTCCATGTAAAATAGCACCTAGGACCGCCGCAGCGTGAATAGGTGAGCTTCTGACTAGTGTCATACTGGTTGGTTTTGAGTAAGGAATGTCATGAATGATTAAGGCCAGCCCTGAGGTTGGCAGGTTTGGTTGGTTCTCCGTTGTCTGACTTGGCAATTTATGTTTTTAACCCGGCTGGGTAGTGTTTGATGTTTTATCAATTCAAACACTTGTGCTTATATTAATTAAGGTTTTGCGTGGATTATAGCCAAGTACGGTCCACTGTCTCATAAATGCCTAATTTATTTTTAGGATCACGCTCTCTTGGTATTAGGAGCCCTTGGCCCAACAACGGTATCAGACGGAGCCATTAGAATCACCGTGCTTCGTGTAGGTAATCTGGTACGGCTTTAATTAGCCTTCAGTTCTTCCTTTAAGAATATATCAATTCTAATTTAGTCTCTCCTTTACAGGTGCCCTTTTATACTACCCCCACACCCCACTATCACCTGTCCTGAGGAAGACCCCGCTGTAGGGCAATAGCGTCGCCTGCTCAACTGGGGTCGAAACGTCGACACACTGTCATCTCTTCTTACCTGTTGGCAAACTGATCATTTGTGACTGTGCCAGCCATTAACAGGATAGGATTATTTTAATTTATGAGTAGATACATGACAATGTATATATGTCTAGTGTGTCACTACATGTGCAAATATTGATGAGACCACATATTATGTTATTCCTCTATGACTAATTTAAACCTATGTTGCACAATTTTCCTTTCTTCACTCCCCCCTCCACGCTTTCTCTGGGCTTATCATGAAATGCTTTAAACTGTATTATTGTAAAAGACATGGTAATTAGTTTTCTAAGAAGGATGTATATTAAATAACATTCTTTGAAGTTTATATTGATGAGGTAAATTTTGTCAATTTGTTGATTTTGTGTGTTTTATGTTGTTCCATCTGGGACCCCTCCTCATATACCATTGATTACCCAGGTCCCAGTACTAGTGGGTTGACCCATTTATTATAACATGTAGTTCTCCATGCCCTGAAGGGTCCTCCTTTTGAGCTTTTGGAATTAGCAGATCTTTAATTCAATTCTGAGAAAGTTTAATTTTTGGTTGCCATTTGTTCCGGTAGAAGGGTAAGTGAGATTGGAGCTTTTCTTTCATCATCCCCATTTTCGAGAATTTGTGATGATTCATTGTTCTTTGCCCAATCCCATTTTTCTTGCCCAAAATGGTTTCGGATTTTTGCTGTCAGTAAGATTTTGCACTTACTGGTTTTTTTCCTGATCTTTGTCTCGAGAGGAGGAGAGGCCCCATTCCCTGGATCTTCTAAGAGGCCTTTCTATTTACCTAGGAAAAATGGGTTCTTTTAGGAAAGTGGACTCTCTTTTTGTGACTTTTAATCTATCTGGAAAGGATCTTAAGTCATCTTCATCTACTCTTTCCAGGTGGATTAAGTTAGCTATCATCCATGCTTATGATGCTGCTAACGTATTTCTTCTCTCATCCGTCCAGGGTTGCTATACTAGGAGCATTTCATCATCCTGGGTGATGTTTTAAGGGGCATCCATTAAAGATATTTGTAATGCTACAACTTGGACTTCACTTCATACTGTAATTTCCCATTAATGTCATCAGCTGGGAATGGCAGCTTCTTCAGACTTTGGTTCACATGTCCTCTCAGCTGTCCATTGTGTATAACATGTGTAACTATGATCAATATGTTCACACGTGTTGCATCATAGAACTGTGTTTGCCTTTTCTTTTTCATAACCAATCACCATATGCTTGGGTATTGGCTCATTGTGTAAGGGCTGGGGCAAGGTGACGGACGAGGAGGTAATGCCCGGTTACTTACTGGTAATTTCCATCACTCCAAGTCCAGGTCTTAAGCCCACCCTCCCTCTCAAGTTGATTGAAATAGTGATTGCTTTATTCTGAATTTATCTTGGTATTTACAGGATGTGATCATGATTAGATCCTCCCTTTATGCATCTGGTAATGGGCACCATCACTTTTTAGACTTAGCTACGTGATTAGTTTCTGTGGAGCAGGAGAACTGCTTATTGTGTAAGGACTGTGACATGAAGACCTGGACTTGGAGTAATGAAAATTACTGGTAAGTTACAGGACATTGCTTGCAGCTAGCACAAATACATGCCTTCTGCTATAACTTGATAAACCTTTATACAGCGAGTTTTTACATGTTCGAAACGTCCACAATTTGCAATCATGGCACACTTTTTTAGCGTTCTGATTCACTAATGCATGCCACTTTTATGGTGTTGCCTATCTCAGTCCAAACCTGAGTTTCGGTGAGAATGAGAGTGAATTGCCATGCTCTGGGGCTGAAGCCATATGCTGTGAAGGAACTATGCTCCAGAGAATGCAGAAAATACTGCCTACAGGCACAAAATGTCTTAAGCATGAGTGATAAATAACTGTAACATATGTAGCACTTTTCAAGTGTGTGATGTGCTATTTTCTTCTGCTTACTGGTACACAGTAGGGTGCACTAAAATGCATTAATGTCATAGGTTATAAGTGACACTTGGCCACCACTGATGCTGTTGCCTCTGCAAGGCTGACAAAAAAATCCCAGTAATGTCATTCGGAGTAAAACCAACAAAAAGCTGGTTTTATTCTGGGCAGTGTTACTCCTTCCACTGCTGGTAGTGTAGTATCGACACATATTACATGACTAGTGGTAAAACAGAGACAGAAAAGGATTGGCAAGATGGATAGAGGAAAATCTGGCTACCGCACCATTGAAATGTTATTTCCTGTGCTTCCCCCAACCTCTGGCCTTTAGGTAACGGAAATAATATTCATGGCATTACTGACCATAACATATAAGCTGGCAGTAAAAGGGTTACTCTACTCTTTATGCTACTGCCTACTACCTATCATGGCCACAAAGCAAACTCAAAAACATGACCGTTTTAATTACATATTTATCAACTATAAGCCGGAGGCATGCATAATGAACAAGCGCTGGTTAATAGAATACGTCTGGCCACAACAAGCTGGTGTGATAGTTATGTTTTTTAGGTGTATGCCACAAACATTAAAAGAAGGGAAAAGGGAAATAGGCTGCCACCTAACCAATGTGGTAATATGCTGACTTTATTTTTTAAAAGCGCAGGATGGATGCTTCCTAGAAGGCTACTGTATTTAGAATATGTATAGAAACCTTTTTCTTTTTTTAATGCACTTGCAAGGAAAAACTGATTCTTTTTTTTTTTAATCACACAAAGAAAATACGGGTTAAACAGACACAGATGACCAAAACTAGAAAAAGAGAAAAACGGGAGAAAATGTGAAACATTGACGGAGTAAAGTATTAGCCCATCAGTTCTGGTAGGAAAATGCACATTTTCTTAGGAGTATGTATAAAAGCGATCAGGAAAAAAAAAACAAAAAAAAAACAGTGCAAGATGCTCTGTTGGGTGAAAGTTGAGCAGACGGGATCCGTCAAACAGGCCAGTTCCAAAATGCAATCAAGTATCACTAAAAACATAAACACTGGCCACTTACTGCTTGATCGCTGCTGACAGGAAGGAGATTTATACTCACATAACTCTGGCTTTCTGGTGCCATTTGTGTGGTTGGATGCTGAGACGAGGGAATAGTGGAGGGAACTCCGAAATCTACCTCATCTAAGCAAAGTGAGACAATGGGTTAAATGCATTAAACAATGGCTGTAAAAGTCACAAATCATTTAATGGATCACAAATGAAATTAGCCTTTAATCCTCCTTGAAATAGTCCAAGCAGTCACTAGGGGAAACATTACCATCCCAACCCAATCACTATAAGTAAATCTAAGAACACTTAGATAATTGGGGAGGAATAGTTACTGAGAACCTCATAGGGGCAAATTATCAAGAACGGCGTTAACATTATCGCCGGTTTAGCGGCAGGAAACTGCTGCTAAAACGACGATAATGGGCTTGATAATATGGCCTGGAGAATTCCAATAGAAGCCCATGTTCACACCAGAACATGGACTTCTATTGGAATTCTCAAGGGCGTATTATCAAGCCCATTATCGCCGCTAAACCGGAGATCATTTTTAATGCCGTTCTTGATAATATGCCCCTAAACTCTCAAATTACTTTGTGGACCCAATTTTTAAAGATCTTTATACACACACACACACACACACACACACACACACAAACACACACATGCTCCACTGCTAAGCTTGCAGATCTCTTCCACAGCCAGGAAGTGCTTTCTGACTGCCTGAAGATTGTACAATTAAGCCTAAAAAACCTCCTGCAGACGCAAATGATCTGAACAATTTTTGTCTCATCCCCAACCTCCCTTTCCTTGCAAAAATCATCGAAAGATGTGTAGCAGGCCAACTTATCCAACAAATCTGAAACATCAACCTACTAAAGCAGCAGGTGTTAACCTGGGGTCTGTGGAGGCTAACATTTAAGTTGGTGTCCTTATTTTGATTTGTTGGAGCAGCTCAAGTACAGCAAACAGAAACTGGTATTGATAATTGGTGGCGTCAAGTGAAGCACTGGCATGTGCTACGAGGTAAGAAATACAAAGTGATGTGCTAGAATGTACAATATTGCCTCATCTTTTAGAAATGTATATTTTTTAAAGTTTTAAACTTCACATTAAAATTAGTTTTTTTGCATAATTTTGTTAGTGAATTAAATACAAATTTTTATAATTAGTTTATTTGTTTGTTTCACACTTGTTTCTGTGTTTTGTGTACTGTTTTGTAGTTCTAATTGTTGAAACTGCTTAGGGGGGATCCCCAGCTTCCAGTACTTTGTCAGTGGGCATCTACAGAGTCAAAAAGTTAAGAGCAGATGCCCTATATGAAAGCCTATGGGGTTTCAATCAAGCTTTTAGCACTGAAATAGCACTGCTCCAGGTGGTAGATGATGCATTTCGCATCCTGGATTCAGACAACTCCAACCTCCAAATGCTTCCTGGCAGACTTTATTACAGTAAATTACTGTATGCTCCTTCACAGGCTAAAAAAACAGGTGGACATTGATGGCAAATGGGTAAAATCATACCTAAACTTGTTACTTGTTTAATGCCAACTATAAGAGGATGTGCACAATTAAACTATGATAAACTACACATGGAAAAATAAACTATTGTAAATATTTCTTCTAGAGATAGAGTGGAGAATCATGGAGTAAGCATGCATATAAGCAGAACTTTAGCCACTAAATTACGAAAGATTGAAATATCAGTTTCACATACAGCGGGATTGGAGAAAGATTTACAACTATGTAAAAATTATTGTGCAATTTTGAGTCAAACTTTAAATGCAGAAGAAGGACAAGGAAATAGAGCCATGGAATGTATTACCTCTGAAAGGTTAATATATTCTTAGACAAGAGTTTCCACTTTATTTGGTTTATGCGGTAACAATATACAAATCCCAAGGACTAAGATTAGATTATGCACTCATTAACATTGAGTCAACGGTATTCAATGAAGGCATGTCATAAGTTGCTCTATCTAAAGTGAGAAAACGTACAGGACTGTACATTACTGATTTCGGTGAGACAGGAATTAATGCAGGCAGTAGCTGAGCAAAAGAATATAATCATTTGCAAAAACAGATAAACTCCTCTTCTTGGTCAATATCCCATTTTGTTAAAACCTAAAATGTCTTCTAGAAGAAAAATTTAAACAAACTACAATGACAAAGAAGAATTGACATTTCCTAAAAAGAAACAGAAAACCAAATTTACAGAAATAACAGGACATCAGTTTCTAAATCAGAATGGTATAAATTGCTACAGCACTGTAATTGTTGGGGGGCGTGGCTAGCGAGCCACGATGGCGGACGGAGACTGCTAGAGCTCCGGAGCCGCCGGGGGTTTAAAATCCTGCCGAGTGCTTCTGTCGGGCCCTGCATCACACACACAGACCGGAACCTGGGTCGCTGGGCTCCCCGGCGGCTTCTGACCGAGTTCGAAGTCCTGGTGTGCCTCGGATGACGGCGGACGGATCCGATGCCAGTGAGGCCTTCCTCCTCGGCAGCAGCCGGGGACTAAAGTTGACAGTGCAGCCGTGAGGCCCGGAGCGCCTGACACCGGAAGTGCTGGAGCCTGAGTATCGAAGGTCGCTGGGGGCCCCGACACCGGATCGCCTTCTGGGGGTGTCGAGAACGTGACTGTGCCCTGCTAGCTGACTGGCCCACGTGCAGAGGGAACTCAGAAGACACAGGCCCTCACACCGCCGGGAGACGCGGCCGGCAGGCCCTGGGGGATGGCGTGAGCTGGTGCCCCATGGACTGGAGCGCGGACCCTGGAACGCAGATCAACAGGTAGGGGGGCGAGGCTGGTGACACCTGGGAGTTATTTGGAAGCCTTCTCCCTCGACCTCCCCCCCTTCTTTCCCCCCCTGCTTGGACGGCCATACCCGGTGGGGAGCAGCGACACCAGCCGCCGACCACTACCATTGGCCCCCTGCATAGCGGGGCCCCAAGACAATAAGGTGCCACCGCTAACTTCCCGAACCACATCGGGGACACCAGGCATGTCAATGCGCCACACCTTGGGGAGGTGCACCCTGCTGACCTGCGCCTGGCCGGATAATATTCTCTGGCCAGCGGGCAGTGACCTGGGGATTCTAGAAAACGAGGATACGAGGCCCTAGACTGCATGACCACACTGCGGGGACGAATCAGACGACCCCCTACACGTTTCGGTGGGGCCTAACCTGAAACGATTGGCGCCACGACGTAGGGGATACGGCCTACACGGATCGCCCAGGGCCATAGGACATATTCTGACCAGTGCCTGCCTGCAACGTGCTGGACATCCGGATAGCGCTAGGCATGGTCCGGAAAGGGGCCAAAACCCTGGAGGGGCGAGACGGCGCGACTGTTGAGGTGCCCACTCGAGAGATTACACTAGGGGAGACCCTGCCGGGGTCGGCCGAACTGAATCCTACTGGGGATCAACACGTAGACAAATTGGACTTGATTCTACAAGAAATTAGGGACTCCAGGTCAGCAATGGAATCACAACTGGGGGCCCTCACCACCAACCTCTCCTTGCTAAAAGCAGATCATAATAAACTAGCCGACAAGGTTAAAGACCAAGGCATCATGATAGCGGACTTGACCCCAATGGTAGCGGATCATACTACCTCTGTTCAACAATTACAACAACAGGTGGCATCTCTGATGGACCGCGTGGAGGATGCGTAAGGCCGCAATCGGCGCAATAACATCCGCGTCATTGGCCTTCCGGAACGCAGTGAGGGGACCCATGCGACGGACTTTATGGAACAGTGGTTCCGAGACCACGTGACCGCGGAAGGCCTGTCACCACTCTTATGTGTGGAAAGAGCACACCGCATCCCCACTGGACATGGAGAAGTGTGGCTCACTGGTTAGAGGAGGCAGACCTGGAAGCAGAGGTCAGCCCGGGACCAGGGTTCAATTCCCGGCTCGGCGGGGTCTTGAGTCCTAAAATGTCCATGGACTCGACAATTCTCGCTCCGGTGCCTACTCGATTCACGGGTTCACACTCTGCGACTCTGGGCAATAGCTTGCTTAATCTCCACAACGGCCCCTCGCGGCGGGATGCCTGGCTTTCACCTTGTGGATACCCTGCTGGGGTTATCTCACAGGGGAATACCAGGACGGGTTCCCTAAGCAAGCGCTTAGAAACCGCTTGGTGATTTGCGCTATATAAATTCCTGTACATTTACATTTACATTTACATTCACTGGACGACCTAGACCTGGCCAACCACCACGCCCATTGATCGTCCGGATACTTAATTACCGGGATAGAGATATCCTACTACAGAAGGACCGGGAAAAATCCCTCATGGAATATGAAAACCGGCGCATCTCTCTGTACCCGGACTATACCAATGTGGTACAAAAACAACGATCCTCTTATTTTGAGGTCAAGAAGAAACTCCAAAAGGCCAAGCTATGCTACCCTTTACTATTCCCGGCCCGCCTCAAGATAGTGTATGATAAAAAAACACACTTCTTTGAAAGCCCTACGGACATGGAGGAGTGGATGGAGGTGATGGGCATTGACGGCAGCCAAGAGACAACCCAGGGTGAGTCGGCCAGCGATTCCTCGAAAGGCCCGGAACATACTGATGGTGCATCTCTAGCCCGACAACTGGACCGGGATGGCGCAGACCTTCCCGAGAACAACAGAAGGACGACCAACTGGGAGCCGTTGCCTTGGTGGGCATTTTCAGAGAGGATCAGGAAACGATTAATACGGACACGGATGACAGCACGATCCGCTCGGACTCGGAACACAGCATGGTCTTATTCCCGACTGTAACGCCCAGAGCAGCAGATGAACTGTTGGACAATGGACAGGAGTGACCTCCCGAGGAGGTGTGAGCTGCATATTCTACTAGCTCACTGATATCCTTTTCTGTTACCTGTTTGCTGCTAATACCTATACAGCATGGGAGAGCGATAAGTTGGTTGGGAGACTATCTTTATATGGTATTGATGTGATGGCCCCAAGACCGGAATACACATACTTTCATAAAAAGTATCCTCAGAGGGTAGACCCACTATGAATGTAAGATCTGACATTTCTTGGTTGGGCCTCACCAGAAGCTATCTAGAATTAACCTCCTGATAAAGACACCCCTGGCGGCACCGTTGAGCCGGCAGTGTAGGAACGAACGGTTAAGATGTTTAGAACAGTGCTAGGCCACCCCCCCCAATGGCGCATGCACCAATGCTTGGTTTGTTATGTTTATGGTTTTCTTGTTCGGCTCAGTGAGGTTTCTCAGCTGCGCCCAAATAGTTCTGTTTTTGGGTGGGAAGAAGTACGTCTCCTGGCTGTTAAGGACTCTGGATGCCGTGAAGGGCATGGCATTATTTTACGCTTTCTTTGGGACTGAGTATGGTTGACACCATAGGAAAGTATAGACTGGCTACCTGGAATGTGCGCGGGCTTGGGGCCATACAGAAAAGACACAGGATCCACGCATTCCTCCTACGCAATCACGCCCAAATAACGTTCATACAGGAATCACACTTAACAGTGTCCGAAACCCACACTTTGCGGAAAAGATGGAGGGGAACCATTTTCTCCACTTCTTATTCCGCCTTCTCCAGAGGGGCTACCATTTGGGTGCGACATGGCACTCCCTTTGTAGAACTAGAGAAGAAGGTTGACGACCAGGGGAGATATGTCCTGGTGAAGGGCACACTAGATGGTACACTGCTTGTTCTTGGCAGTATTTATGCCCCGAATTTTGAGCAGGAGGCATTTATGGCCAAAGTAGGCCAGGCCTTGGCTGACTGGGCAGATATTCCCTGGATCCTGGGTGGGGACTGAAACATGGTTTAAGATGTCGACCTGGATAGATCGAATCCTCCCCTTCAGTTGACCGGGGTGCATAGACTGACAGAATCATTCCCGGCTTGGCTTACGGGATGGGGGACGGTAGATGTGTGGCGTGTGTTACACCCGACCCATAAAGAATACTCTTACTACTCCCCAGTACACAACATACACACACGACTCGACAGGTTCTTGTGCTCTAGCTCTCTATTGTCCAGATGCAATCTATCGGAATACTTAGCTAAAACCTTCTCTGACCACCGACCACTGATACTTGACCTGCATTGGGGTAGAGTGCCATTTTCCGGTGCCGACCTGGAGACTTAACCCACTGTTGTTAGACGACGGTTCCTTCGGCGCATCGCTGTCGGATACCCTAGACAACTACTTCCGAGAGAACTGGGACACGGCAACGTCCAATTTAATGGTGTGGGATGCCATGAAGGCTGTGATACGGGGGGCTGCCACAGGACAGTTGGTGGGTGCACGGCAGGAAATTCACAAGAAGATTTGCGAGGTCGAAGACCATCTGAAAATCTTGGAGAGGGAAGTGAGTGCGGATCCCGGACGGAAGGGGGAGCTGCAGACTGGCAATATAGAACACGCGGAGCTGTTGGAAACACTACGAGTCATAGACCATAATGAATATTTGCGCCGTCAACAAGCTGAGGCGGACAGGTCGGGTGCCCTGCTGGCCCGGCTGGTACGGGATAGCCCTGAACCCCCGGTAATTACACAGATCCGAGATGGGTCCGGGAGGGTCGTACATACGCAGTCTGAAATTAACAGTGCATTCCGTGATCACCTGAGAGCACTACACGCTCCTTTCCCCATGCATGATACGAGCGAGATCCTGGACTTCTTACAGGACTTACCTTTCCCGACTCTGATTCGTGATGAGCAGACGAGGATGGACGGGCCTATCACGCAACAGGAAATCCGGATGGCTATCCGATCCCTCAACCACGGTAAGACACCAGGTATGGATGGGCTACCAGTGGAGTTTTACCAGACTTACTCTGCAACCCTGGTGCCTATCTTGGAGAAAATCTATAAGACATCGTATGAGTCGGGTCATTTACCTGTTTCAACGACGCAGGCCCTAGTCATGTCTATACCCAAGCCTGGCAGGGATACCCTTGAGCTGACTAATTATAGACCCCTCTCGATGCTACCCACAGAGCACAAGATACTCAGCAAGGCTATTGCTCTGAGAATACAGATCCAGCGCACCGCCCTGATACACTCGGACCAGTGCGGATTCCTTCCGGGTAGGAGTACCTCCCAAAACACGCGGAGACTCCATGCCCTCATGTCTGCCACACCGCAAGACCTCCCCCGGTCTGGCTGTATCGCGTTAGACCTCCGGGAGCCATTCGATTCCCTCTCGTGGACGTTCATGTTTGAGATGTTACGCCGTTTTGGCTTTCCAGAGGCCCTATTAAAATGGATACGGCTATTGTATACGGACCCTACTGCCAGGGCACGTACTGGTAGGTACATCTCGGACAGTTATTCGGTCCACAGAGGCACCCGACAGGGCTGCCCTCTGTCACCCCTCTTATTTGTCCTGACGTTAGAGCCTCTGGCTATAGCCCTCCGAGCTCATATGCATAGGGTGGGAATCTCCATCGTGGGGACTCATAACCTGATCTCGATATATGCTGACGACATCTTATTATATTTCCGGGACCTGGATGGAGACCACTCGACCACAGTCAATATTTTTGATCGCTTTGAAATCGTGTCTGGCCTAGCCGTTAACCCTGCAAAATCCATAGGCTTTTATTTTAGGGAACTACAACACCCTCCTCATATTCCATTTGGCGGGTACCAGATTCCAATAGCACAGACCACATTCAAATATCTAGGCATTAATGTTTATGGACTACCCGAGGACCAGATCGAGGGCAATGTCCGCAGGGCCATTAATAGTCTCCGTAGCAGTGTGGGCTTTTATACGTCCTTGCCCCAGTCTGTCATGGGTAGAATGCCGTCTCTAAGGTGGTCCTGCTCCCTTGCATGTTATACTATTTTGTAAACCTGCCGGTCCTCCTCTCACAACACATTTTTAATACACTAAACACGTTACTGGTTACCCTTATTTGGGGCTCTGGACGGTGGAGAATCAGTCTCCGAAAATTGCAACTGGGCACTAGATTGGGAGGCCTTGGAGTGCCAGACCTGCGTGGTTACTACTACACCAGTCAGCTCCAGTGGCTGGCGCGATGGGTGGCGGGCAGGAATCTACACGAGATCGACTTCACAACAGACCATCTGGCACGTGGTGAGCTACATTCCCTACTGTTACCTAAGACCAAGATCCCCCGGGATTGCCATCCTCTCCTGCACACAGCCCTGATGTGTTGGCAGAAAACATTAGTGTACACGTCTGAGACCAAGCCTTACGCAGACAACGTCCCTCTGGTGGGTATCCCAACACCACAGGGGCGACTGAGACAACGTAGACTGCAACCCTGGATGGAGGTGGGGGTAGACACGGTGGGTGACCTTTTTGGAGATGACACGCTGTTAGACCACAAATCCTTTTTGCAACTCACTGGGGCTCCCCCAAGGTTATACATTATGCATGCCACGGTATCACACTATATACGACGTACATGGGCCCCACAGCGGATTAAACCTACACAACACGAATTGATATACCTACTCTATTACATGGGGACTGGAGGCCACTTAGTGAGATGGCTCTACACTGGGATCAGGGAGCATGCAGCCATATCTCTTAATGCACTCAGAGACACCTGGGCATTGGACACGGGGGAGGCTATAGCCGATGGAGCCTGGAAGATTATCCTTGAACATCCCAGGAAGGTGTCCAGGAACGTTAAGTTCCAATTTATACAGGCTATGGTACTACATAGGGCGTACCTCACCCCTCAAAGGCTACATAGAATGTTCCTGGACTCACCCCACTGCTGTCCCCGCTGCAAGGCAGACGAAGCCGGCCTCCTTCACATGCTATGGGCATGCCCACGATTGCGTAGATATTGGGGGATGTTTGTCATATACTACGTACAGTCACAGCCCTACAGGTGCCAGAGGAGGCGTTATATTGTTTGATAGGCCACCGGAAACGCCCCAAACACCATAAAGCCCAGTTGAAGTTCCTTGATCTATCACTGCTGCTGGCAACCAGAGCTTTAACCATGAGGTGGAAGTCCGCTAGGCCTCCGGACCTGCATTTTGGGACTGAATAGTAGTGGCAAAGTGCCCAAACCCCTAGACCAGCAAAAACAAAGCCCACCACACAGCAAAATAACAGGAGGTAAAGGCAAAAATACAGGGGAAACCCACGCAAATGATGCAAGGTCTAAGAGTAGATATGTGTGTGCTGTTCAATTTTCCATCAATGAACAACAAGATGCTTACAAATTCTGTTTAGCTGTTCTGGGAATAATAGCTACCGAAACTCACCCGAATTCCTACCTGTTTGCTCTAAGCTACTGTAGGGAACATGAATGCTTTAATTGCCTACATCTAAACTCCACTGTTACAGACAGACATAAATATGTGTATATCGACCAATGCCTGATTTAACATCAATTGCTTTTAATAATTTATTTATTATGAAAAACTGTACAAAACAACTAAAGTCCTAACTGTACATCAGAGCTTGTATCCACAATAAATTTAACAATGATAATAAGGAGGAGGAGCCTAGCTCGCGACCGGGATGGCCGCGCTTTAGCTCGGCTCCGTTCGCCCGCCTGTGTTTTCCACATTTATCCTGCATTTATCCTGCCCCGGGAAGCCCTCCTTGCTGTGTGGTACTACTGCGACGCACTGCAGGCACTTACCACTTGTTCCGGTTGTCCTGGCTGCTGTGGCTCCGGTGCAGTGCTCCCGACCATTCCTGGGACTCGAGAGCGGACTGGCCTGGTTCTTCTTCCCGGCTCCTGGGCCGGATGCAGCCTGCGGGCTTGCCCTTCGGGGCGCGCTGGAGGTGATCGGAGGGCCGTTGTTCGTGTGAGCCGGAGGTTCCTGGCTGAGAGACTCCTGTGTGGCGGCGGCCTTGGATGGTGGCGCTGCCTTTCACTATTGGGGTTCCTCGTACGTCCAGCTTCCTCCCCCTTTGTTCTCCGGTCCGGCCATTTTGTTTCTTGCCGCCCGGACTCGGAGAACGGGACCGGCGGCATTGGGGGGCCGGCGAATTCCCTTCTTCTGGTGGCCCTCCTTCCTGTCCGGGGTGTTCTGCTGCCTGTCGGCGGGACTTCATCTGCTTGACTGCCGCCCCGGCGGAGGTTGTTTGCTGCGCGGCCTGTTCGGGCTCTCAAGATGGCGGCCGACCCCATTTGTCTGGGCCGGGCCTGGACGAGCACTGGGGGCCCGCCGCAAGACCCGGGTGTCGGATACTGTAAAGGTTTTCCTGCACTTAAGGGGATCCTAAACATCCTGTTATCCTGGCGGCTCTCGGTGGCCACGCCTCTCCTGGTCTTGAAGACGGTTCCTCACTGCGGGCCTCCCGGGCCCCCACGACCGGATGAGGCATTGATGTCGCGGGGTGCGGCTGGAATTCTCCTGGCGGACTTGGCCCCGGCTGCTGCCCCGGAGGTGCGCAACCTGATGGCACCCTCCCCTTCTGTGCTGCTTCCTCTGCCCCTGGCCCGGGAGCTGGACTTTGTTTTGCCTGACTTTCATGATTCTTCTGGTCCCTCTCAACCACCACTGCCTGGTGACGTCTCCTGTGCCGGCCCGCATGGGTCGGTTTTTCTGGGTATATCCTTGGAACTGTGCCTGCATAGTTTGCTACATTCTGTGATTTTCCTGGATCTTCCGTGCTTCTCTTCTTGTGACTTTTTTGGACTGCCGTTGGACTCTTCAGCTGTCTGTCTTCTGTTCTTTCTGACGTGGTCCTTGTCGGATCGGACCTCTTCTGCTTTGGATAAAAAGGGACAGGGCTGATCAAAAACTGACTCTTATATGCGGTAGTTCATCAACGGTTTGGATGATTTTTGTGTCCTGGTATGGTTCTGTGTAACTGATTCGTGCTCCTGGACTTTGGCCTGTTACTCTTAGGCTTCCCGAGGACTTGGACCTTTCACCCGGGCGGGTGGATGGGTGCGTTTACTCCTGTCTTTGGCCCTCCCCCGTGTGTATGTGTGTATGTCTTTGATCCCTTCCTTCTTTCCCTTCCTTCCCCCCTCTTTTTGTCTTTTAATTCCGACTTTTCTTGCTCCACTATATTTCGGGTTCTAATTAGGGCGACAGGCACGCTGTGGGGGGGTAGGCCGTAGCCTTCTGCAGGGGTGCAGGGTGGGCTTAGGGGTGGGTGGGGGGGGTCTGTTTGTGTCGGGGGGTCTTTTTCCCCCCTTATTTTCCTTTTTGTGTTCTATGGCTCTTGTGTATTCACTTTTTCGGGACGCTGTCACCTCGTATCTCCCCCGGGGACTTTCTGTTTTTCTTCCGGTGTGTGACTGACTGTGGTTTGCTGCTTATTCTGGTATCGTGTTTCTGTTACATCGCATGCCGGTTTTACTGTCCTGTGTTTCCCCCTGGGGGTGCATGATTTGGCGGATGTCCCTTTTGTCGTTTCTTTTTCCCTTTTCCCCTTCCTCCTTTATGGAGGTCCCTTTTTCCGTTGGGGTGCGTATTGTAGTGTTTTTGTGATGGGGCTTTTTGACCATGTCCTCTCTGCTCGGGTAGGGGCGGTGGTGAGTAGGCGCGGTTGACTGTTGCCACTGTCGCTACTTGATGGTCTGATTCTGTCTCTATCCTTTGCTAGATTTGATTATATGGCTTCATCTTCTTACGCTGTGTTTACAAAATGGCGGCTTGCCGCGGTCCCTCCCTTGTGGTCTCACAGACGGCCCGTTACTCCTTTGTTCCCCACCCCGTGCTAGAAAATTAACCTTTATTATCCTGCTCTTGAACGCTCGATGGCTTTTATTGCTTCACCGGTGCTCCTGATGTCATATCCTGTGCAGATCTTCCTCTTGTATGCTGGTTTTTTGACCATTCTGTTGTGGCCAGCCCGTGGGGTTGTAGGCCCGTATTTGTGAGCTTTCATTGTTCAATAAAGGTTTTCAAAAAAAAAAAAAAAAAAAAAAAAAACAATGATAATAAAATATATTATTTTTATGATTTTATGTACTGTGAACAACAGAAAAATAAATCAATTTCTATTTCAGGTTGCAGTAATCCTACAAATGCCATACGCTTTCATCATGGAGCGACGACAGCATTGGGACACTATCCAATCTACTTAAAGAATAACACATGTTGGACAGAATATAATGATACTATTCTTACTTTAAGCGCAGACTGCCTAAAAATTTACAAGACAGTTGCTTTCTTATTTTACATCCAAAATTCTAAGTTGTGATGTTACTATTGTTATAAAGCAAAAATTGTACTTATAAGTTGCACTTACATAATTGAGGTGATATATCATTATGTGGCCTGGCATGGTTGATGACATTTGCAAAAAGGTCCATTAAGTATTGTTGCATTCTATGCTTTCACATATATCAAATTAACTATCCCTATACCTCTAGTATAGCCTCTATTAGTCAGTCTTGTAAGAGCGTCTTCCTTTGCTGTCTAAAACTCCCTATAAGTAGTGCTCTTCTGTTTGATGCAGAGGAGTTCACCGTAGGGAATATTTGTTATCAAACTGCGGGGATGATGGCTCCCTTCATGTAGTACGGTGTGTCCCGCAGATGGTTTCGATGGTTTCCTGTATAGTTTAGTCTGCCATGTCATCTTTTATTTTCAAGAAATGTATCCTCTATTCACGTCGGAACTTATGATTTTAAATGGGTAAAGTTTTTGACACACTGACATTGAGGAAGGCGCTGTGCCGAAACGCGTCTTTCTGTGCTGGCAATTTGCTAATAATGTATTGCTTTATCTTGTACCCGGGAGTGCTCTCATGATTGGCTGTGTGAAGACTAGATGCCATAGTGTTTGGAAGTGTTAGCAGTTTACCACCGCGCGAGCAGCACCCGAGACGTGAGGTGTGGTAGAAGGTGGCAACTGGTGTTCTGATATATATCTATATAGAGTTACGTGAACTTGGTATTTAGCTGTAGTGTAAATAAAAGATTCCACATTAGGCAACTGTCAGCATTTTCATAGTTGAAGGAATGGTGGCATCCTGCTGTCACCGTCATTCATTCCTTAGAAACGATTCTGAGGCATTCCATAGATGTCCATCAATCTTGAGCACCCAAATGTTTATATTTGAAGAGGTTAAAGCGCTTTTGGATGTTGGCGACACAGCAGTTTGCCTTTAATGAATGCATGGAGACCTTTCAAAAGTGATCATTTTTAACCCTAAACTTAGAAACATCCATGCTTCCTTGCCCTAACAACAATTCCACAAGGGAACTAAGAGGAAAGTCAATTGGAAAGGCCATGTATGATGTGCAGAGGAGCATTGGTCAAGAGAAAAGAAAAAGATACAGTTCCTCAAGCTTTGTTACGCGCTTGTAAAGGATGCTTATGTGTAAGGCTCCCAGTTTTTACAGATAAATACAGACAGAAAACAATGTGTTTACGGTCTACATTTATTTGTAAAAGTGGATAAATACAGAAAATTGTCGTACTTTTAAGTGACTCTCTGTGCTGTCTTTCATAAATTATAGGCCAACAGTTGGACAGCATGTAAATAAAAAAACAGGAGGACATTTCTTTAAATAAAGGCATATATCAACATACATTTATGGTATAATGCTAGTATTTACAGTGGATGTATTGTTATGTAATATTTGCCAGCTTAATAGCTAAAACTCGCCAAACAGCAAAGTATGAGTGCTCGCCTATCAGATAAATAAATATGGAAATGTACAGTTTGACAACCTCATTTATATGCAAAGCACAAAATAAAAATGGATAAATACAGATAAAATGGGCACAAGAAAATACAGCCATCATTGATCTGAAAAATCATTGAGAAAGCAGTGTGCACCAACTCCAAAACCAGAATTATCTCTTCCAGGACGACCACACTGGTGCCACAATATTGCTAGTGAGAATCTCCTGATTACCAACAAGGACAAAGCCAACCCCCTGGCCCAAAGTAACCCCTCTACAGCCTTTGTCACGGTTAACAACTAAACAATAATCTGCCCAGTGGGGAGGCTCTTGCACTTCTCAATGGTTCACTTTCCAAGGCACCATCACCAACATTCCTGTGTTTCCTTGTCGCATAACTTAGCCCTGCCGCATAATTTGGTCACCATCGCATAATTTCAGTTGCTCTCTCACATTGCTTCTGTTGAAGTTTACTTCGATACTACTGTAGAAACCCCAACCCCCCCCCCGCCCTCCGTAACAGCACTGCTCCCGCTGGACACTGCATAGCACTGGAGCAAACATACCAACAAGGGGCGCTATATCTGAGGCAAGAGCCCTGTATCTTCAAGGGGCCCACACAGATAGCTGTCGACCCCTTTAGAAATATCGCCTCTGTGAGCATCAAGGTGATGAGTGAATTATTTTAAAATTAACATGCGTTTTGAGATTTTCTTTGTTTACAGACTAAGCTGCATTTAAATGCTCACATTTTTACAAACAAGGGAATGGACCCTCGTATGCCCAAATGTACACACTATGGGGAGAAGCTGATGTTACGCCCTGGTTCTGCCCACGATCACATACTTTGGTCAAACGGAATAGCTGGAATTATGGCTCTGGCCCCCTGCATTCTAAACCACGCCACCCCATCACCTATAAAATTAAATGGGATAGAGGACTTTCCCCCCAACACTACTTCTAGCAGAATAGAGGGCCGCATATGCGACGGCAGAAATAACAATCCTGCTGCATTGTTACTCTAAAACACGTCTGATACTTTTCACAATATTTTTCTTTTTCTTTTTCTGAAAGCGGAGTTTATTTTCTGGATGTTAAAGATGTAAAAATGTAATTCTTGGAAATACTCGACCTTTGGTGGCGATGTCGAAATAGATGCAGTACTGCTCCTTTTATTGTCTGGCGAGGCACACATTAAATCAGTTAGCAGATGGCTGTGGCAAAAGAATAAGGAACATGGATGTGATCACGTTTTAGTTTCGGAAGGTCACCTGCGAGACTTGTCAACAGTGATCGCTAATTTTTCTGAAACTGCTTTCTCACTGAGAGCACATCCCCCTCCCCCCCCCCCATTTGACTTCCAGGTACCCGCTAATCTTTTCTCATTAGGGGATGATGGGCCATGTGGGGCATGGTGACCGGCGGCAGTCCGAGAAGATTCAGCCAGACACCCGGAAATGCATTCTTTGTGGACTTTGTGCGCGCTCCTATTTGGGAAGGGTAGACGGCGTTTTGATTGAGCAGGGTGGACGGCGTCCACCCTGGAAAACCCTGGAAAATAAGTGGGGGGATGCCGTCCACCCGCGTGGTACCCCGACTTGTGCCCTGGAAGGAAGGACATGAATCCAATATCGCCAACAGGAAAAGATTACACAAAAGGAATACTCACAGAAGTCCCAGACAAATTATCGCAAAAATCCCACACAAAGGAATCAAGGAGAGTAGTACCATAGACAGGTATATAACAGACTACGAGGGAGGTACACAATGCGGAAAAGAAGAGCATAAATCCAATATCGACATAAATTAGGAATATACAATAGGAATACTCATTTGTTTCCCAAACAAGCTAAACAAGGAGAGTAATATGATAAGCATGAATATAACGGGCTATGCAGGGGGACACAAAATGCGGTAAAGAAGAGCAGCAACACATGAGGGTACAATGGTTGTAGGAACAATGATTTCGAGCAAGTGATCCTCACCCAAGTTAAATGTGTCCATTAAGAATCTTTTGGCTTCCAGTTTGAAAGCAGTCATTGAGGAGATTCTGCATACTTCGGGTGGAAGAGAGTTCCAAATCCTTGGGGCAGCACCGGAGAAGGCCCGCAGACTGGTTCTCTTTTTGCTAAGGATGGGTGGTTTTAGGAGGAGAGTGATAGCGGTTCTTGAGGCTCTCCCACTGCAGGAAAATTCAAGCTTTTGCGCTAGGTACCTGGGAGTTTTGAAATGCAGGGCTTTGTGCGCCAGAACAGCAATCTTTAACTGAATTCGAGCTTCATAGGGCAACCATTTAGGAGATTTTAGGATTGCGGATAAGTGCTCACTTCGTTTGGTACCAGTGACCAGTCTGGCCGCAGCATTCAGTGATGCTCTTAGGGGAGCCAGAGTGTATTTGAGAAGGCCACAGAGCATAGTGCTGCCGTAGTCCAGCCACGGCAGGACCAGTGCTTGTACCACCTGTGGAGAACCTGACCTTATGGGCCAAGCGGCGATGGGCACGCCTAAGTTCTCCGGGTTCACCTGCCTTGACAGACAGAGACACGAGACACTCTGTTAGGCGTAGAATAACAAGTTTATTAGCTGCAGCTAAGCACAGTTGTCTAAGAAGTACCAAACGGGTAAGTTCTCTAGAGACTGCTACTTCATTTCGTAGCGTACAGTCTATTATACAGAACAAGTTTACAATGACAACTCCCAAAACACACAAAACTGACAAATAAGAATAGTTCGAAAACAAGCTATCGGATGTCTAAAACACACCTTCCTTTCAGACCCCGTGTGCTCACCTCCCCTCAAGTTAATCAACACTAGTGCCCGTGATTTAATTTGCAGGTGGTAAAACATGTGTAGAATGCTTCAAAGGATAGGCTATGTAACAAGAGAACACACGAAGAGAATAGTGAAGGCCAGCTAAACAAGATAAAGTCGAGAAGAATGGTGGGACTCAAACAGTGGAGTAAGACATGGATTAATCCGTCTAGACATGGCTTTACGAACTCAGCCAGACCCTGACATCGGTTTCGTAAACATGGGCGAGAGTTATTCTTTAATCAGGAAAGACACGTAGCAGCTGAAAAGGCAAAAACACCACGTTTACCGCGTTAGCCTGAGTGAGGCAACACAAAATGGCGGCTAAGCACAAAATGGCGGCTGAATATGAAGCAAAGTCGAAAACTACGTAACCTCAGACCCTCCTTTTGCCATACTCAGGTAAAGCACAAAGAGACCCACTTTAGTCTGAGTCGATATCAATGGTCATGAGGTCATTGAGTTGTTGCTGCAACATCATCCTAATATTCTCTGTTTTCTGTGCTACTGGCTTAGAAACACAGACGGTGACACAAAGTCCACAAATAGCTGGGCCATACTGTAAACAGAGACAGCAAGAAAAGATGATTGCTAGAATCATTCCACGGAAAGTTAACACTTTCCATCCCCATGTAGACAGTAGTCCCCAAAACCATCCCATCACAGACCAGTCTCCAGTGTCCTGATGAATGGACTCAGAGATGACATGTAGCTTAGAGATGGCTTGGTATACTGTAGGGGCATTGTCAGGAATATATAAACGCAGCAGCTAGACCCAATCAGTTTACAGACTCCTCCTCTATCTGCAAGAACAATGTCTAGAACCATCCGGTTCTGTACAGTCATAAGACGATCCGCCTGAAGTTCAGCCGTCAAATTGTTCAATGCTCCAGAAGTTACATTTATGGTAGCATCGACCACACGTACTAGGTGTCTGATATTTCTGTTATTGACCATTGGACCCCAAAAGGGAAGAAACCCTTTCAGAAAATCCACTCCCTCTTGTCCAGATGTGTCTTCAGAATCTACAACTCCCCTACCAAATCTCTTTCTATGGTGATCAGCAGGAGCAGTATATGTAGGGGGAAGGAGAAAATCTATATAACATGTTCCCGAGAAATATGTGGGAAGCCATGTATAAGCTCTATCATGACAAATGAAATATGTACCTTGAGATGGCACTAACGGTGAAGAAATCAGGGGTGCATAAACATACGTATGGGAACAATTACTCTTCTCTTGCTTAATTTTGGTATTCTGGCCATTTATTTGTAAACACAAATAACCTCTTTGGGGAAGAACCCAAATCGGTGCAAATTTCTTCTGTTTAACTTTATCAGAAAGGCTAGTAACATACCGAGTCACATTCCATCCATCATAGGCTGTTTTCTCATCTTTGGGAATTTTACTAATATCAGCAATCTTTGCCAAAGTTACTATTCCCTTTATCAAAGGGCTATGACTGAAATCCACTCCACCATTATAAGACCCACCAGGAGGATATCGAAGTTGATTCTGGTATGCATTAGAAAACATAGCCAGACAAGCCCAAGCAGAACCTTCATACGAAAATGGAAGGACTAAATACGGCATTCCTCTCTCTGTATTATGTGGTATGAGACCACAAACCCAACAATCAGCAGTATTTACTATTAATTGATGCTGGTGTAACAATTGAATGAACGAATTGTTAAAATATTCCATTCTTCTCATTTGCTCGTGGTCTGGGAGTGAGTAAAATTTATGCGGAGAAATAGTAGTAGAGGAAATCAAAGAGACAGAAGTAGGAACAGGTGTTAGCTGCACAATATGTATAAGCCATCCTATGCATGCTAATAAACTACATAAACCTACTAAAACACATAATGCTACGCCACAACGACTGAATAATAATTTCTTATAATGATCTCTTTTCATTATTTTAATATCATTCCCTTTCTCTGCATTATCCATTACTCTAAAGGCGTTGCTCACGATAATCTTCCTTAATCACTTGGCTGTGATTGTTAGCCGTCCTATGACACTGCAAGTCCTGTTGACCTAGTCACTATTCAGGTCACAGCTCAAGACTCCCACAGTGACCCTGCAACTTGATGGATAAAGAAAAAGGAACGTTTCTCTTTTAATACAAACAAAATTATAAAACACAAAATTAACTGTCCTTAGGCAACCTTCTTCTTAGATTGTATCGTGTTTTGCCAGGTGCCGTTTGATCCTTAAACAGAGTCTCTGGATTTGTTGTATTTAGTCTCAAAGGTTAAGGTACAGCTTCCTGTAAGACGTCGTCGTCTTCTTTCTCTGAGCTAGTCCAATCCAGGCGTGCACTGCTGAACGGTACAAATCTGGGTACTTTTTCACATTCGGTATCACCAACACCTTCTCGGACCCACTGCTCAAAAGGTAAAGGCAATGGTACCCTCTTGCAATGCACGCCGTGGATCCAGTTCTTCTTTCCGACGACTTTCACAGCTGTACGAGTAGTAAGTAAAACTCGTCTCGGCGGCCCCCAACGAGGTTCCAAATTCTTCTTCCTCTGGAAGTTTTTGAGACAAACCCAGTCTTCGGTTTGAATGGAGTGTCCTGGATCTGAGGAGGCCTCCGGCAAAGCGTTTTGGACCTGTTGACGAATAACATGCAATTTAGTTGTGAGGTCATGCAAATAGTCAACCAACAATGGGTACGGAATATCTGAGTATTTCTTGGGGCGAGGGACTCCCCAAACATTGGCTGGGCATCCAAAAACAATTTCGTATGGGCTAAGCCCCAAACGGGAATGAACAGTCGTTCTTGTTGAAAGAAGTGCCAAAGGCAAGGCATCAGGCCAAGAAAGGTCTGCACTAGCCTGAATCTTTGCTAACTTAAGTTTGAGAGTGCCATTATAGCACTCCACCAAACCCGCTGACTGAGGATGGTTTGCCGCATGGAATTTCTGTCTAATACCAAGGCCCACACACACCTACTGCATAATTTGGCCGACAAATTCACTCCCATTGTCACTCCAGACAATGCGCGGCAAACCAAACCTTGGGAAAAATTCCTTCAAAAGAACCTTAGCAGTGGACAAGGCAGTGTTGTCCTTTAGGGGGTAGGCCTCTATCCATTGGGGAAAAAGCACAAACCACCACTAGGACATACTTGAGATTGTTAAAACGTTCCATATGGATATAGTCTATTTGCAGTACCTCAAATGGATACGTAGGGGGAGCAAAGTGACCTGCTGGAGTTGGAGCTCCCTTTCCTGGATTGTGCATTAAACAAACAATGCAATGTTTCACGACATTTTCTGCACATTTAGGAATACCTTCATTTTGCCATACTGGAGCTAGAAGTTTACATATACCCCTTGCATTAATATGGGCTGGTCCATGAGCCATAGTAACTACAGGTAGTACATACGCATCTGGCAACAACCATCGCTGATGCTCTGATAATTCCGTCCAACATCCCATCGTGTTCAACATTCCCGTACTCTCTTTCCACTTACTCAATTCTTTCTCAGTGGCCTCTTTCTGAATCGCTTTCACGCTTTCTACTGTCTTCACACATGCCACCTTCTGCAACCCATCTTGCAGGGCCTGCAACATACATGCGACTTTCAACATTCTTCGCCGTTTCCCTTGCTATTTCATCTGCAAATGCATTTCCTTGACCTACGTGATCAATAATCTTTTTATGGGCACTGCACTTCACAATCGCTATTTGAGTGGGCAAAGCAAGTGATTCGAAAAGGTCAGTCACCAACTGACCATGCTGTATTTTAGTGCCGTGGGAGGTAAAGAATCTTCTTTCCCTCCACAAACGACCAAAACTATGGGCATATTGGCTGTCTGTATAAACAGTCACTCTTTTCCCTTTCGCCAACACACATGTTCTCGTTAATGCAATCAATTCTGCAGCTTGCGCTGAATTCTGTGAAATACGTGCAGTTTCTACCACTGTGTGCAAAGTCGTAACAGCATGAGCAGCTGTCGTCTCACCATTAGGAAGCTTAAAACAAGACCCATCTACCCACAGGATCCCATCCGGATCCACAAGTGGTGTATCTTTCAGATCTATTCGACCTTTTGTTTCCTCTTCTTACGAAGAAAACAATCATGCTGATCTTGTACATTTTTCTCATCCAAAACAGGCAACAATGTTGCTGGATTCAGAACATTACATCTTTTGATATGTATATGACTAGCTAAAAGCGTCAACTCATATCCAGACAAACGGGCACTCGTTAGGTGCTGAGTTTTTGTCCTGTTAAGAAGAGTATCTACTGCATGAGGCACCATAACATTAAGAGTATGATCCAGCACTAATCCAGCAAATTGACGAATAGAAATCGCCGCTGCTGCTGTTGCTCTGAGACAACTGGGTAATGCTTTAGCTACCGGATCTAATGTAGCCGAAAAATAGGCACATGGCCTTTGTTTGTCCCCGAATTGTTGTGTCAAGACTGATAATGCACAACCTTCCCTTTCATGAACATAGAGTGTAAAAGGTTTACTGTAATTTGGAGTACCCAACACAGGAGCAGAACACAAAGCAGTGCGTAAATCAGAGAAACTCTTTTGACATTCATCAGTCCAAGGAAGAGGCTGAGGCGTATCTTTAAGAGTGAGTGCCAACAGAGGTTTAGCAAGTAGAGAAAAATTCGGAATCCACTGTCTACAATAAGAGGTAATGCCTAAGAGAACACACACCTCTCTTTGTGTGGATGGTACAGGCATTCGTGCGATTGCATGAATACGTTCTGGGGTCGATCGCCTTCCCTCCTTCGACAAGAGATTACCTAAATAGGTAACCTCTTGGCGGCAATATTGCAACTTAGAAGGTGATACTATATGGTGTAAATCAGACAAATGTCGCAAAAGCGACACAGTCGCAGTTCTACAGACATCTTCCGAATCAGTAGCTATTAACAAATCATCTACGTATTGGATAAGAGTAGCACCCGAGGGCAAAGAAAAGGTGTCGAGCTGTGATTTCAAAGCTTGACTATATATTGAAGGACTTTCACAATAGCCTTGGGGTGCACACTTAAATCGGAAACTTCGGGCTCCGAGAGAGAAGCCAAAGAGATCCCTACTCTCTTCAGCAATAGGAATGCTAAAGAAAGCATTTTTGAGATCATTAACCGAACACCAAGCTGCCGAAGCAGGAATCATAGTGAGCAAAGCAGTGATGTCGGCACAACAGGAAACTGAGGGACAACAATTTTGTTGACCTCTCAAAGATCAATCACAAAACGGTACACAGGTGGCTGGGAAGGATCAGTACGTTTAAAAATAGGCAAAACAGGGCTATTGCAAACATTTCCTCTGGTCTCTTCGACCACACCCTTCTAAACCAAATCATGAACAATAGCCAACAAAGCTCTCTCACCATCGTTAGATATTTTGTATTGAGGAACACTTGGCAACTTAACGTCAGGCTTAACAGTAATCACATAAGGGGGAATTTGCAACAAACCAACATCATTCGGACCTGTAGCCCAAAGCGTAGCATGGAAGTGAACACAGTTCAAGTGGCAGCTGTTCTTTAGATACATACATCGGAGAAGTCAATTTATCACCCAAAGTAAGATGCACACCAGAGGGTGAACAATACAGCATAGCATGCAAGCGTTTCAATAAGTCCAAACCCAATAAATTCTCTCCACAACCCGTTGTTAAAAGAAGTGGAGCTTCCAAATCATACGGACCAATAGAAATGGGCAAAGGACAGGAAACCGGGTTAGTAACTGGGGCGCCAGAGAATCCCACGGAAACATTTGTTAAGCCAGATAAAGGTGCCCCAGGGAGTTTGGAACGCATTATAGAATTTCTCATTGTACCAGTATCCAAGAGAAATGGTTCTGTAACACCCAATGCTACAACATTAACATAAGGTCCCTCCTGATCCACTGGAACTGATACGACTCCCTTACTTTGTCTATGGCTGTCCTAGCTAGTATGAAAATCAGCATTCTCACTATCTAAACAATAGTCATCGTTATAATATTGTGCAGACTGAGAATTTCGCTGATCAAAATAATTCGTAGAGTCCTGAGGGGGAGAGGGACGTCGGTCCTGAGACGACGCACCACGTCCTCTACCCCTAGACACAGACCGAGAATCACCGCGACCCCGTGGTGCTAATGATCCACCATAGCGCTGCAATAAAATCGGACAAGCATTCTTAAAATGACCATCCTCTTTGCAATAGATGCATTGATTAGGACCCAACGGAAATCGCGGAGCTGAAGATACCGGTTTCGGCAACAGCTTCTGAAACTGTGGGGGCTGTTGAAATTGGGGCTGAGCAGAACGAGGGGGATAAGCCTGTTGCAGAAGAACCTTTGTTTTTAATTCCTTAGTCTTTTTCTCCACTTTTTCCTTATCTTCCTTATCCCTATTCTCATAATACTGAGCAGTAGCTAATATCTGGGCAGTTGAAGAAACGGCCCATGAACTCTCTGATTGTTTCAATTTATGCGACAACTCTGGAAGTAGATTAAAGACAAACTTATCTACGAACAATTGTTGTCCACCTTCAGTACTCATATCCTGACCACTATGGTCGATGAAAGTCTCTTCGAAACAAGTAAAGAAATCGGAGACACTTTCATCAGTCTTTTGTTTGCATGCTGCTAACTTATCCCAATTAACGCGTACAGCAAGCATCATCATTTTCATAAGATCTATTATTCTACCAGGTAATTCCGTAACTAAATCATCAGGTTTGGCACCACCTATTTGTCCCGCATCTGCAGCTGTAATAGCAGCCCAAGTACCACCTAAAGCTTGATCATGATCTTGTTTACGAATCTTAGTCCAGATCGCTTGTGGGACTACATTTCCCATAAGTAAATCAATATCTGCCAAATTCATAATACATGCATCAACAGTCTGGGACAACTCTTTATAATACCCAGCAGGATTCTTACGAGGGTCCGGTAAAGACTGTTTTAACGCCAAAACTTCTGATCTTTTCCAAGGATCATGTACCCATATACGCTGAAAATGAGCTGGGACACCTGGAACATTACCTGCCTGAGGAACTTCATCTCTCCATATTGGAGGAACTTTTCGCATGGGATATTGTGCCATTTTACGACGAACCGCAGGATCAGGCTCAAGAGAATTTTGAGAGAAAAAGGAAGATCGAAGAGTAACAAGCTTATGAATAGCGCTCTCCACAGCAGGACCCACAATAAGTCCCTTATCAAATTGATCCTGTACTTCAAATAAATCCTGAGGAGGTGAATCCAGATCCACATCTCCCCATCCTTTAATAAGGGTATTGCACATAGCATTGAAAACATACCACTGTGAAGGAGCATTCCATTGAAGGAAAGTATCCAGAATATCACGCTCACTATACTGTACACTAATCACAATCCAATTATGAGCAAGAGAATCTAACTTAGTCCGTTCCTCTAAATCTGGAATCTGACTACGAGATTGTCTTCGAGATGACGCAGGAGAAAAGTACAGAGGTCCAAGAAAAGGTGACAGAAGACCTGAAACGGTTTCGACTAAACGTTGTCGAGCTGTAGGGGAATCCGACACTAAAACAGGAGACAACGTATTCTGTAAAACAGGAGAAGAATCTGTATCAAAAGAAACGACAGGTAAAGGAGACTGAGGCACAGAAGATTGGGGTACAGAAGTCGCTGGCAAAGGGGGCTGAGGTAGAATCACAGGAATAGGCAATTGTGCAGGAACCAGAACAGCTGGATTAGCAGCAGGTTGTAATGGGGGTGCAGTAGCACCAAACACATAAGGTGGAGGTAACGTCAATAAATGGGACATAAAAGAATCTTCGTCAGGATTCTTACTCTTTGATGTAGTAGGTAACACAGGATAACATCTATCTAGTGCCATACGATGCTGTCTTTCCGATACCTCAATCACCTGATCAGCTTCGTTATTTTTAAACTGTTGGGCAGCCTGTAAAATCGTCATACTCTGCTCTTTCTTATCTTTTTTCATCTGCTTAATTTCTTTCTGTTTGGCTTCCTTACGCCAAAGGCGGAAAGAGTCAAACATTGCCGGCCGGGCTTTTCTCTTAAATAGAATTGCTTCCAAATTATCTAGTATATCAGACTCAAAAGAACCATTTTGTGGCCACTGTAGGACACCATCCTTCTATGTGTATCGGATCCATGTTTCGTTAAAAACAATAGGACCCAGACCATGTTTTGAATAGAGCTCGTAAGTGGGAGTTCCAACTGGAGGAATCGGACAAGAATCCTCTAGCCGGGAATCCCTAGAACAACCAAAACAACAAAATTTCCTAAACTTACTAAATCCAGGCATTTCGTAACAAACTGGACTTCCTTACAAACGTCAAGGGGGTTTAGACAATATAGTTACAGCACAAACATACTTACCCCTTGGCTTCGGTTAGCGCGCTAATCGAATAACAAAAACAAAGAGTGGGCGCTACCCACGAATACTTAACTAAATGTTCTTCTCACGCCAACAGATGTCCGTCTAACGTCTCGCAATACCGATCATCACCAGAGGGCCAAGGCAGGGCGACAGTCAGGGCAGCAGTCGTCAGCAGCCGTCGGGAAGGAGTAGCCGCGCTTCAAAAGACCTTCGGTCCACTTCGACATGCAGGGGTCGCTCACGTGGTTCGTTAAATCCTCCGGAATTTTCTTGCGAAGCTCCTCACGACCTTCAGGCAAAAACTACTACCACTGAAGTCGCCCACACGTTGGGCCACCAATTGGAGAACCTGACCTTATGGTCCAAGCGGCGCAGGGCACGCCTAAGATCTCCGGGTTCACCTGCCTTGACAGACAGAGACACAAGACACTCTGTTAGGCGTAGAATAACAAGTTTATTAGCTGCAGCTAAGGACAGTTGTCTAAGAAGTTCCAAACGGTTAAGTTCTCTAGAGACTGCTACTTCATTCCGTAGCGTACAGTCTATTATACAGAACAAGTTTACAATGACAACTCCCAAAACACACAAAACTGACAAATAGGAATAGTTCGAAAAGAAGCTATCGGATGTCTAAAACACACCTTCCTTTCAGACCCCGTGTGCTCACCTCCCCTCAAGTTAATCAACACTAGTGCCCGTAATTTAATTTGCAGGTGGTAAAACGTGTAGAATGCTTCAAAGGATAGGCTATGTAACAAGAGAACACACAAAGAGAATAGTGAAGGCCAGCTAAACAAGATAAAGTCGAGAAGAATGGTGGGACTCAAACAGTGGAGTAAGACATGGATTAATCAGTCTAGACATGGCTTTACGGACTCGGCCAGACCCTGACATCGGTTTCGTAAACATGGGCGAGAGTTATTCTTTAATCAGGAAAGACACGTAGCAGCTGAAAAGGCAAAAACACCACGTTTACCGCGTTAGCCGTGCTGCCTGAGTGAGGCAACACAAAATGGCGGCTAAGCACAAAATGGCGGCTGAATATGAAGCGAAGTCGAAAACTACGTAACCTCACCAGCTCGAAGTCCTTTTGTGGAAGGAATGGCTTGATGTTTCTGAATGTCCTCATCAAGAGATTATCTCCCTTACACACATTGCTAATACGATTTTTCATATTCAGGTTTTTGTACAGGGTGATTCAAAGAGATTTGGCTGAGTCTATGATGAGAGGGGTGCAATTGAAGGCAGTGAGGTGATTCAGCCAAGGGTCTCGTTTGGGGATGTGGTTAGGGGGAGAGATGAAAAGGAATTCAGTTTTGGAGGTGTTGAGCAGTAGATGGTTCTCCGTTAACCGATTTTGCGTAGAAATTAGGGTAGTGTTGAGTGAGATGATGTTGTCCGGGGATGACATTTTCAAATAAAGATGTGTGTCATCTGCATACATATGGAAGAGAATGTTCGTGGGATTTAGAGAGTTAGCTAGTACTTACAAGAAAAGGTTGAAGAGGATAGGAGATAGGGCGGACCCTTGCGGGACACCCATGAGTACTGCAGAAGGCTGGGAGAGGGAGTGGTTTGCCTTGATTCTTTGTGATCTGTGGTGAAGGAAGGACGAGAACTATTGTAACACCCAACCCGAGAAACCCATCCTGTTCTTCAGAATGGATAGGAGGTTGTCGTGATTAACCGTGTCGAAAGCGGAAGAAAGGGCAAGGAGTATTAGGAGGCAGGAATCATTTTGGTCAAGCATTTCTAAGATGTCATCCATAACATGCGTGAGGGCTGATTCAGTACTATGTCCGTTTCGGAAGCCGGTCGTGGAGTTGGAAATTCTCTATGTGAGCACAGAGGTGAGATTGTACGCATTTTCAAGTAGTTTGGCTAATGTGGGGATGTTGGAGATAGGGCGGAAATTATTGAGGTCAGTTTTATCTGCGTTAGTTTTTTTGTATCGGTGATATCTGCACTGCTTGTAGGCAGTCTGGGACCGTGCCTTGTGACAGAGAAGCATTTACAATCCTTGTCCAGGTGTGGATGAGTAGATTCTTGATTTCTTTGAAGATGGCCGGTGGCAGCGGGTCACTGAAGTGGTTTGATGGATTGATGTTCTGAAGAATCTTGTTGACGTCTTTTTTACTGAATGGGGTAAAAGTGCCCCATCTCGCATTGTTCTTGGTGTTCGGGCTGATTGGTTTGCGCTTTTCTGAGAGGTCAGGGGGTGGTGCAGACCCGGAGGATGGCAATAGTGACTTCTTAGTAGCGAGTCAATGGTGATGAGCCTTGATTTCTCGGTGAAGAAAGCAGCAAGATCATCGCAAGAAGGTGGGCTGCCTCCAGAGTCAGAGTTGTTTGGGCCTACTACTGATTGCTGCTTGATCAACTGGAAAAGTTTCTTGGGGTGGTTTGCCGCTTGATCAGGTTGGTGTCTGAAGTAGCCTGCTTTAGCGCTCTTGATTTGTTTGCTGTAAAAGCTTCTAACATTTCTAAGGAGTTTTAGTTGTTCCAAGGAGGGATTGGATCACCAGGAACATTCAGCTGCCCTGAGGTTGTGGTGCTTTGTGTTTAAATTGACGTTGTACCATGGTTCGGATATTTTGTTGAGGATTTTTTTTGTTGGAGCGGTTACTCATTACTTCATCCAATGAGTGTGTTAGTTTGTTTTATCGTTTTAATAGTGGTGGGTAACTACTGTATTACTTTTCTACCTTATTCTGTACAGCCTGTGTCCAGCTATTGGGTGTAAGTGTTCACAAAATGTATGTGCTCCTAATGCATCATGAGTGTATAGAGGTATTGACCACATTATAAATCTTTATATTGAAGAGTAACTCTGTGTGCAGATGACAGTTGATGTCTTCTTGTCCTCAGTATGTTCCACACAAGTGTTTTGGTTCTGCAGAAAAAGTTTCCAATAGGGCAAAGATTCTACATAGTAGATACTTAGTATTGTAAGCAGCATTGAGACATTAAACAGAATGATCTCATGAACATTTCAACATAACATATTAACCTATGTACATGTGCCTGTTTTGCTTTGGAAGATGGGCTATCAGTAAAGTTATCATCAGAGTATGAAGGCTGCAGGCAGTATAATCTTTAGTACCTTCAAAACGTGATTATTTTACAAGAATAGTGTCTTTTTTTACAAGTGTTGCATAGAGTGTACATTGTTCTTAACATATACTTTTTACCACTCTGTGGTGTATTTCTCATGAGAGTTTCACTGTTTACAAACAGTATGGTATAGACAGTCAGTCAGTCATAAGCTTTTATTCGATATGCAAGATATCTTATAAGCACTTTTATAATACAATTAATACAATGTACAAAAAAATCATTGCCACAAGAAGTGAGTATAAAAATATTAAAAGAGATAAAAAGGGTGTGAAGAACCGTTAATAAATTAAACAGCTACTGACAATCTCTTACATCGAATAAGCCAAAACTGTTTTAAAAATTTAGCTATTCCGCACACAATAGGGGGGGAAGTGTCCGTGCTTAGAATACGCAAGGCTACTAAATGACTGCGTGTGCCCATGTTCCGGCAGAGTGGTTTCAACCAGAAACTCCTAGGCCTTGCGTAGTCCGGGCATTCAAATAAAACATGGGCAATGGACTCAATCTTACTCGGGCAACATGCACAGTTGGGAGAAGTACGGGGCACAAGAGACCATTTCGATACCAGAGCACCTAGGGGAAGGGAACCAACTCTGAATTTAAAATAAAGTGCTCGGTCAAAGGGGAGAGAAATCAAGTCCAGGTAGGGTTCAAAGGCCACAGTGTCTTTAATTAGTAAAAAGGCGGCAGTGGACCTGCAGTGGTTAGAGGTTGTAATTAGACGCTCCGCAGTCCATTTCCAATAAAACGCCTTAACAACTTCTTTTGGAGGGGCTGAGCGAGATGACCAGCAATCTCCTAGGCCGATGTTCTCCAAAAGCTTTTTGGTGTCACTTAACCATTTTATATGAGCCCAACCCCCCTGGCTCATTATATCTCCCAGGGCATCAGCATAGGATTTTAATTCTTCGCTCCTCCAAATCCTTGTCCACAACAGGAGCGGGCGAAGCTGGGCCTGGTCTTTGATGTTTTTACATCCCATGTCCATCCACACTGGTACAGATGGTGTGCTCAATGGAACAGAGATAAAAGATTTTAGAAGCTTGCTCTCTGCTGTCACTAGGGCATCCAGCCGACAGTGGCCCCACAATTCTGCCCCATACAAGGCTGATGTCACTACTTTGGCCTTGTAGATTTCGAGTACTGGGGTAAGTGATCTCCTGGTTGAGGCCCTGTATTCCCTCATGAGAGCTCCTCCTACTCTCCTATGATTTATGACCATTTTATCTATGTGGTTAGCCCAAGACATCCTGTCCGTAATCCGGATACCTAGGTAGTCGAATTCGGGTACTCTCTCTAGAGGGATAGAATTAAGTGTAGGTGGGCAGCCCAATTTTTTAGGTGGATTTACAACTAAGTATTTCGTTTTGTCCACATTTATTATTAACCCTTTTGCCTCACAGAACTCCTGGAATCGTGTTAATAATTTCTGCAGGCCTTGTGGGGTCTTCGAGATCAGGAGCGTGTCATCCGCAAATAGCAGGGTTGGGATGCGAACACCTCCAAGGCAGGGGGCGTCGGCTGGTTCTTGTTGAAGATGTTTTACCACCCCATTCAGATATAACGAGAATAGGGTGGGCGCCAAGACGCAGCCCTGTCTTACGCCCCTGGACACTGGTATCTTGTCAGTGAGCTCTCCGTTTTTACCCCAACGGACCTGTGCAAAGGTGTGGGCATGAAGGCTTATGAGAAGGGACAAGATGTAAGGTGGTAATCCCATCTCATAAAGGACCCTCCAGAGCTCTTCCCGGGGAACTAGGTCAAAGGCAGTCTTCAGATCTATAAAGGCTAAGTAAAGACTACCCTTGCCTAGTTCCACCACCTTCCACCCCAAAAGGAACAGCCTAAACACCTGCTCTATAGTCCCCATACCAGCCCGGAAACCTGCCTGAAAGTCTGATAGGATTTTTCTCTCCTCCACCCAATGGAGAATCCTACCGAGGATAGCTTTACCAGCTATCTTTTGGGTGGAGTCAATCAGACTTATAGGGCGATAGTTGCCCGGAGTTTCCCTACACCCTTTTTTATAAATGGGTACAACCACAGCCCCTTTCCAGGATTCTGGCACTTCTCCTCCCCTCATAATATCATTTAGGAGAGCTGCTATGATCCTTCCCCAATCCGCTGGGTATGCCCTCATTAAGTCACCCGGAAGGCCATCCGGGCCCGGTGCCTTTCGGGGTGCTACCCAGCCTATAAGCCCCTCGATCTCTAGAGGGGTGAAGAGGTCATAGGCATGAGGTTCAAATGTTAGTATGTGATCCCTCCCCACGGTCAATTCCCCGTCTGGAGGGAGATATAGGGACCCAAAGTGTTTTACCCAGCTTTGAGGCGGGATGTTACAGGGCCTCATGGCTGCGTCGGGTTTACTCCGCTTATTTATGAGATTCCAGAAGGCCCCCGAATCCCTGATTTTACTAGCCTGGAGTAGATCTTCCCAATGTTTAACTTCCCACTCCCTTTTAGCCAAATTAAGTGACTTTTTATAGGTCTTCCTTGCATCCTGGATCAGACTAGGGGATTTGGATTTAACTGCCCTAACTAACTTTGCCTTAAGGCCCCTACATACGTGGGTGTACCAACCATCAACTGGTTTGTTAATTCCTTTACTACCCGGCTTTTTAGGGTAGAGGGTAAACACGTTAGTTAAAGCTTCAATCAGGGAGACAAAACACCCACTAACGTTACCCACCCCTTCTAAGGAGGTTCCGAGAGATGTTATCGCACGGCTTAGATGGGATTTAATTTCCCCAACCTTTGCCTCGGATAAAACCAGTTTCGCCCATTTAATTCTTCTACCACATGGGGAGACTTCCGATTCACCTGGTGGTACAGGTGCCAGGTTGATGTTGGTCATCCTTAACGGTTGCCACCATTGTTCAATTTTTAGGGAGAGTGAGTTGTGATCACTATCTGTTGAAGGGACCACCTGCATATCCCTTACATAAGGCCATAAGCACACATCTATTAGAATATAATCTATCCTAGAGGTGTGCCCTGGTCTATTGTAGGTATGGGCACCCCCCCTATCCGAGGAAGTCCTTCCATTCACTGCCCTAAGATTAAATTCAAGACTCAGGGAGTATAACTGGAGCGCCACTTCTGTCCACCTTTTAATCGGTGGGAGGTCCAGTGCCGGGATCCCCCATCTAGCATCCTCCTCATCTTGGTCGAGGGAAACGTCCGAGCCCAAGGGCTCGAACGTACAGTTCATATCACCTGCAACCAGAGTGCGAGTCTTATGGGGGGTATTGTTTAACAGGGTCTCAAGGAGAGCTATTACTGGCGACTTCCTCCCACCTTTTGTACCCCGGGCATACACATTATAGACATTTAGAACAATTCTTCCCCTTTGATCTATAAGGGTGATGTTTTGTATGTCCGGGGAACCTGTGGGAAAATCCACTACTCTACAGTTTAGAGAAGCCGCGACCCAGATGAGAAGGCCACCCGAAGGTCGCCCTCTCCCAGATTCCGAGACTCGCGCAGGGGAGGAATATGAGGAGAATCCCGCCCTATGGACCGGCACCAAGCTCCATGTTTCCTGGAAGAGGCACAAGGAGTGCTCATCAGCCCATGCAGCAAAATCCGGAAGAGCCAGTTTGCTTGCAATCCCTGCGACATTCCAGCTGAAAACCTTATAGACTAGGTCCGTCACAGCTGGAAGGTCGCTGGGCGTCTGAATGCCCCTATCTATAGAAGTCCTCCTGGATATACAAGGAGAACAGGGATCTTGTGAAATTACTATAGGGTCTCCCATTCCACTTACGAGGTTTGTTTGGGGGGGTAGTGCTCCCACAGAGTCTTCTCTGCTCACTGTTTCCAGTCAGCAGGGGCCCATTGCCCACATTTGATTCTCCCTATTGCCCCCTACAACCCCTGCCAAGTTTTGACCAGAATTAGGGGAACTTACACTTCCTCCATTTGGGCTAACAAGGTGTCTAGGGTAAAAATACGAAAGGTCTACCAATTTAACCCCCGGGGCCCCCATATTATTGATAGGAGTACAAATGGTTGGTATTACTCTGGGGTCTTGGAAGTTTAAAATTACACAATCCCCCTCCTGCAATTTTTTCCCTTGCCCTACCCATCCCACTCTGCGGACACTTAGGATAATACCGTCCACACCCTGGGGGATTGGCTTATTTGCCTTCAGCCAGTGGATACACTTATTCTTGAGTGATTGATGGTTTTCCAACTGACCTTCCTTTAGGGGGGGCACATTAACCATGACAGCAACGAAAGGTTGACAGTCTGGTGGGAGGTTAATCGGGGGGATCCGTCGTACTGGATGACTGGGGACCGATGGGGAGATAGATGGGGCAGAATGTTTGGATACAGGCCTAGGAGCTTCCCCTGTCGTTAACCCACTGGGTTTGCTACTCCCCTCTGGTTTTTGTTGAACTTCCTTTTTACCACTAGCTATCTGTTTCTGTTTTTGGGGAAGAGGCTTGGGCTTATTTCTCTCCGACTCTGTATATGTTAAAGGTCTCTTGTAACTTGAGCCTGCTTTGTTGTGGGGAGGAGATTTAAGTGTTAGGATTACTGGACTATTTGGGGCAACTTTGTTTTGAGATAATAGGGGCTTAGGGCCTCTCTGAGCTGATGCTTCAATCCCCTTTGTACCCCCGTCCTTGTTTTCAGTCACTCTAGTTATTTGTTTAATTGTTGTTTTGAGTGAGTGAAACCCGTCCAGTGTTGACTGCTCTAATTTGTCAAACCTCTCCCCTAAACCCTTGACTTGCGCTAGTAACGGTTTCAAGAGGGTAGATACCTTCTCCAGAATATTTTCAACTGTTACTAAGTCAGATGACTTTGGGGCCTTGGTTGAGTGTGACCCCTTGGGAGAGTTCAAAACATCCCCTTCTATATCCGTTTCGTTCAGCATAGGGGCACCCCTTGTAGTTCTCGTACTAGATACAGGAGACTTCCTTACTCTATGGTATAGAGTAAACTCCCTCCATAGAGTAAGCACTGTTTACAGTAATCTCTTGTCTACTCCTATCAGCTTAATTTTTCTATGTAGGTTCGGTGACTGTGAGGGTTTTGATATGGGAAAAAGCTGTCTATAGTAGGGTATTAATTTTGAAACAGACGAGTATTTTGATGGAAATGACTTTCTCTGAATAGTTGTTTACATATTGAAAACCATTTGCTATAGGGGTTTCCCATATATCTGTGATTGATTGTTAATGTGAACTAGGCTACCTGTGAAGTGTTTGGTATAGATTTAATGTTGTCCATAACACATGCCTGCTATCCAGAGAGCTACTGTTGCTACATAATATTCCAAGCTATTTTAATTTACTTTCAGGCCTCTAATGGAATACTGATTTATAGAGTAATGTGTATATTAGTCTGTAGTTATATTAGAATCCCATCCCCTGGGGCTTTCCTTTAAAATAGTGGGGTGCCCCGATGCCCACCGAACGCACCTACAAGCAACACATTAGGGGGTGCAGCTCCAGCTGACTCTCCCCCTTGGTGCAGGAGCCAGCATTGACACTTCCCAGAGGGAGCAGCTATTTATGCCCGTTCTTCCGTATTCGGTATCCAACAGAATACAAGTCTGCTCCCATCCGGCAGCAGAATTTTTAAAGTTCTCGACCGCTGGGAGCAGACTTCGTGTTTGCTTCCATTTGGCAGAAGATTTGAAAATGCTCCAGCCAGACGGGAGCAAACACAAGTTTCCCGGTCAGCCCTGGTGTGGGCAGGGAAACCACAGCATTCCAGGGATAGGTTCCCTTGGACACAGAAAGTGAGACAACCCTGGTGGATGGGATCCCCGGGGCAATTAAAGGCTCAGGAAGGGGGCTGTGCTGCCCCCTCCCATTTATTGTATCAGCCCTAGCGATGGGGTCCCCAATACCTTTTTAAGGCTTGAGGAGGGAGGCTGAGGAGGGAGGCTGCGTGGCCCACCTACCCATTTTAAACACACTGGGCCCCAGGTGATGGAGTCTCAGAGGCTGAATATGGCTCAAGGATGGGGCCGCACGCACCCTCCACTTAATAAAGTTCTTGGGCCCCAGTCGCTAACAATGACTCAGGGAGAGAGGCCACTCGCCCTTCACTTAAATAAATAGAAAATCCCCAGGAGATGGGTTCCCTGGGTCCCAAAATGTGCACGGGGAGGGTGCAAAGCTAACGCTCTCTCCCCATGTACAGAAAGAAAAAATGGCCACCAAAGAGGGTGGGATTTCCAGGGCAATTAAAGTCTTGGGAAGGGGAAAGTGCTGTCCCTCCCTTTTGATGTATCAGCCCTGGGGATGGGGTCCCCAAGGCCATTTTAAGGCTTGAGATGGGGGGCTGTGTGGCCCACCTACCCATTTTAAATACTTTGGGCCCCAGGATATGGAGTCGCGGGGCTGAATACGGCTCCAGGATGGGGCCGCACGCAGCCTCCCCTTAGTAAAGTTATTGGGCTCCAGTGGCCAAAAATGACTCAGGGAGAGGGGCCACTCGCTCTTCACCTAAATAATTTTTTTTTCTTTTTTTTTGGTTATAAACTTTTATTCATCATCAAGTCACACACACAGCTTTCCGCCTACAACCCTGGGGCCGGCAGCAATCAAGGGCTACGTCTGTACAGTGATCAAAACCAACGCATAAAATCATACTGTCGTCTACCCAGTGGTCCAGTAGTCCAAATCACAAATAGTACAGCTCCGATGGTGTTGAGTGCATGCCGCTGCCCCTTTCCCTCTATCCTCGTGTCTGGGCAAGCGTGCACGTGGCAGCTCCAATGCAGTGCGAATAATAACCTGAAGTGTGTATGTCCGTCAACGTGGTCCAGGTCTATCACCTTTATCGTAACCTTCCCAACAACCCCCCACCCTCTTCCCCTGACTGCCTGCGCGCCTTCCACTATTGTGCCTCCGACTTCTCAATGCTATGTGTCACCCTGCTCACTTCTACGCTGTGTCTGCCTTCTCCCCACCCGCCCAGGTCCCTGCCCCAGCCCGCCCCTCCGCCCTGTTCATATCCCAGTGTAAGCTATCTATATGTCTTGTGTCCTCCAGGTACCCGGAATCCCAGGCATCCCGCCTACTTTACCTCCCCAGACCACCAATATCTTGTGTCTAGTCCTCTGGGCCCTCTTCCCTCGTTTGACGCTCCTCTGTCTCCTCCTGATCCGTATCCGCGGTGTGTTTATTGGAGTCATAGGTCAGATATAGGTCCCAAAAATTTTGGGGTCTACTAACCGGGGGTAGGAGTTCACTATTAAGCTGTGATTGGGTGCAACTGTACAGCATATCCCTGTCCCACCTGTTTTTGGTTGGCAATGGGCCTCTCATCCAACACTGTGCAACTACCCGTCGAGCCATAGGTAGCCCCATGCCTGCCAGGCGACGTGTTGCCAGAGGCAGAACCCTGGTGTGTCCCAGCAACGCCAACGCAGGGTCGACTGGGAGTTCAATCTCAAGTATTCTACCTAGTTCCAAAAAGACTTCCTTCCAGAAGTTGTTAACACCCGGGCAGGACAATGCCAGATGTAGGAAGTCCGCCAGTGGTGTATGGCAGCGCTCGCATTCGGACGTCTGTCGTAGACAGTATCTATGCAGGCGTTCTGGAGTGTAATACACTCGCTGCAGAAATTTAAATTGAATAAGTCTGTGTCTGGCATTAAGCGATACCCTTTTCGTATTTTGGCAGCAATATTTCCACATTGAGTCGCTAATCTCCGCCTGCAAGTCACGTTGCCACGCCAGTCGGGCCTTCGAAGTTGTCTGATCCCGGGTACACTGCCCAACCTTGTATAACCGCGAGATCAATTTGCTAGATGCCGGGGTTTTTATAACATACGTCAGCTCTGGCAGTTCGGGGGGCTCCTCCATCAGTGGACCCAACAGGTCCTGAAGCGCCGCGCGGACTCTGTGCAGATGGAACTGGTGCAGCATTGACGCCGGAGGCCGGGAGGGGGCAACCTGGGCCCAGGAGACCACTCTTCCGTCCCTGAACAAGTCTCCCAGCTTATGTATACCTAGTTGATTAAGGGCACGCGTGACCCCCCTCTCCCGTAGCGGCGATAGCCACATAGCCCAGTCTATCGGGACAAGTGGGGAATATAGTAGCGTGCAGTCATGACTTTTGAGCAAGGAGTGCCATGCGTAGTTCGTAGCCGTGATCGAGTCCAGAGACCCTACCCGTATCGTGGCTGGTTCAAATACAGTAGCCGGCAGGGGGAGGGGCTTTGTGAATAGTGTCTCCAGGATCACGTGTGGAATGTTACGGTCCCCGTGTATCCATGTATGCAGGTGTGTCGCTTGTGCGATCCTGTAATACCTTTCTATGTCTGGGGCCCCCAGGCCGCCTTGCTCATACGGTAGGGTGAGAACTTGCCACTGTACCCTAGGTTGCTTACCTCCGCATGCCAATCGCGTGAGAGTTTGTGTCATCGTTCTGAAGAAGGCCTTAGATAAGATCACCGGGAGATTGTTGAATAGGAACAGGAACCTCGGGAGCACTATCATTTTCATTAGTGCAATGCGGCCCAACAAGGACAGCGGTAACCTACACCACCTGTCCACATCCTCCGTCAACTTCGTATAAGCCACACCATAGTTTTCCCTCACCAACACATCCGGATCAGGATGAAGCTGAATGCCCAAGTACCTAACCGGGTCTTCTAACCACTGTAATGGGTAATCCATGTCAAATTTACTTGTCACCGGAGTCAGTGGGAACGCCACCGACTTGGTCCAGTTCACCTTTAGACCAGATAGGGCACCAAACTGCACCACCTCCCTGAGTACAGGAGAGAGGTTGAGCTCCGGGTCCCTAATGTACAAGAGTGTGTCGTCAGCGTACGTGGAGATACAAATCTTGTAAGTAGGGAAATTAATGCCCTCATGACTGTGGTATTCCCGGAGCGCACACGCTAGAGGCTCTGCCACTCTGGGCATATAGTAATGGGGAGAGGGGGCAGCCCTGTCTAGTGCCCCTGCCTATTCCGAACGCTTCTGTGACTCTATCACCAATTCATACCCTGGCCGTTGGTTTATAGTACAAGGCGCCTATCATTTGTAGGAAGGGCTCGCCCAGCCCCAGCTTCCTGAGCACTCTGGACATGAATGGCCACTCTACAGAGTCGAACGCCTTCTCCATATCGAGAAATACTGCCAATGCCTTATTTTCCGGCCTCACATGCTGCATCATCCCCAGGACTGTGCGTATATTGTACGTGAGGTTCCGAGAGGGTATAAAACCGGCCTGTTCTGGGGCTACCAGTTCCGGGGCGAGCAGCGCGAGTCGAGTCGCGAGCACTTTGGCAAAAAGCTTTGCGTCGACATTTATCAGGGACAGGGGTCTGTATGAGCCACACTCCGTAGCGGGCTTCGCTGGCTTAAGGATCGTTACAATAAGTGCCTCTCGCATGGTCGGGGGCATGCAACCTTCCATACATATGTCGTCAAATAATACTGAGAGGAAGGGGACCAACTGTTCCGTGAAGGCCTTGTAGAAGCCTACAGTCAGCCCGTCAGCGCCCGGGGCGCTACCTGTCCGCATGCTATCAAGTGCCTCCGTTATTTCCTCCTTTGGGATGGGCATCATGAGGAATTCTCTTTGCGAGTTGGACAGCTGCGGCATTTTAATATAACTTAAGTAGTCGTCGATTGCCCCCTCCATTCCAGTAGACTGAGATTCGTAGAGTGAGGAATAGTACTGCCTAAATTCCCCAACAATCTGCTCTTCGTCTGTGAGTATCTCTCCCGTGTTCGAAACCAGCTCACCCACGATTATTGGGCGTCTTTCGTTCCGAATCATCTTGGCCAGGAGGGAGCCAGGTCTTTCACCCTCGCCATAGTTGCGGGCCGTGGCATATTTACCCATGTGTTGCACCTCCCTGTCCGCTTCTGCGTTATATTCTGTCAGTAGTCGTTTAATTCGGTCCAGGGTGTCACCCTCAGGGTCCACCCGCTGTTCCTCTTCCAGTGCTGATAGCTGATTCTCAAGGAATTGCAGCCTCTGTCTAATGGATTTCAAGACACTGGAGTGTTTAGCCATGGCTATCCCACGAATGTAGACCTTAAAGGCCTCCCATAGTGTTTGGAAACTCTCCACAGAGCCCGCATTTGTCTCAAAGAATTCTTCAATTTCGTTTGCAATTTCCCCTCTGAATACCTCGTCAAGTAGAGAATACGGGGGGAAACGCCACGTGAAGGGGGGAATCCCGCACACCGGCGTCTCCAGAATCAGGAGAAGAGGAGAGTGGTCTGATAGTGTGCGTGGCAATATCTGGCAGTCCCTTAAACTATTGGATAGCTGTTGTGATGCAAGCCAGTAATCTATTCTGGTGTGGAGTGCGTGATAAGCAGAGTAGTGAGTGTACCCCCCTCTGGAAGGGTGCCGACTACGCCACACATCCATTAGCTCCAAGTGTACTAATTCAGTCTGGAGTACCGTGGCAGCCGCCGACGGGCTTCTGGGGGGACCCGCAGACCTATCCAATGTTGGGTCAAGGACCAAATTGAAATCTCCTCCCCACAGCATACTCGAGTGATCGTATGCCTTGCACTTCCGGGCCAACTCCACGTAAAAATCAGGTGGATCATAGTTAGGCCCATACACATTCACTAGTAGTAAATCATGCCCCTTGCCCCTGCATCTACAGATGACGTATCGCCCCTCAGGATCTGTCTCTAGTGTCGTCAGTGTAAGTTTGGAGCTTGGGTTGACCCACGTGATTGCCCCCCTCGAGTGAGTGGTGAAGCCCGCTGCTATAATATGTCCCGCTATCCCTCTGTGCATCAGCATTTTGCTGGTAAGTGGTAAATGTGTCTCCTGCAGGAGAGCAAGATCTATGTGATGCCTACGCAGGTAACTAAGGACTTTGCGCAGCTTCCTAAAGTCATTGAGGCCCCTGACGTTCCACGTCAGCGCCCGTAGGTGAGTCTGTACAGTGCCCATCTGCGGCGCAGTGACGTCAGCTCCCGCCATATCTAACAGCGTGAGTGAGGAGGCAACCATGCAGGAGTGTCAAGCGCCCCGACGGGGCATGAGTGAACAGGTGACGCATCGTGTCAGTGGCAACCTCGTGTAAATCGGAACTCAGCAGCACCTCGGCAGTAAAACAAGACAACAACTCATACCCTAATACAGACCCCAACAATCCCCCCGCCACCCACAGCAGACCCACCCCAATTCGGTCATGCAGTTTCCCATCCCACCCATCCCTCCCCAGCAACAATTTCAACAGCCCCATGTGCATAGCGCGTGGAGGCGAAGGTAGCCAGCTAACTCTTCCCAAGAGCCCAACTGTCGACTCAGGGGCCCAGCTCCCCCTTCCTCCGCCCGCACCACCAGCAACGTATCCATGCACCAACCCACACATCAGTATGGCTATTAGTCCCCTTGATCATCATGTTTGTCCCTCCCGCCCTCGCCACCCCATATTCGTCCCCTCTGCCCCACCAGTTACCACCACTTCCAGGGCACACATAGTCTACGGGGACAGAGTTCAGTACTTCTAGCAGTCTGTTCCTATTTCTTATTCCCAGCCCCACTTATCTGTCTCATCGTCTCATTGGGACTCTCATCCAGAATGACGACCCTCCAAACTCCAGGATAACTGCGTCCCCCTCATAAGTTCTCCGAGCTCCAGACTTCTTACTGCCAGATCACTCCTGTTCGTCGAGGCGGCTCGAGTCCGCCTCCTTCTGTTGATCAGCTTGCCTGTCCGTCTTTTCCCTGGTCCAAGTTTTCAAGGCTTTCTGCAGTTCCGCCGGGTCGGTGAAGATATGTGAGTGGCCTTGTCTATTCACACGCAGTTTGGCCGGGTACAACATTGCATAGTCTAGGCCCATATCCCTAAGGCGTTTCTTGTGCGGAGCGAAGTGTTTGCGTGCTTCCTGCACCCTTGCCGTAAAGTCCGGGAATATGGAGATCGCGGACCCCTCAAATTGTAGGTCTCCTTTGGTTCGTGCCAGCCTGAGCGCCGTGTCTCTGTCCCTGTAATTCAACAGTTTCGCAATGACTGGGCGTGGGGGGAGGCCCGGGTTGGGTTTTGGGCCCAGCGTGCGGTGCGCGCGCTCCACGACAAACATTGCCGAGAACTCTCCTTCTCCCAAGAGCGTGATGAGCAACCTTTCTATGAATAATTCAATTTTTCCCGTCTGGGTGGTCTCCGGCAGGCCAGTAATGCGGAGGTTGCAGCGTCTTGACCGCGCTTCCAAGTCCTCCGTTTTGTCCTGTAATGTTCATATGAGTGTTTCCGCCCTCCGTCTCGCTGTGTCCAGGTCCGTTTGGGCCTCCTCCACCTCTGGAATGCGCCGTTCGGCCATATCGTGTCTTTCCGAGTGCTTGTCGAGGCGCTCCGCCATGCGGTCCATTCTGTAGGACATGGCGTCCATCTTGGAACCCAGCGCCGCTATGTTTGTTTGGATGTTCTGCTCCATGGAGCGGAGCATTGTTTTAATGTCCGCGTTGTCTTCCTGCGGCTCCCCAGTGTGCGCCTCCTCATCGCGCTGGGTCAGAGGGCTCGGCACTGTCACTCGTCTCTGTGAGAAGGGGAGCTTACTCTGGGTCCTGTCCCCTTTCCCCATGACTGATAGCGGCCTGTGGTGAATGTGACTCTCCGTAGGCGAAGTGTAGTCCGCTGTGGCGCAATCAACTGCCTCAGCGTGGCTCCCAGGGTCAAAGAGAGAGATTTCAGGGGTCTGGTCACCGTCTCTACACCCTTGCACCTCCCTGATGGCGTGGGAAGGGAGCGAGTCTAACCAGCCTGGTTCACGTGTTGCTCCCACAGCGTTGTTATTGCCCCACTCCACACGCGTGGAACCCAGGTATACTTCCCTGGGAGCCTAGAAGGAGGCAAACTGGGCCAAGTGTCTGATCGTTGCAGGCGCCGTCACACACCCAGCCTGGGTCCCAACTGCAATAGTTCCCCGGATCGTTAGCCCAGTCGCTTGGGCGCACTCAGAGGAGCGGGGTCTTCCCAGGGGGCCGCCTTGCCGCTGTCTCCGTGCCGTGTGCGCGGCGCCTCCACAACCTCCCCTGCGCCCCGCTCCGATCGCGGTTCAATGGCGTCGCCGCAGCCCCTCCGACCCGCCGGGCAGTCTCACCAGCTATGTTGTGTCCTCGGGCAGCGGAGATCCAGGGCCTCCGGTGTCTCCCGCTGGCCGAATCCGCGATCGCCGCCCGCAGCAGGTCCGCACTCCGGGGGGGCGAGCCCGCCGTCTTCCGGCGCTCGCCTCAGCACGCAACGCGGGTGCCTGACGTACCAGAGGCCGCGGTCTGCGGCCCGCCCAGCGCCAAGGAGAGCGATCCAGCTACCGCCGTCGGGGCCGGCGGAATCTCCCTCAAGTCGGTTCCCCCCGATTCGTAGCTGCTCCGCCAGTTTTGGGGGTGCCGGGGGCAAGAAACAAGTTAGGGTGGTGCAGGATTTTTGCAGGATTGTATGTGGTGCCGACGGAGCCCGGGTACTATGCGGCCATTTTCGGTGCTCGCTAGCTCCGCCCCCCTCTTCACCTAAATAATTAAAGAAGCCCCAGGAGATAGGGTCCCCAGGTTCCAAAATGGGCAAGGAGAGGGGGCTAAGCTCACGCCCTCTCCCTATATACTAAAAAGGAAACAGTGGCAACCATGGGGGGTGGGATCCTCAGGGCAAATAAAGTCTTGGAAAAGGGGACCGTGCTCCCCTCTTCCCTTTTGTTCTAAGCATTGGCCCTGGGAGATGGGGTCCCCGAGTCTTTTTAAGGCTGTGGGGGGGGGGAGTGTGGCCCTCCTTCGCTTTTCAAATACATTGGTCGAGGGAGATGGGGTCCCCGGGGCCAAATGCATCTCCAGGTGGGAAGGCCAAGATATGGTGCCCTGGAGTATGGGTTCCCGAGGACAAAAACAGCTTGCGGAGAGGGCCTCAAACACCCCTCCCCTTAAAACATAGATGGGAGATGGGGTGCTTGGGCCAAAAATGGATTGGGGAGGGTGGACGTATGTCCCCGAACCTTAAATAATCTAAACAGCCCACAGGGATGGGATCTCTGGTGCCAATACTGGCAAGGGAAGGGGGACCCTAGTCACACCCTTCCCCTAATATGCTCCCAAAAAAACATTGGTGTGCAAGTTTTTTTTTCTATTTTTGCCAGGAAAATACTTTTTTTTCAGCCCTGGGAGGATCCCTCTGGGTCCCCTCATGAGGTCTGGGGGGGCAGGTTATCCCTACCTTAAATTATTATTATTGCGTTTTTTTAACACTTTTGCTGCTAGAACTCCCCCTCGTGCTAAACCTTTTTTGCGCTATTTGGGGTAATGTGCTCCTAGGTCCCCGTACCTTTATGTCCATAAAAGGTATCCACGCCAAATTTGCATCCTTTTCTTCCAACATCCTGAGGATCTTGAAACTGCACAGGGTTTGTGGATTCCCCTGGAAGAGACCCAGAAAGTTGCCAAAATACACCTACATTTTGGATTGTTTTTTGAAAAATGGAAAAAGGTGCTGCAGAAGAAACGCTTGTTTTTCTCCCTGCAAATGGTACCAACAAAGGGTTTATGGCACTGAAATCACCATCAGTGGCTGACGCAGTTGGCTGACGAGCCTGGGACCCCGCACCTGCGCGCCTGAGTGGTACTAAACCTGGCAGATATTTGGCAGCCACCGGCAACCCCAGAACACGGCCTATCCCTGCTGACGAGGGGTGATACCCCGAAACACGTGTGCAGGGATGGCGAAGACAGCGAAGATAGCAGAGAATCGAAAGAAGATGCATCGCGGAACACGTAACTACAATTACCATAGTCCTCAGGGGCGACACCGCTGGTGTGTGAGTAGTGTGCGACCCCACCCCCATTTGTAATGTTAAAGCTCCCTTGAGCAGTTGGCTGACGAGCCTGGGACCCCGCACCTGCGCGCCTGAGTGGTACTAAACCTGGCAGATATTTGGCAGCCACCGGCAACCCCAGAACACGGCCTATCCCTGTTGACGAGGAGTGATACCCCGAAACACGTGTCCAGGGATGGCGAAGACAGCGAAGATAGCAGAGAATCGAAAGAAGATGCATCGCGGAACACGTAACTACAATTACCATAGTCCTCAGGGGCGACACCGCTGGTGTGTTAGTAGTGTGCAACCCCACCCCCATTTGTAATGTTAAAGCTCCCTTGAGCAGTTGGCTGACGAGCCTGGGACCCCGCACCTGCGCGCCTGAGTGGTACTAAACCTGGCAGATATTTGGCAGCCACCGGCAACCCCAGAACACGGCCTATCCCTGCTGACGAGGGGTGATACCCCGAAACACGTGTCCAGGGATGGCAAAGACAGCAAAGATAGCAGAGAATCGAAAGAAGATGCATCGCGGAACACGTAACTACAATTACCATAGTCCTCAGGGGCGACACCGCTGGTGTGTGAGAAGTGTGCGACCCCACCCCCATTTGTAATGTTAAAGCTCCCTTGAGCAGTTGGCTGACGAGCCTGGGACCCTGCACCTGCGCGCCTGAGTGGTACTAAACCTGGCAGATATTTGGCAGCCACCGGCAACCCCAGAACACGGCCTATCCCTGCTGACGAGGGGTGATACCCCGAAACACGTGTCCAGGGATGGCGAAGACAGCAAAGATAGCAGAGAATCGAAAGAAGATGCATCGCGGAACACGTAACTACAATTACCATAGTCCTCAGGGGCGACACCGCTGGTGTGTGAGTAGTGTGCGACCCTACCCCCATTTGTAATGTTAAAGCTCCCTTGAGCAGTTGGCTGACGAGCCTGGGACCCCGCACCTGCGCGCCTGAGTGGTGCTAAACCTGGCAGATATTTGGCAGCCACCGGCAACCCCAGAACACGGCCTATCCCTGCTGACGAGGGGTGATACCCCGAAACACGTGTCCAGGGATGGCGAAGACAGTGAAGATAGCAGAGAATCGAAAGAAGATGCATCGCGGAACACGTAACTACAATTACCATAGTCCTCAGGGGCGACACCGCTGGTGTGTGAGTAGTGTGCGACCCCACCCCCATTTTAATGTTAAAGCTCCCTTGAGCAGTTGGCTGACGAGCCTGGGACCCCGCACCTGCGCGCCTGAGTGGTACTAAACCTGGCAGATATTTGGCAGCCACCGGCAACCCAGAACACGGCCTATCCCTGCTGACGAGGGGTGATACCCCGAAACACGTGTCCAGGGATGGCGAAGACAGCGAAGATAGCAGAGAATCGAAAGAAGATGCATCGCGGAACACGTAACTACAATTACCATAGTCCTCAGGGGCGACACCGCTGGTGTGTGAGTAGTGTGCGACCCCACCCCCATTTGTAATGTTAAAGCTCCCTTGAGCAGTTGGCTGACGAGCCTGGGACCCCGCACCTGCGCGCCTGAGTGGTACTAAACCTGGCAGATATTTGGCAGCCACCGGCAACCCAGAACACGGCCTATCCCTGCTGACGAGGGGTGATACCCCGAAACACGTGTCCAGGGATGGCGAAGACAGCGAAGATAGCAGAGAATCGAAAGAAGATGCATCGCGGAACACGTAACTACAATTACCATAGTCCTCAGGGGCGACACCGCTGGTGTGTGAGTAGTGTGCGACCCCACCCCCATTTGTAATGTTAAAGCTCCCTTGAGCAGTTGGCTGACGAGCCTGGGACCCCGCACCTGCGCGCCTGAGTGGTACTAAACCTGGCAGATATTTGGCAGCCACCGGCAACCCCAGAACACGGCCTATTCCTGCTGACGAGGGGTGATACCCCGAAACACGTGTCCAGGGATGGCGAAGACAGCGAAGATAGCAGAGAATCGAAAGAAGATGCATCGCGGAACACGTAACTACAATTACCATAGTCCTCAGGGGCGACACCGCTGGTGTGTGAGTAGTGTGCGACCCCACCCCCATTTGTAATGTTATAGCTCCCTCGAGCAGTTGGCTGACGAGCCTGGGACCCCGCACCTGCGCGCCTGAGTGGTACTAAAACCTGGCAGATATTTGGCAGCCACCGGCAACCCCAGAACACGGCCTATCCCTGCTGACGAGGGGTGATACCCCGAAACACGTGTCCAGGGATGGCGAAGACAGCGAAGATAGCAGAGAATCGAAAGAAGATGCATCGCGGAACACGTACCTACAATTACCATAGTCCTCAGGGGCGACACCGCTGGTGTGTGAGTAGTGTGCGACCCCACCCCCATTTGTAATGTTAAAGCTCCCTTGAGCAGGTGGCTGACGAGCCTGGGACCCCGCACCTGCGCGCCTGAGTGGTACTAAACCTGGCAGATATTTGGCAGCCACCGGCAACCCCAGAACACGGCCTATCCCTGCTGACGAGGGGTGATACCCCGAAACACGTGTCCAGGGATGGCGAAGACAGCGAAGATAGCAGAGAATCGAAAGAAGATGCATCACGGAACACGTAACTACAATTACCATAGTCCTCAGGGGCGACACCGCTGGTGTGTGAGTAGTGTGCGACCCCACCCCCATTTGTAATGTTAAAGCTCCCTTGAGCAGTTGGCTGATGAGCCTGGGACCCCGCACCTGCGCGCCTGAGTGGTACTAAACCTGGCAGATATTTGGCAGCCACTGGCAACCCCAGAACACGGCCTATCCCTGCTGACGAGGGGTGATACCCCGAAACACGTGTCCAGGGATGGCGAAGACAGCGAAGATAGCAGAGAATCGAAAGAAGATGCATCGCGGAACACGTAACTACAATTGCAATAGTCCTCAGGGGCGACACCGCTGGTGTGTGAGTAGTGTGCGACCCCACCCCCATTTGTAAGGTTTCTACACAGTTCTGACATTTTACTGGGACATAGCCTATTTTTGCTATTTTTTGTGCTTTCAACCTCTTTCCAGTTAGTGGTAGGAATGGGTGTAAAGCAATAATGGATACCAGAATGCCATACATTTCTGAAAAGTAGACAAATATTGATTTTAGCAAGGACCTGTGTAGATACTTCAAGGTTGTTTATAGAAACTAACAGTTGAAAATAAAAAAATGTATTTGAAAAAACAGCCTTTTCTGCCACCTTTTTCACCTGCAACTTCTTCTAAGTATGACAATTTTTTGAAAGCCAAATCTCGTTACATCCACTGGACCCTTCTGGTTTGTGGGATATATAGGACTTGTAGGTCCACCAAGAATCCGAGGAAACCAGAGCCAATAACTGAGCTGTGTCTTTAAATGGTTTTTCATCGTGTACAGGGTTTATAGCAATTAATTTGGTAAAATATAAAGAGTGAACAATAGGTACCAAGAAACTTATATATTTCTGAAATGGTAACAAAATATAGAGTTTAGAAGCAGTGGTTATTCGCACACATCTCCAAAATTGTGGGTACCCATACAAGCAGGTGAATTAGAGGTCCTTTTTCAAAATGACTTCTTTTTTTACAAATTGTCTTACATTTGAAAGGCAGAAATACAAAGAAAGTCAATTGGTAATAACCAGTAGCGGCTCACCGTGGGAGTGCTGCAGGTGGTCGGGCATGGCAAGGGAGGGGCAGGGTGGGGGGGTTGTGGAGTCCGACATACGACGAACAGGATTGAGGTAAGTAATTAAATAAATAAAACACCTTATGAGCGGTGCATCGCCGAATTGGCGATGCAGCGCGCGCATGGTAAATTGTTTTATTTATTTATTTACTTACCTTACTCCTGTCCGTCGTATGTCGAACTCCACTACCCCCCCACTATGCCCCTCCCCCACCCTGCCACACTGCCCGCAGCACTCCCACGGCATGCCGCCACTGATAAGAACACTTGTTCTACTATTCTGTGTTCTCCCAAGTCCACCAATAAAAATACTACCTCACTTGTGTGGGTAGGCCTAGTGCCCACAACAGGAAACTGCCCACAACGCAACATGGACACAGCACATGTTTCCAGTGAACATGTACCCTTTTTGTGCAATGTGCCTAGCTGGGGATTTTAAATTCTAGCTCAGCCGGCACCTGGTGAAACCTAGGAAACCTATACATTTTTACATTTTTATAAACTAGAAACCCAGGGCACTCTAGGATTGGGTGACTTGTGTGGCTTTCACCAGGTTCTGTTACCCAGAATCCCTTTCAAACCTCAAACTTTGTTTAAAAAAAAAACATTTCCCACACATTTCTGTTTATGGAAAGTTCTGGAATCTGCTTGGATCCACAAACTTCCACCCACCCCAAATTCCCCAAAGTGTACCTATATAAATGGTACCTCACTTGTGTGGGTAGGCCTAGTGCCCACGACAGGAAACGGACCGAAAAGCAATGTGGACACATAACATTTTTCCAGTGAAAACTGACAATTTTTTTGCAAAGTGCCTAGTTGTGTACTTTGAACCCTAGCTCTGTCAGCACCTAGGGAAACCTAGCAAACCTATAATTTTTTTTAAAACAAGACTCCCAGAGGAATCTAGGATGAGGTGACTTGTGCGTCTCTCATCAGGTTCTGTTACCCAGAATCCCTTGCAACCCTCAAACTTTGTCAACAAAACTAATTTTCCTTACATTTCCCTGATGGAAAGTTCTGGTATCTGCTTGGATACAAAAACTTCTACCTATCCCATATGCCTCTAAGTCTTCCAATAAAAATGGTACCTCACTTGTGTGGGTAGGTATAGTTCCTGAAACAGCCCAAAACACAACGTGGACATATTACATTATTCCACTGAAAACTGACTAATTTATGCAAAGGGCCAAGCTATGGATTTTAAACCCTAGCTCAGCCAGCACCTAGGGAAACCTAGCAAACTATACATTTTTTAAAACAAGACACCCAGGGAAATTTCGGATGGGGTGACTTGTGTGTCTCTAACCAAGTTCTTTTACCCAGAATCCCTTACAAACCTCAAACTTTGTCAAAAAACACATTTTCCTCTCATTTCTGTGATGGAAAGTTATGGAACCTGCGTGCAGCCACAAACTTCCATGCAACCCGAATTCCTCAAAGTCTTCCGTTAAAAATAGCAACTTACTTGTGTAGGTAGGTCTATTGCCCACAACAGGAATCGGCCCAAAACGCAACGTGGTCACATCACATTTTTCCACTGTAGCTGTGGACTTTGAACTCTAGCTCAGCCACCACCTACGGAAACCTAGCAAACCTATACATTTTTAAAAGCAAGACACCCAGGTGAATCCAGGATGGGATGACTTTGTGTCTCTCACCAGGTTCAGTAACCCAGAATCCCTTGAAAATCTCAAATTCTGTAAAAAAACATTTTCCTCGCATTTCTGTGATGGAAAGTTCTGGAATCTGTGTGGATCCACAAACTTCTACCGACCCAGCATTTCCCAAAGTCAACCGATCTGATACAAATGGTACCTTACTTGTGGGGGTAGGCCTAGTGCCCGCGACAGGAAACGGCCCAAAACACAACATGGACACATCACATTTTTTCAGTGAAAACAAACCCTTTTTTTGCAAAGTGCCTAGCTGGGGATTTTAAACCCTAGCTGCGCCAGCTCCTAGGGAAATCTAGCAAACCGGTACATTTTTTAAAAAACAAGACACGCAGGGGAATCCAGGATGTGGTGACTTGTTTGACTCTCACCAGATTCTGTAGCCCAGAATCCCTTGCAAACTTCAAACATTATTAAAAAAAAACACATTTTCCTCACATTTCTGTGCTGGAAAGTTCTAGGGTCTGCATGGATCCACAAACATCCACTTACCAAGCATTTCTCAATGTCTTCCAATAAACATGGCACCTCACTTGTGTGGGTAGGCCTAGTGCCCGCGACAAGAAGGGTCCAAAACGCAACATGGACACATCCCATTTTTTCAGTGAAAACTGACCCTTTTTTATAATGTGCCTAGCTGTGGACTATGAACCCAAGTTTAGCCGCCACATGGGGAAACCTAGCAAACCGAAAACATTTTTGATTACTAGACACCAAGGGGAATCCAGGATGGGTTGACTTGTGTGGCTCTCAACAGGTTCTGGATCCAAGTAATCCCTTTGCAAACCTCAAACTTAGTAAAAAAAAAAATCCTCACTTTTCTGTGATGGAAAGTTCTGGAATCTGCATAGATCCACAAACTTCCACCCACCCCGCATTCTGCAAAGACTACCAATATAAATGTCACCTACCTTACTTGTGTGGGTAGGCCTAGTGCCTGCGACAGGAAACAGCCCAAAACACAACATTCACAGATCACATTTTTCCACTGAAAACTGACCATTTCATGGAAAGTGCCTAGCTGTGGATTTTGAACCCTAGCTCAGCCAGCTCCTAGGGAAACCTAGCAAACCTATACATTTTTAAAACAAGACACCCAGGGAAATCTAGGATAGGGTGATTTGTGTGCCTCTCTCTAGGTTCTGTTACCTAGAATCCCCTGCAAACCTCAAACTTTGTAAAACAAAAAACACTTTTTCCTCACATTTCTGTGATGGTCTCTTCTGGAATCTGTGTGGATCTACAAACTTCGATACACCACGAATTCCTCAAAGTCTTCTGTTGAAAATGGCACCTAACTTGTGTGGGGAGGCCTACTGCCCACGACAGGAATCGGCCCAAAACGCAGTGTGGTCACATCACATATTTCCATTGAAAACTGACAATTTGTTTACAAAGTGGCTAGCTGTGGACTTTGAACCCTAGCTCAGCCAGCACCTAGGGAAACCTAGCAAACCTATACATTTTTTAAAGCAAGACACCCTGGTGAATCCAGGAGGGGTAACGTTTGTGTCTCTCACCAGGTTCTGTTACCCTGAATACCTTGCAAACCCCAAACTTTTTTTTTATTTTATTTTATTTTTTTAAACATTTTTGTCCTCATTTGCCTTAACCCTCTTATGGAAAACACCGACCACCTTGTGTATCTTTTTCTGAACGAGTTCAGAGGTCTTAATGAATCTCGACCAGAGACACGATTGATTGATGGGCGGAAGGAGCATCCATTGTTAGAGGGTAAACTGATTCACTCCACCGAGATAGTTTCCAACCTGTCGGACCATGTTATTTGCCTGGGAGACCGGAATACAATGATCCATGGAGCAGGAAAGGCATAATCATAGGGCCTGGGAAAAAATAAGGGCATCCTATTTCCACTGTATCAATAAGTCCCAAAATGAAAGCTTTTTATTACTGCAGGATGTTGCCAGGTCCACCCTTAATATTTCATAGAGCGAAGTAAGCCATCCTGAATGTGTTGGGGCGGCAGGGTCTACCCAGAACTTACAGATTAGTCTTCTGGCCATGAGGATTGCATAGAAGCGGAGCGATCTGGCGTTTCCCGAGATGTTATCATCGAGGCCAAAGATGATTAGAGGGAGGCTGTTCTTCACTTCACCCCAAAAAACCTGGATAGAGGGACAGTCTTTAAACATGTGTACATCAGATACTTCTGGAAGGCCACATTTATTGCATACTTTCCCCGGCTGGAATTTCGATAACTTTAAGGGTGAAAAGTACGCCCGATGTGCTGTGAAAAGGTGGTTTCGTTTCAGCCAAGCAGGCTTCACTATTTTATGTAGCAAAGTAAATGAAGCCATCCAAACCTGCGCACACTGGATATCTAACTGGTCTCCCCATAGCTCGTCAGCGAGTTTAAAATCGCCATCTACCTCCTCCTCAATTGCCCAGTACCAGAGTGAAATCTCCTTGCTACCCCCAGGCCTCTCCACTAATAATTCTTCCAGATTGCTATCCTTCCCCATAAGGGTGCCCTGTCTAGACTGAGCCTGGACCCAACTATTCATCTGGATGTACTTGAACCTCGATAAACCTGGGCCTACTTTTCCCCGTAGATCTTGCCAGGACATCAAGGAACCCTCTACCAACAAATCTCCCCACTTTGAAATACCCAAAGCCGCACGGGGATAATCAAATTACCCTGAAACCAGGATGGTGTCCCCGGCGATTCCCACAGTGGTACAAAGTTTGAGAAATAGCTAATTCCAACTTTCCTTCTTATGATTGTCCAGCTTCTGGCTAATGATTGAAGAATTTTCAATTTAATTTTTTTGAAAAATATTTGGTCCCCAAACTTGAACAAAAAACCTCCGCTGGCAGGTCAGCACCCTTTAACATGGCCCGAAACATTTGTCCTCCAGATGTAGTAGTGGGAGATTTTAGCAGCATTCTCGAGTGCGAGAGCTGAAAAGCCCATGCATAATATTGCAGGTCCGGTAATGCCAGCCCTCCTTTTTCCCTCTTTCGCCTGAGCTTTTTCCATGCCAATCTAATAGCTTTATATTTCCATATAAAGGAGTTTAGTTCCCGTTGGCATTTATCTATTTGCTTAGTATCAAATGCCAAAGGGATAGAGTTAAAAAGGAATGTGAGTTTGGGCAGGATGGACATCTTTACTAAATTTATCCTCCCCAAGATGGAGATGGGGAGGTGGGCCCAAGACTTCAGCTGCTTTTGGCACTCTTTAAACACCCGGTCCAGATTGTATTCCGGGATTCTCCCTACCTCCTGTATAATTCTAACCCCCAAGTACCGCAGGGTGGAACCAAGATTGAGTAGTGAATTACTTATGTTCCAGGCCATGATTTCAGTCTTGTTGGCATTAATTTCATATACTGAAACCTTGCCAAACTCCTGCGCCCTCTTGATAACCGTTGGGAAAGCAAGGTCAAGGTCAGCTGTCAATATGAGGATGTCATCTGCATATAGGGCCACCTGCCTTCCCATCCTCCAAATTTAAACAAAGGGATGTTAAGATCTTCTCTTAGAACCTGCGCAAAAGGTTCGATGTAAAGATTAAATAGGAGGGGGAAAAGCGGGCAGCCCTGTCTTGTACCCCTTGTGATCTTGAAAATCTCAGTCAGAGTGGAATTTACTAACAGTCTAGCTGTCGGGGCCTTATATAAGAGCTCTATCGCCCTACAAAATCTGTCTCCTAAATTGAATTTTTTCATTACAGCAGCCAGATATGCCCAGTTGACCCTATTAAAGGCTTTGGTGGCATCAAGGGTTAGGATAGCCAGTGGAAGGGAGAAGGTGGATGCAATGTCAATAGCCCCCACCAGATCGTATGTAAGATCCGACAGTTGGCGCCCTTTAACAAACCCCTTTTGATCTGGGTGGATAATTGTATCTACTACACCCCCCAACCTATTTGACATAATGGCAGCAAAGATTTTATAATCTGTATTAAGGAGTGAGATTGGGCGGTAGGACCCACAGTCAGTCGGGTCTTTCCCTGGTTTAAGAATCAGCACTACCGTCGCCTCACTCCATGAGTTTGGGGGGTCATCTCCTTTCAGGAGGATGTTATTAAAGAATTCCATCAAGATTGGAGTGATAACCTCATTGAGTGAGCGATATAGCTTCCCTCGTAAGCCATCTGGACCTGCCGCCTTCCCTCGCTTAGACTGAGAAATGGCCCTACTTACTTCCTCATCAGTAATTTCTAACTCCAATCTTAGTTTTTGCTCATCTGAGAGTTTAGGTAGGAAAACCATATCAAGCCAAGTATTCCTCTTTGCGCTGTCCTCAATAATATCTTCCTTATATATAGATTGGAAGAATTCCCGAAAAGCATTCCCGATATTCAAATTGGATAGACGGGGAGATGCCTCACCCTCAACCCTGATTTCTTTTATATAATTTCGTACCTGGTCTGTTTTAATTTTCCAGGCGAGTATCTTTCCTGCCACTTCACCAAGTTAAAAATGGGAGATTTTACTTGCTTCCCATCTTCGGGCGATTCTCTCTTGAAGAATGGTTTCGAGTTGTTTTTTGAGAGTCTAGTTTTTCATGGTCTTCCCTTGAATCATTATGAGCCATCACCTTATGCTCAATGCTATTCATTTCCACTTCTAGAGCCTTGATGATGTCCCTAAATTTCCTACTTCTATAGGAGGCTCTATTAGTGATGCAGCCTCTCCAGAAGGCTTTCAGAGCATCCCAGACGATGGAGATGTTTGCAGAGTTTTAATTTGCCTCAAGGAAGTATTTGGTCTCGGTATAGAGGAAGTTTATTTCATCTTCCTCTAATAGAATGGTGTGATCAAAAGACCATGAACTATGCCGCTGTTGCTGAGTGGGACTTAAACTGAAGACAATTGCCGAGTGGTCAGACAGATGGGAAGGCAAATATGCATTGTCTTTGACTAAGTCTTTAAGACAATAACTGAAAAGAGCATAATCTATTCTAGATTTGTGTTTATATTTAAAATTCTTGAAAGAGACCCCTAATTGATCTCCCACCCGTTCCCTCCATATATCAGCCAGCCCTAGCTGTGTCATAGTTGACAGAAGCGCGTGCCTTGAGTTTGAAGGGACACTGGCTCTGGAGTTAGGTAATTTGTCTAGCTTGGGGTTAGGACAATGTTAAAATCCCCAAACCAAATTACGGGGTCCGGGAGGTCAGTCAGATGACAGCGAAAGCTATCTACATATGAGGGGTCATCCTGGTTTTGACCATAATAGCCCACAAGGGAAAAAAACGTACCCCCTATAGAGGCTCTTAATGTGAGCCATTTCCCACTATGGCCTTCCCTACATTCCATTACTTGAACCTTAGCTTGCTGTTTAAATATAAACAGTAGCCCTCTAATATTTGCGGTTTGATCAGTGCAAAAGAAGGTGTCTACCCATCTCTGGTTTTTTTAAATTTCTGTTGTCTCAGACTTAATAAGATGAATCTCCTGTATGACTATGACCTGCGCAGGGGAGTCTCTCAAATATTGAAGAATTCTGTCTCTTCTGCCCTTCGTGCGCAGGCCATTGACATTCCAGGACAGATAGTGAAGTACTTTCATGGGACCATATCCTTCACATCCTCCACCAACGATGGAAGCTCATCGCAAAGACCAGACTCTGAACCTGCCCCAACCCGAAGGAACTGGAAAGACCTCTGATACAAACTCAAAGTGTACTTAAAAAATTAATGATGTTGATAGAGTACGGGCATATGAGGAATTTTTAACATATCACCCCTTCCACCCCCGTGCCACCCCCCACTCCCTGGGAAACCCATCCCTGATTACGCTGGTCTGCTGTATGACCAGAGTTTGCGTCCCCCAGCTGTCCCCCTCTACCCTTCCCTCTAAACAATACAACTATTTGCTAAAAAGAAAAGAGAAAAAAAAGAGAAAAAAGATATTGGGTACGGACTCTCTCCGAGCTCAAATCTGGAAACTATCTAGGAAAATGGGTTTTACCCTTTCATTATTTACACTCTTCCCTTTCTTTATTTATTTCACTCCCTTTTTCTTATTATTTTATTTTTTAATTTTTTCTTTGTGAGTTTTAGTGCATACCTTTTTTTTTTTACATTCGTTTTACCAAGCGTTACTGCAAAGCACGAATCCAGACACCCCCATCTGCCTCTATCAAGGCAGGCCTCGCCCCCTCCCCCCCGGGAGGCATCACTGAAGGATTCCAGTAGGTCGTCAGCCTCGTGTGGAGATCTAATATTGTACATTTTATTATTGTACATAATTTTCAGAAACGCGGGAAATCTCATTTGCACTGCAGCCCCGAAGGATCTAAATTTCTCCATTCTTTGGCCTAGTTCCCACTGCTGATCAAGAGTGACTTTGGACAGATCTGAACGTACTTCACATGAAAAATCTGAACCCTTTAGTGATTTAGCTTTCAAGGCCAGATTCAAGATCTTTTCTTTTACCGTGTAGGTAAGGAAGTTAATTAGGATTATCCTGGGTTTAATCGTGTGGGATTTAATCGAAAAGGGTCTCTATGCACCGTTTGATTGTCTTTTTCCAGAAAATCAACCGATTTCTCCAAATTTAACAATGTTTTTAGTAATGCAACCACAAAGGACTTGATGTCACTCCCTTCGTTACCCTCCGGTACTTTCAATAAGCGGAGGTTATTCCTCCGTGAGTAGTTCTCAAGTGTCTCCACTCTCTCCTGTACAGCATCGCCATCTCTACGTAGGGCTTGGATTTTTCCTTCTGCAGCCCCAAAATTTGCCTTAAGCTCCTCTTCTGAGCCCTCCAAGGATTCAGTTATTTTATTGAGTAGATCGACTTTTTTCTCTAAGACCTCACAAGCCGCTCTTATCTCCGATTGATTGTCAGCAGAGACCATGAAACCTTGTTTTATATCTGCTTTCAGGGAGGTCAGGAGACCCTCTATCGAGGCCCCGGCTAGGCTCTCTGCCCCTCTTAAATCATGGACTTCTGGCCAAGAAGGCAGCTGAGACACCAAAGGCAAGGAGGTAGAAGGAAGGTCTAAATTTGAAGGAGGTAGCACTGGGACACATTCGATGCAGCCTTCGTCGGAAGGGTCCCGATAGAATAGAAGCCCGAAGAGGTAATCCACAACTATTCCGTAGCACTGTGTAACATCTCAGGCAAGGGAAAGGCGGACTAACTGGGAGAACGCGCGCCTCCGCTCAACACGCGGGCGCCATGTTTCCCCCACAAAACCTTTCTTTTTAAAACACATTTTCCTTGCATTTCTGTGATGGAAAATTCTGGAATCTGTGTGGATCTACAAACTTCCACCTGCCCCACATTTCCCAAAGTAAACAGATAAAAACGGTACCCTACTTGTGTGGGTAGGCCTAGTTCCCATTACAGGAAACGGACCAAAATGCAACATGGACACATCACCTTTTTCCAGTGAAAACTGACCCTTTTTTGCAAAAGTGCCTAGCTGTGTATTTTGAACCCTAGCTCAGCCGGCACCTAGGAAAATCTGGCAAACCTACACATTTTTAAAAACAAGGTACCCAGGGGGATCCAGGATGTGGTGACTTGTGTGGCTCTCACCAGGTTCTGTTACCCAGAATCCTTTGCAAACCTCAAACTTTGTAAATACAAAACAATTTTATCTCACATTTCTGTGCTGGAACGTTCTGGAATCTGTGTGGATCCACAAACTTCTAACTACCCACATTCCTCTAAGTCTTCCAATAAAAATGGTAACTCACTTGCGTGGCTAGGCGTAGTGCCCATGACAGGAAATGGCCCAAAACGCAATGTGAACACATCACATTTTTCCAGTGAAAACTGACCATTTATTTTTAATGTGCCTAGCTGTGGACTTTGAAACCAACTCAGTCAGCACCTAGAGAAACCTTGCAAGCCTTTATATTTTTTAAAACAAGACACCCTGGGGAATCCAGAATTGGGGGACTTCTGTGTCTCTCACCAGGTTCTGTTACCCAGAATCCCTTGCAAACCTCAAACTTTGTAAACAAAAAACACAGTTATCTCACATTTCTGTGCTGGAAAGTTCTGGATTCTACAAGGATCCACAAACATCCACTGACCACGCATTTCCCAATGTCTTCCCATAAACATGGTACCTCCCTTGTGTGGGCAGACCTAGTGCCTACGACAGGAAACAGCCCAAAAAGCAACATGGACACATAACATTTTTCCATTGAAAACTGACCATTTTATGCAAAGTGCCTAGCTGTGGATTATGAACCCTAGCTCAGCCAGCACCTAGGGAAACCTACAAACCTATACAATTTTTAAAACAACACACAGGGTAATCCAGGATTGGGTGACTTCTGTGTCTCTTACCAGGTTCTGTTATCCAGAATCACTTGCAAACCTCAAACTTTATTAAAAAAAAAAACAAATTCGCTCACATTTTTGTGATGGAAAGTTCTGGAATCTGTGTGGATCCACAAACGTCTACCTAACCCACATTCCTCTAAGTCTTCCAATAAAAATGGTACCTCACTTGCGTGGATAGGCCTAGTGGCCATGACAGGAAACAGCCCAAAACGCAATGTGGACACAACACATTTTTCCTGTGAAAACTGATCATTTTTTTGCAAAGTGCCTAGTTGTGGACTTTGAACCCAACTCAGCCACCACGTAGAGAAATCTAGCAAACCTATATATTTTGGAAAACAAGATACCCATGGGAATCCAGGATGGGATGACTTGTGTGTCTCTCACAAACTTTGTTAAAAAAAAAAGAACACATTTTCCTTACATTTCTGTGATGGAAGGTTCTAGAATCTGTGTGGATCCACAAACTTTCACACACCCAGCATTCCACAAAGTCTTCTGATTAAAAATGGTACCTCACTTGTGTTGGTGGAACCTGTGCCTGTGGCAGGAAAAGACCCAAAACATATTGTGGTCTCCTGTGTTTTCGGCGTGCGCCATGAGATTTGGAATCCGCTTGCACGATCCCGCGAGAGTGTGCGAACGCGGACACGTAATTCGGACGTGCAATATGACTTCCGGCGGCAGTGTTGGTTAGATCGCGATCCCGAACATGCAGAAACTGCAACCCGGTGAAGAATATCTCTCGAGCGTCATAAAACCTCCTCAGATTGTGATTTGGCTGTAGTTTGTTGTGCAATGAGCCCTTTTTCTTTTTTCAGTTTTTTTTTTAAGCGGAAGGAAGTGCCCCTGAGTCTCCAACTTCCTGTTCCTGTCCAGCAGGCTCCTCCCAGTGCTTTGTCCGTGTGCTGTTCACTTTAATTTGGATTTGGAGCTGGAAGGATCACTTTTTGTGTCTGTCTGCTGCATCATATCATTGGATTGGATATGAGGACTTTTGGATTTGAGAGTTGGAGAATTTGTGTACTTGTTTGTTTGATTGGGGCTTGTTTGTAGTGTACCTAGTACCTACATTTTTTAAGGATTTTCATTGTTTTAAAAAAAATTGTTGTGGGTGGCCTGTAGTTTCAGTAGGGGCCTAGTTGTTTTTATTTGAAATTTCAGCCAGTAGGCCCAGATGTATCCATGGGTGCATGTTTCTGTGGTGTCTGTTGAATTTAAACATCATGTAAGGCATGGATGGCATTGGTTGAATTGCTAAATGTGGTTTTTGCTGTATATTTCACTTTTTGGGTGTGTGTGTTAATAAATAAATACCTTTGTTGGATATGTGTGTGTGCTTGCTGTGTGTTGGAACCTGGGATGTCAGGTCACCTAGGGTAGCCTGGCCTAGGGTAAGACATGCAATTCTAGAGGCACAAGTGTGAAGGTTGTAAACCACCCAACAGTAATTCCACGCAATAACACTTAAAAAGGACACTACACCAAATTGTTAGAAAAATATGTGCTGGTTTATAAAAATAGTATCTCTGCTCTTTTGTTTCAAAATTTACAACTCAGGTATTTCAGATTGTCTTGGAAGCAATAACTATATTTTTAAGCTGCTAAAACATATTATCAACCAGCATTTACAGTACATTACATTTAAACTCTACTATTTTGACTTTCTATAACTTTCATCACAACATCACTTTAGAAGAGGCAGTGTCAGCACTTTATATTTAGTCAGGCAAGCAATAACCATTTCATTGTTAACCTTACACTGCCCCTGCTTAGCTTGTTACCTCCCCATCAAAGGACGAGAGTTTCCCTGCAGAAAAGCCTATACTCCTCTAGGGAAGGTTACACTTTTCTTTCCCATTCACTACTGACCACAGAAGTTCTGGCTATAACAGATTAAACCAGCATACATTGAAGCCCTGTCAGGGATTCCTCAAGGACACTGTACTCCTGGGGACAGATTCACTGTTAATTCATTTGTTAGGTCTCAATCTCTGGCACCAGTTTTACTCTTGTAGGAGTCACTTCCCCCTCGTGTTTATCTCCTTACTTGTGATTACAACGATGCTGAAATCTTCCTGCACCAGAAGCAAGGGGGAATTCACAGCCGATACGACCAAGAAACCGAGTGTGGGAAAGGCTCTCTCGCCTCTGAAGGCTCCTCAGCTCTCCCTCCCCACTCGGCCCAGCTCCTTTGCGGGGCGCTCGAGCGGAAGGAAAAGGCCGTTAAAACAATGCCCCCAGGCCGCTACCGGGCCCTTCAGCTCTCCCTCCCTGCTCGGGCCAGCTCCTCCGTGTGGCGCGCGAGCAGAGGGAAAAGGCGGGACACTCGCTCTGGCTGCTGTGGCACCCGGCGCTCCTCCTCAGCGTCGATCGGCGGGGCCACTACACTAGCTGTCATGCGCGGTAGCGCTCGCGTTGGTGCCGCCTCCCACTGCGCCCGCTCACAGGAAGGATGCTTCACTCCCAGGCCTGCTCGATCCTAGGCCCCTCCTGTGCCAGCCACGGCTCAGCTGGGATCATGCGCGGTAGCGCTCGAAAGCCAGTCAATACACCGACTCCTCTCACTCCTGGGGAGGCGCTGCCACAGAGCGCGATCGGTGCCCCAGGGGTCCCGCTCCCAATTCAATGAAGGGAACGAGTTCCTAGCCCCTCACTTTCCCCCTAGCAGGCTGAAAGGCTTGCCACACACCACAGGACCAGCCAGTAGTAAGGAAATCCTGTTGTTATACCGAGGAAGTGCTTCCTTTCCACACTATAGAGAGGAGGGGGGGTAAAAGGGGCTCCTTTAGAGTAGAGCCACAGAGCTCTTCTTCAGCACTAATCCCCTATCCCTCCTTACTGGACAGACTTAGGGGCACAGGGGAACTCTTACTTCAGCTCCCAGGGCAGGGTCCTTCTCAGCTCCAAAGACTACCGGAATTAACCCCTTCACCTAACTGTCCAGGGTCAGCAGGATGAACTAGCTTGGCTAGGACAACAGGAAATGGGAGGTGGAAAAGCCTTGACAGAGGGCTACCCTTGTAGAGAAATCCACCCTTCAGGATCCTACCCCTACCAGACCTCAGCCTTCACTCTAGCTGCTCCTCACTGACAGACAAAATGGCTGTCCAGCATTCCGCCTTTTATAGGCTGACCCTCAGGAGTCCAGAAGGGACCAGAAGGTTCTGGAACGCCCTATACTTCTCTATGGGACAGGTTCCAGGTGTATCAGTTAGGGCAGTTGGTAGCCACCATTTTGTGACTCCAACTATTCCTGTCAGAACAGGCCTCTAGGCCCGAGGTGAAAAACTATGAGGGGGGAAAAGAACACCTATCCCCTTGACCAACACATAGAAAAAGTTAGTGGACAAAAATTATTAAAGGTATGAGGGCAAAAAGGGGACAAAATAAATAATAAATTGGAGGGACTACGCAAAAAGCCAGACAGGTCTAACACTGTGTAACTAACGTTTATTTATTTATTTATTTATTTATTTAATTTGTATAGCGCGTTATAACCACCGGGGTCTCTAAGCGCTGTTTGTCCAGATTACGTAGTGGGGTTCGGTATTTACTTGATCTTAACACAACGCCTAGAGGCTACTCCATGCTTGCTTGAACAGTACGGTTTTTAACTTTTTCCTGAAGGATAACAGATTGCATTCCTTCCTTAGTTCTGGGGCCAGTTTGTTCCATAAAGCTGGGAGTGTGTTGGAGAAAGCACGTCCCCCCACCGTAGCCAGTTTAAAACGGGTTTGGGACAAGAGGGTAGCGTCCGACGAGCGCAAAGTCCTGCTCGGTGTATATAGGGACAGGCGGGATTTCAAGTATCTTGGTGCATTACCATACAGCGCCTTATGTACGATACACAATCCTTTAAATACAACCCTCTGCCGAATCGGGAGCCAATGTAGCTCCTGCATCAGAGTGGAAGAGTGGGCAGTCCTAGGTTTCTTGTAAATCAGCCGGGCTGCGTCGTTCATAACCCCCTGTAGCATATCCAGCAACCGCTGGGGTAGACCGATATACAGGGAGTTTCCATAGTCCAGCCTAGCCAGGATTGTGGCTGAGACCACGTGTCTCAAGGTGGAAAATGAGAGTAGTGCAGAGATCTTCCTCAGTTGTCGCATCAGGCCTATACAGGTGCCCACTACCGTGGTGACTTGTTTTTTCATGGAGAGTTTATCATCCACGTACAGGCCCAAACTTTTGACTGCAGACGCCGGTTCCGGTGGCACACCCAGCTCCACAGGCCAGAATTTCTCGCTCCAGGGGTTGCCCGTGATGGAAACAGGCAACACTTCCGTCTTGTCCGGGTTGATTTTTAAGGAATTCTCGGACATCCAATTAACCGTGGCTTTGAGTATGTCCTGCAACCTGGTAGACGCTCCCGGGCCATCATCCAGCCGGGATGATTATCTGGGTGTCATCGGCATAGTTGTATACTAGGCAGTCTAACCTATTCAGGAGTGCAATTAATGGCTGCAAGTAAATATTAAAGAGTAGGGGTGACAGGGCAGAGCCCTGTGGAACCCCACAAGTGATGGGAGCAGAGGTGGAAAGAAGATCCCCCAGCTGTACTCTTTGTGTCCTGCCCTGCAGGAATGATGTAAGCCATGCATGTGCTGCGCCCCTGATACCAAAAGACCTCAACCGCGACAATAGTTGTTCATGACACACGGTATCAAAGGCCGCGGAGAGATCCAGTAGTATCAGGGCGCTCGGTGTTTTTATATCAGCTCGACTCCTCAATTCATCCAGGATTGATAGCATGACTAATTCCGTGCTATGGTTGGCACGGAACCCTGCCTGATTGGACTCCAGCAGGTTGTTGCTCTCTAGATGTCCTGAGAGCAATGCCAGCACATGCTGCTCGATCACCTTAGCCAGAAAAGGCAGCTGGGAAATGGGTCGGAAGTTCTTCAAACACTTCGTGTCCGATCCAGGTTTTTTTAGTAGAGGAATCAGGCGAGCCTCTTTGAAAGCTAGAGGGACCTGTCCTGTGTGCAGGGAAGTGTTCAACAGATGCAAAACTTCTTTCTCAAAACCTGGCAGTGCCAATTTGAACACATCAGGAGGGCATGGATCAGCCTGAGAGCCGGATTTGACTCGGTCCGTAATCGTAAGTAGTTCCTGTTTTGCTATTGGGGAGAACTCAGCTAGCGGTATAATATCTGACGGGGCAGTATGGTCAGGTGGGCGAGGACAGTCGAGGGGTGTAGTTGCAGCAATTTCTCCCAGAATATCGGAGATCTTGTTCACAAAGAAGTCCTGGAACCTCTGGCAATCCTCCTGGGCGAACTCAGTGCTTTGCTCTTTGTTTATCCTGAGCTCAGCCAGGACCCGAAAGATTTCCTTCTGTGGATTTCTAGCTGCAACTATTCTTTCCTCAAAGAAAGCAGCCTTCCTAGTTTGGATGGCTAGTTTGTAGATCGCTAAGGATGAAATATATTCTTTCTTGGCAATGGCGTCATACTCTTTCCGCCATGCTCGTTCTTTCCTCCTCACCCCACGTTTCATATCCCGTAAGGAGTCATTATACCAAGGAGCCCCAGCTCCTCTCTCCACCTTCTTCACCCTACGAAGGGGTGCCACCAAATCAATGGCTCTCCCCAGTCTATGCTGAAGGTGTCCACAAAGGGCATCAATATTAGCGTCCTGCTCCTTTACTAGAGGAGACTCTTCCAGGAGATGCACCATTTTCTCCCCATCGATGTTTCTCCACTTCCGGGCCATTTTCCAACCTTCCCCAGGTTTGGACATGTGGCCGTTCAGTAGAATTCTGCCCCTTATTAAAGAGTGGTCAGACCAGGCGCATGGCAAGATCTCTGTAGAGCCCTGGACTGGCATAGTGGTCCAAACTAAGTCAAGCACATGTCCCTTCTCGTGTGTCAGTCCCTTCACTTGTTGAGTGAAGTCCAAGGAGGAAATTGCTTCCTCAATCTGTAGTGCTTGCCCCTCTTTAGGGGATTTTTCCCAATGGTAGTTGAAGTCCCCGACAACAATCATTTTGTCATATCTCGAACGCAAATCCTGAACCAATCTAATAAAAAGAGCCGGGAATTCTGGCGAAGCCCAAGGCGGTCGGTATACCACCAAAAACACCACACATACCGCCCCCCGCCTGAGTTTTACCCCCATAACCTCTGCGCCCCCCAGGGTTTCAGATAAAAACCTTTCAGCGCGGAGACGGGCCTGATAGAGAAGAGCTACTCCACCTCCTTTCTTAGCTCCCTCCCTATTGAAATGGAGTGCCAGATAGTTATCTGGTAGGGCCGCCACTAAATCCGGCGCCGAACAATCCTCCAACCAGGTTTCGGTAAGCGCAAGGGCATCTAGCTCCCCGTCTTCCAGTAGTGAAAAGACCTCCAACTTGTGGCCCTGCAAAGAGCGCGTATTCAACAGACCATAGTTTAAGGCGTGAGCATTGGAGTAGCGCTGCCGCGCTCTTGTGCTCTTAGATGTAGTCAGAAGGCCCTCCCGAGCTAACAGATGTATGCAATCCTGATCAAGGTGGGACTTACCCATGTTAAGCTCCAATAATTCACATCTAGAGTAATGCAAATTTGGGCCAGGGGTTCTGGCCCCGGGTCCCGGATGGTCACAGATGGGCAAAGATGGGCTCGCCTCTGGCGCGTCATCATGGGGACGTTTAAATAGCACCCAATCGTGCTATGTCTGCAGCAACAGCTAGAACGCCAACAAAGATGGCGTCCCTTGCCAGCACTTCCCCTCCCAAGATGGCGCCTAACCCCCAGTCCAGCTACCGGGCCGCCGAACAGCGGTGCAGATGACAAATTTTATGTGCAGGTATGTCCTAACAAGCCCACTAATCGCAACAAATCCAAAATGAAGATTTCCCTTTAAAACGCGCAAATAAAAGCGCACAAAATCTTGCTTCAAGCGCCGAGCATGTGGCACAGTTAAAAATTAAGTTCCAGGTCCACAAATTGAATTAAGTATACACAAGTAAGTGGCAGTTATTAGAATTTATAGATCAGCAAGCGCAGCAGCAGAGTGTCAAAAAAATGCCTCGCCTACACTGACGCTTACCTGAACAGAGCGAGCGCCTGCTCTGATCGGCTTAAATAGCACCCAATCGTGCTATGTCTGCAGCAACAGCTAGAACGCCAACAAAGATGGCGTCCCTTGCCGGCACTTCCCCTCCCAAGATGGCGCCTAACCCCCAGTCCAGCTACCGGGCTGCCGAACAGCGGTGCAGATGACAAATTTTATGTGCAGGTATGTCCTAACAAGCCCACTAATCGCAACAAATCCAAAATGAAGTTTTCCCTTTAAAACGCGCAAATAAAAGGGCACAAAATCTCGCTTCAAGCGCCGAGCATGTGGCACAGTTAAAAATTAAGTTCCAGGTCCACAAATTGAATTAAGTATACACAAGTAAGTGGCAGTTATTAGAATTTATAGATCAGCAAGCGCAGCAGCAGAGTGTCAAAAAAATGCCTCGCCTACACTGATGCTTACCTGAAAGGTTCCAACCTTTCGTAGCACTGTTGATTTTCGTTTTTGAATTTTTGTAATAAAGCTGTGTTGTTCAGCAGGCCTCCTTTGTCTGGTCATATTTATATAGGACTTATAGGCCTGCTTGAAGTCATTGTTTTCCATGGCCTGTTGTGACTGTGAGTGACCATGTGGCTTGGGGCCATTTTGTGGTGGTAGTTTTGTGGTAAATAAATAAATAATACCCTATTTTTGACTAGACTTATAGCATAACAGATAGCTCAATAAAATAAGAGTCAAGATTCGAGGTAGTAGGAGTTTCTGCAGGTTTATTACAGCATAAGGACAGGATCAGGACAACCTGCATGGGAATAGGACAATAAGGCCCGGCAGCTGCCGGGGCTGGGTCTGGGATGAGCGCGCTAACATTCAATAACAAAACACAGGCATATATACATAGCGCAAACACATAGCATTACATTGCAGTAGGCGTAGCAGTGGGTGGAGCAGAAGGCGTGACGCGTAGCAGTCGCGAAAGATAACAGTAAAAAGAGGTGTAACTGGGAGTATACATAGACATGTGATGCAAACGTAACAGAATATGTCATGAATGGGCGGAAACTTTGGAGGGGGCTACCTAGGGAGCCGGGACCTCTAACCTAATGGTGCGCGAAAACTGGCAATGACGTGTTACTAGGAGAAGCTGGGGGCTATGAACTCTGTGCTAGGAGCAGAGACTAGAGTCTGAAGGGTCGGAGCGACATGTACCTAAACCCTATCTGGTATCTGATGTTTAGGGAACATGTTGATATAAACTAGAAGTCATGAGGGGAGAAGCTAACTTGATTCTAAGACTGGACCATGCATTATTCTACATGTAGTGCGTGATGAAGAATATTAAATGACCATTAAATACAGTATTTCTCTAACATGGAGACGAGAAGGCTAGACAATGACGGAAACTATTGATGCAGTTCAGTAGCTTAGGAATGCAGAAGAGGAGGACTGAACTGATAACTGGAACTATAACATACTTTTGGCAGACTCAGAGGCAGAGCCAAGCTGCACCGGGCACTGCGAGGCAGGAAGTAAGTGAAGGGTCGAGGATACAGGTGGGGGCTGTATCGCTCCTCAGCGAGGCTTTCAGGAGACAGGAGCTGAATCTGTGGTCCGGGCCCTTTTGAGGCCTGGAAACGGGGACTTTATAATGGAATAACGTGCACACTGAGAAACGTGGCAACATTACTTTACATAGGCCTGATATTCGTAGTATTCACGAGGACTGGAAAATAGCATACTAGAGGTGGACACAACTGGAATTGCGTCATTAATCAGGCATGGGGAATAACATATGCATATTGGTCATGCACACATAACATATGATGGATGAGGCGTAGGGACACAGAACATGGCAAAATTTACTTTTCCACATTCCCTCCTTGTCACTACGTTTCCATCAGGAAACATCAATTTTCATGATACCATCTATCATTTCATACAGTACCATTTGCTCGTCTCGAATTGTCTTGGAACGGGATTTAGAACGGGGCTTGGGACTAGGAATACAAGAGGTAGCACACATGCTGCAAATCGCAGGGCCACATTGTATACAGAGGCAGCAGCTAAATATAATCGCTACTGCAATACCTAGAAAGGACAGGACTTTCCATCCCCATGCGGAAATTATATTCCAGAACCAACCGGACCATGTCCAGGTGCCTGGATCTTGATGTAACAGATGGGCAATTTTATGGAGTCTGGTTATAGCTGAATAAACAGACGGCGCGTTATTTGGAATGAAAATGCAGCAACTAGATCCGATGACTCTACAGGCCCCGCCCCTATCGGCCAGTATGACGTCAAGGACGAGACGATTTTGCAAAACGACAAATCTCATAGCAGATTGTTCTTCAGTTAGGTTGCCTAGAGCAGAGGCAGTCTCATTAACTACAGCTTCAAGGGTTCTTGTTAACCTACGGATCAGTTTACTATTCTGGACAGGTCCTACAAAGAAGAAGAAACCTTTATTGAAATCTGTATACTGTTCTAGAGTAGTTTCAGTATAATCGACAATTGGGGACTCCCTTCTATGTCTAATGTGTACTAGATGTGTGTTTCTGTGATAATCAGATGGGGCTAGGAAAACAGGTGGCAATAGGAAAGCAATGTAACAGGTTCCCTCCCAATCGAGGGGCAGACGGACATATGCAGTTTGACCACAAATAAAATAAGAATGACGTGAAGCTTTGAAAATAGATTTCCCACTGTCACTATACTTGACAACAGTAGTACATTCACTATGACCTACGTGTACAGAACCATAACTACGGACACATAATTCGCCTTTGACAGGTAGTACTGAAATAGCAGGTAAGTCTGGAGTAGTATCAGACTGAACATTCAGGACCATGAAATTCGACGAATAATTACCTAAATTATATACTTCATTTTCTAGATCTAAACCTGTTCTGTGGGGGAGACCTTGCTTGTCTGGAAAACATGTACTGTTAAGAAAAGACATATCTGTTGAGGATGACGTTAACGTGGACCATGCTCCACACGAACCATTGTGTGAGAATGGATAAGGAAACAGTGGCAGAACTCCCTTCGGTGTCTGAAAAGGGGGGAGTCGACCACACACCCAACAATTAGTAGCATTGCTGGTCTGGTGTGAATAATGTAACATACGGATGAATGTGTTATTGCGCATAGCGAGGCGGTAAGAATATTCGTGAGGAGGCAGATCACTAAACGTGTGCTCTACTGTAGCATTAGCAGACATATTTACATGAGGAACTGGAAAACACAGGAAAAGTGCGTAACTAGTGCAGGAAATCATTATGCTGAGAAATAATATGAAACTCAGAAAAACGATACATTTGATTGAACTTTGACTGACTCTCTCACTATGGGGGTCTATTTTATACATGTCAGAAACAGTCTAACCGTTTCACCTAGGGGAGGACTTATACAATCAAACTGACTGACTTATTTTACTAGACCTTAATTTGAGCTTATACTCCTGTTGCGGAGTTTTCTCTAACAAGGGAGGGGTTGTAATAATGTCTTGTGCGGGACAGTCCTTTAAAATAATGTTCTGGCAATTCTTCGAATCCTGGAAATCCTTGGAAATGTTTTTGGAGACTGATTTCAATGGATTGAAAAGTTTTACATGAGAAAGGTGGACCCACCCCTTCCTGCCTTCCAACTTGACAGCAGTTCGGGTGGTCAAGAGGACCTGACGTGGCTCCTTCCAACGTGGTTCCAGCGGACTTGATCTGTCAAAATTTCTGATCATCACAAGGGAGCCTGGAACGATCTCGTGCGGTGCCACCTCGGTATTGTCTGGAAATGCGGCAGCAACCTGTGAACGACATGAGTTGAGGGCAGACATCAAGGAAGCTAGGTAATCTGTCAGCATATTACATGAAACATCGGTAATACTTCGGGGTCTAGGAGTACCCCACATGTTAGGGGGGCGGCCGAATACGACCTCATACGGGGACAGACCTGATCTGGAATGTGCGACCATACGCATATAAAATAAAGCGACTGGCAGAGCTATTAACCAGTCTACACCTTTGTCCTTACAGACTTTTGCAATGCGGATTTTCAGAGTTTGATTATGTCTCTCTACGAGACCGGCTGCTTCAGGATGGCGTACACAATGAAACTTCCACTGGTACCCTAACAAAAGGGAAACGTGCTTCATTAACTCTGAGGAGAATGGCTGACCGTTATCAGAATATACGACTCTAGGGAGTCCATATCTAGGGAAAAATTCACGAACCAACTGCTTGGCAGTGGTCGCGGCTGTGTAGTCTGGGACTGGATATGCTTCTGTCCACCTGGACAAAGCGCATACTACTACAAGGACATACTTGAAACCTCGACATCGCTCCATTTGAATATAATCCATCTGGAGGACCTCAAAAGGGTGGTCAGGGGGCTGGAAACCACCTTGTTCCACCGGGACACTTTTACCTGGATTAAACTGACAACATATCATACAGGTACGGACTTTCTGCTTGGCTGCAGCTCGTAAATGCTTGTTGAACCAAATGTTCTGGATACTGTCTAACATAGCTTTTTCTCCTAAATGGGCTGGACTATGTGCGGTATTGATAATGACTTGAACCATAGAATCGGGGAGAAACCATGTGGCTCTACCCTTCGTTAACCATCCTTGATCTGTCTGAACCCCTCCTTGTTCAGACCATTTCTTGATTTCATCGGGGGTAGCATGTAACTGGATATCTATGACATCTTGTGTAGGGTCCTTAACTGTCATGCATATAATCGGATCTGGAGTATGTGTCAGATTAACTGGAATGTCTGGAGTCTGTGCTGTAAGCTTGGCTGTGCGATCTGCTAGATCATTACCTTGGGAAATAATGTCAGTAACTTTCGTATGTGCTTTGCATTTCATGATAGCAATAGATGTCGGTAAATGTATGGCATCTAACAGGGCTTGAATAAGGAGACCATGCTGAATCTTGGTTCCATGAGAAGTCATGAAACCTCTCTCCTGCCAGAGCACTCCGAAGTCGTGTACAACTCCGAATGCGTAACGTGAGTCTGTGTAAACATTAACTTTCAGGTTCTTGGCATGTATACAGGCTTGTGTCAGAGCGACTAGCTCTGCTGCTTGAGCGGACAGGGTATCAATACGGTGTGTTTCAATAACTTCAGTGTCAGTAGTCACTGCATACGCGGCGACTAGTTCTCCTGTACTAGTTCTCATACATGAACCATCCACATAAAGTGTCAGGTCAGGATCTGGTAACGGAATGTCTGTCAGGTCTTGTCTTGGCTTTGTCGTAATGTTAACTACTTCCACACAGTCATGTGGGTCTGGATTTGAACTAACTGATGGTAACAGTGTAGCAGGATTCAGAACGTTGCAGCGTCTGATTTCTATGTGTGGCTGGAACAGTGTCAATTCATAACCTGTTAAACGTGCAATTGTCAAGTGCTGTGTTTGTGTTCGGTTTAAAAGAACTTCTACTGAGTGTGGAACTTGTACTGTCAGGGAGTGTCCTAAAACTATGGAATCACTTTGTCTGATAGCTAGTGCTGTGGCTGCAACTGACTTGAGGCACGCAGGCAACGCCTGGGCGACTGGATCTAATGTGCTCGAAAAATAAGCACAGGGCTTGTATTGACCTGCTTGATCTTGTGTGAGAACAGATAATGCTGTACCTTCCCGTTCAGTAACGAAAAGTGTAAAAGGCTTACTGTAGTTCGGTGTAGCTAGAACTGGAGCTTGACATAGGGCTTTCTTTAACTCGTTAAAACTAAGTGTATGTTCAGACGTCCAAGGGAGGACAGTCGATACGGCTGCCTCCTGTGTCGTTAACTGTATCAGTGGCTTGGCTAGAAATGCATACTGGGGAATCCATTGTCTACAATAAGAAGTAAGGCCGATAAAGGCACGTACCTCCTTCTGGGTTCTGGGCTGGGGAAGACTCGCTATTAACTGAATACGGTCGGGTGTCAACTGCCTACCCCTCTTGGACAGCAAGTGTCCTAAGTATACCACTTGCTGGACACAGAATTGAAGCTTCGAAGGTGACACCTTGTGCCCCATCTCGGCTAGAAAATACAGAACTGTAAGTGATGCTCGCTCGCAAGCACGTTCAGAACGGGCTGTGATCAGTAGATCATCGACATACTGGAGCAGGGCAGTGTCAGTTGGCATGTGAATATTGTCTAGTTGTCTCTTGAGTGCTTGACTGTAAATACTAGGACTTTCTGTGAAACCTTGAGGAGCGCGTGTAAACATATAGCTCCTTCCATTTAAACAAAATCCGAAAAGAAACTGGCTGTCTGGATGAATTGGAACACTAAAAAATGCATTCTTGAGGTCTATGACAGTGAAAAACATGGCTTCGGAATCAATGGCTGTTAACAGGGAAGAGATGTCTGGAACAACTGGGTACTGAGGAATAATACATTTATTAAGCTCTCGTAAATCAATCACTAATCGATATACTGGGGGTGCATTTGGATCAGTACGTTTCATGACTGGAATGATCGGAGAATTACATACATTGGAGTCAGTTTCTACAACTACTCCTTGAGCCATGAGCTCGTCAATAATTTTGGATAAGGCTGCTACAGCCTCAGGTGGCAATCTGTACTGTCTGATTCGTGGTAACACTACACCTGGTTTGAGAGTCACACGATGGGGTGTGATTTGCATGTAACCTACATCAGTTGGACCTTGCGCCCATAAGTGCTGCGGAACATTAGACAATCTTGAATCAAAATCTCGTAATACATAGTGACCCTTAAAGTCACGTAGGAACAGACGTATTCCCTCTGGGGAACAGCAAATAATTGCACCTAACTCTTTCAGTGTCTTAATACCTAATAGATTTTCTGGACATGACTTAGTAAGTAACAGATCAGTAGTACGGGACAATGGACCTACTTCTAGAGTAACTGGCTTAGATATCTCATTAACGATGGGTTTTCCTGAAAATCCAAGGGAAACATTTCTTGAGCCTGAGAGCGGAGCCCCTGGAACTTCGGCATGACTAATTGTGGTCCTACTTGCCCCTGTATCGATCAGAAACTTTCTATCTTTCCCTAATACTTGACTGTGAACATAGGGACCTTCTTGATCTACAGGTATCTCGATGAGAGGCAAGCCTACCTCCCTCTCTAGGCTGTTTCATGAATATGACTGGTACTCTGGATACTCAGACTGTGCATACTGGTACATCTGTGATGTGACATGCTGTGTTGCAGCAATAGGCTGCGGTGCGGAAACTGTCTGTTGTGTATTCTGTAGCTGAGGAGTCTGTGAAACTTGTTCTTGTCTCGGCGGACGTGGTCTTTCTTTAGTCTTACCAGTAGCTATGTTGTGTTTCAGAACTGCACACTCGTTTATAAAATGACCTGGCTGTTTACAATAATGGCAGTTCCCTTTAACGGGAGCTGCGGGATGACTGGCTTGATTCGGACCCCTCTTCTGACTGTCTTGAGGAACAGATTGTGCAACTAGCACTTTCATTTTCGTGTCTTTCATACGTTTTCTCTCGTGTTCTTGCTCTTCTCTGATTCTATTCTGGTGGTACTGGAGCATCTGGAGCATCTGGGACGGAGTATTTGCTTGCCAGGTGCTTTCGACTTTCAAGACTCGATTTTTAATTTGTGGACTTGAATTCTCGACTAATTTAGTAACGAAAAGATGAGGGTATGACTCACTATTTGTCTTGAGACCACTATTAATACTAAAACATTTTTCAAATCTAGAATAAAAATCGCTAATATCCTCGTCTTGTTTCTGTTTACAGGCTGAGATTGCATCCCAGTCTTCTTTCCTAGTTGTCAATAATCTGGGTAAAACTTGAATCAATAATTCTGGTAAATCTTTACATTTATCTCCAAGACCGGTACCTGGTACTCGTGCCTTGTCTTCAGCTTCTAGAGCTGCCCAATCGATCTTTTTCTCTCCCACCTCCCATTCTTTTTCCTTTAACTTTTCATACACCCCTGCGGGTAACAGGACCTTTAACATTTTAATGATATCTGGGTAAGTGTATTCTCCCATACGGAGCATGTCTTTTAATTCTCTATGGAACCCTGCTGGATCTTTGTCATGACAGGGAATTAATTTCTTCATTTCAAGAAGTTCCATCTTTGAAATCGGAGTGTATACAAACACTCGTTGCATTACGCCACCCGCCCCTTGGACTGGGTGGACTTCTCGTAACGGATTCTGTCTGTCTATGTAGAATGATTTATTTTCTGGGGGTGAGACATGAACAAAATGCGGGTTCAGAAACGTTCTATATTTGTGGCGCTGTTCTAGAATGACACTAATTAAATCGGTACCTAGACCTCTCCATCTATACTGGAGTAACTCGTTCAGGATATCATGTAACGGACCTGGATCAGAATGTTGACCCTCATACTGAGTAATGAGGTGCTGGATCATATACATACCCACCAGTCGTTGCTCGGCTGGGGGCAATTTCAGAAACATTTGTGCCACTATTTCGTCTGGAAAAGTGGTAGAATCAGTAATCCATCGGACTGCTGATCGGGCTAGTTCTTGTTCATGCATGGTACTTAGTTCACTGTAACCGACTCGTGATTTCAGAATGTGATCGGTAGCTTGAAATACTTGTTCTAGAGAACCTTGTTCTGGTGCTGGATGATGAAAAACAGACTTGGGTTCTAGACGTAAATGGCGATCTGGAAATCTGGATTTTCCTACATACGCTATTCTGGCGGGATTCTCGTTCTCTTCCTCTTCAGGATCAGAGATACTTTCTTTCTCGCTTACTTGTGCTGCTTTACGCTGGTCGTGTAACCTTATTATTTCTTTACGAATTTTCTTGTACATACTCTCCATGGCACTGACGGTCTTGTGCTTACCCTCGGCTATATTATCACTCCACCTTGTCAGGATTCTCATTTCGGCGGGATCTTTAGACGGGTAATCTTGTTCTCTTATTAAACAATTGATCAGGAACTTTAATATCATGAGCTGAATCTCGGCTTTCCTTTGAGACATAATCTCGCCAATACTTTCTGGATCATCCCCTGTACGGATGAAACGATATATTCTGTCTAGATCTTCTTTCATATTCGGCAAGGTGACTAGATACTCGGTCACTCTCCTTACACGTAAGGAATATAAAACCATAGTATATTCGCCTGGAACTGGATCATAGACACATTCGTTAAGGGCTTGCCTGATTTCTGTGACAGACTTATTACTTTTAGGAGTACGCTGTGATGCTTGAGCATGCAATTCGAGTGCTGATAAACGCTTGTGTGGCGGCGGGGTTTGAGGAGTAGCTCCTCCTGCGGCCCCTAGACTGGAGTCGTCTACTGAGGCTCTACGTCCTGGCAGAGTGGGAAGTGGAACTATAGGCTGGACCGGGGGTACCGTAACAGGTACTCCGGTGTCTGGAGGAGCGGGAAGTGCCTGATTTACAGGGACTGGCGGAGCGCGAACAGGATTTGCATATTCAGGGACTGTGTCGTCCAAATAGGACGAAATAAAAATATCAGCTGCGGTCGGTTTGTGACGTAGCTTGGTCGGAATTAATGGCGGCGGGAAATTACTGGATGCCTCTGGGGTCGCTTTTGGCAAACCTTCGGCAAGAAGAGGATACATACCCTTAATAAGGGCATGCCTCTGTCTGTCTGACTGTTCTGCTTTGACTTGTTCACCTATCTCGATTAACTCCCTTTCTTGGGCTCGTTCTTGGGATTCTCTACTTAACTCTGACTTTCTGACTTCCTTTTCCGTTCTTTTATGAGCTTCCTTGCGCCATAACTCGATGGCATCTTTCTGTGACTGTCTGGCTTTCTTTTTCCATAATGCTTCTTCTACTCGCATGATACATTCGGCATCCCATGTACCCGATACGGGCCATCTATACTTTTCTTCTAACTGTTTGGTATACTCTACCCATAAATCTAGATACATTATGGCGCTTATGCCATGTTTCTGATACATAAAATGACCTGGACTGTCCCTAGGCGGGACAGGAACTGCTTCCTCTAACAGACCCTTTCTAGTTTTTAACTGACGTAACTTGGAAAAGAGCGGCATTCTAAACTTGAATCGGAACACAATACAATACACGAAAAACAATAACAATTGGGAAAACAATTCAGGCATACCACGACATTGGAAATACATTAAACAATATCATAACATAACAGTTCGAACAGAATACTACCTGGAAATACTGAAAACAGAAACAGAACAGAATTCTCGAGAACGGAACAGACTAGAGTTACTGGATGCACTGCTGTAACAGTACGGAACATACCGGTCCCAAGAAGGAACGCATCAAGACCCGTATCCACCTAGGTGAACACTTCGTTTGTGGGCTTGGGTACCACCAACCCACGGACCAGGAGTCAATTTAGACTGACCCTGTCTAGATACTACCCCAGCAATGGTACTCACCGGGCAGCACGGAACGGAAAGCCTCGGACGGGACTGGACTACGACGGACTTCGGACTTCGGACTTCAGTTACGGGTGGGCCTCCGGATACCTCGGACCTTGGACTCTCGGCTTGGGCTCTGGTCGGGACTCGCCGCGTTCCTCCACCGTCTCGTTTGGATGCTGGACCGCCTCCTCCGTCTCCTCCGTGGGCCTGAGGGATACTTGGAGCAGAAATATCTGCCAGTGCACGGTATGGTTCCGTCACGACTGCAGAGGGTCAGGGGGTCGGCGTGGCTTCACCGACGCGTGGGGAAAGGGCAAGTCCCTATTCGGGCGCCATTATGTGGTAAATAAATAAATAATACCCTATTTTTGACTAGACTTATAGCATAACAGATAGCTCAATAAAATAAGAGTCAAGATTCGAGGTAGTAGGAGTTTCTGCAGGTTTATTACAGCATAAGGACAGGATCAGGACAACCTGCATGGGAATAGGACAATAAGGCCCGGCAGCTGCCGGGGCTGGGTCTGGGATGAGCGCGCTAACATTCAATAACAAAACACAGGCATATATACATAGCGCAAACACATAGCATTACATTGCAGTAGGCGTAGCAGTGGGTGGAGCAGAAGGCGTGACGCGTAGCAGTCGCGAAAGATAACAGTAAAAAGAGGTGTAACTGGGAGTATACATAGACATGTGATGCAAACGTAACAGAATATGTCATGAATGGGCGGAAACTTTGGAGGGGGCTACCTAGGGAGCCGGGACCTCTAACCTAATGGTGCGCGAAAACTGGCAATGACGTGTTACTAGGAGAAGCTGGGGGCTATGAACTCTGTGCTAGGAGCAGAGACTAGAGTCTGAAGGGTCGGAGCGACATGTACCTAAACCCTATCTGGTATCTGATGTTTAGGGAACATGTTGATATAAACTAGAAGTCATGAGGGGAGAAGCTAACTTGATTCTAAGACTGGACCATGCATTATTCTACATGTAGTGCGTGATGAAGAATATTAAATGACCATTAAATACAGTATTTCTCTAACATGGAGACGAGAAGGCTAGACAATGACGGAAACTATTGATGCAGTTCAGTAGCTTAGGAATGCAGAAGAGGAGGACTGAACTGATAACTGGAACTATAACATACTTTTGGCAGACTCAGAGGCAGAGCCAAGCTGCACCGGGCACTGCGAGGCAGGAAGTAAGTGAAGGGTCGAGGATACAGGTGGGGGCTGTATCGCTCCTCAGCGAGGCTTTCAGGAGACAGGAGCTGAATCTGTGGTCCGGGCCCTTTTGAGGCCTGGAAACGGGGACTTTATAATGGAATAACGTGCACACTGAGAAACGTGGCAACATTACTTTACATAGGCCTGATATTCGTAGTATTCACGAGGACTGGAAAATAGCATACTAGAGGTGGACACAACTGGAATTGCGTCATTAATCAGGCATGGGGAATAACATATGCATATTGGTCATGCACACATAACATATGATGGATGAGGCGTAGGGACACAGAACATGGCAAAATTTACTTTTCCACAGTTTAGTAGTGTGCTACTTTTTCAATATAGGCCTGCATGTCTTTTCTTCGTTCCCCTTGGCTTATGCTTCATGTTGTTGTGGCCTGGCCATGTGGGTGGTGGCCATTTTGTGAAGGCAGGTAGTGTGCTTTTGCTATTGACTTGCATTGTCTGTCTTCCATTTCTTTCTGTTGTGGGTGGCTAGCGACCATTTTGTGGAGCCATCTAAGCAGGTTGCTTTTGCCATAGGCCTGCATTTTTTGTCTTCGCTTTCTTGTTATTGTGGGTGTCCTGGCCATGTGGGTGGCGGCCATTTTGTAGAGCAAGGCAGTGTGCTTGTTTTTGCCATAGGCTTCCAAGCTTGTGGCCTAGTCTGCCAGTAGGCCCAGAGGTAGTCATTCATGGCCAGGGTGCATGAAACAACGGTTTCTGTGTTGTCTGTGGAATTCTAACATCATGGATGGATTGAATTGCAAAATGTGTTTTTTGGGGTGGTTTTTAAATTTTTGGGTGTGTGTTAAATAAATAGGTCTTTTCAGCCAGTAGGTCACCCTTTGGCCACTGCGCGATGACACAGATTTACACTTTTTTCTTCTTTGCGCACTCAATATGCGTTTCGCACGGGCAATAACGAGTTTTCATGAAGATCGCGATGCCGAAAATGCAAGTTTTGCAATGTGGCGAAGAATATCTCTCAAGCAGCATAAAACGTTTTCGAAAATGATGATTTAGTTCATTTTGCACAAAAAACTCCTCAGATTGTTATTTGGCTGTAGTTTTTTGAGCAAGGAGTCATTTTTTTTTACAATTTTTTCCTTTGTCTTCACTTTCTTGTTATTGTGGGTGGCCTTGGCATGTGGGTGGTGGCCATTTTGTGAAGCCCGGCATTGTGCTTTTGCCATAGGCCTGCATTGTCTGTCTTGTCTTCCTTTTCTTGTTGTTGTGGGTGGCGTACATTTTGTTAAGGCAGGCAGTGTGCTTTTGCCATATGCTTGCATTGTCTGCCTTCTATTTCTTTTTGTTGTGGGTGGCTAGCGGCCATTTTGTGATGCTATTGCCATAGGCCAGCATTGTCTGTATTCACTTTCGGGTTATTGTGGGTGGCCTGGCCATGTGGTGGCGGCCATTTTGTGGGACCTGCCACTGTGCTTTTGCCATAGGCCTCCAAGCTTGTGGCCTAGTCTGCCAGTAGGCCCAGAGGTACTCATCAATCATCATGGGTACATGAAACAAGTGTTTTTATGTTGTCTGTTGAATTTAAACATCATTTAGGGCATGGATGGCATTGGATTGAATTGTAAAATGTGTTTATTGGGGGGTGTTCTTTTTGGGTGTGTGTTAGCTAGGCCTTTTTTCAGCCAGTAGGGCCAGAGGTACTCATAGGTGCATGAAACAATTGTTTCTATGGTGTCTGTTGAATTTCACTTAGGGCATGGATGGCATTGGATTGAATTGCAAAATGTGTTTTTTTTTGGGGGGGTATATTTCAGTTTTTGGGGTGTTAAATAAATGCCTTTTTTGCATGTGTGTGTTGTTGTTGTGGTTGTTGTGTAACTTTCCAACCTGTTTTTAGCCATGTGGATTTTCGTTTTTGCATTAAAGCTGTGTTGCTTATCAGGCATACTTTGTCTGGCCATATAGGCCTGCTTGAGTTCATTGATTGCTGTGCCTTGTGCCTGTGAGTGACCATGAGGCTGGGGGCCATTTTATGGCGGTAGTCAGAAATGTGCTGTTTTTGCCACATAGGCCTGCGTGTATTTCCATTGTTCCTCTTGTCTTACTGTTTCCAAATACACCTCCATTGCTAGCTGCTGCTCCCTGATGCTGCATCCATGATCCATCCCACGTGATGCACAAATTTAGGCCAAACAGGTTCCACTACATTTTTGTTTTTGTTCTTTGCTATTCTTATTCTCCCTGAGTGTACACAAGAAAGCCCTGGCCTTGTTGTCAAAGTCTCATAAATGGCTACACTGTTGTTGTTCTGTTCACCGAGTTACTAAAATGTAATAATTCTGACCACCACACGCTAAGTTATATATTATATTAGTTTGATTGTACTATCGTTTGACTGATGTTCATCTGGCTTTTTTGCTTTTAGGTACACATCATCGCTCGTTGTGCTGCCAGACAGACGTCCTGCTGCTGTACACGACGTGACATGTGACCTGACCAGACATCTCTGCAACTTGTGCAACTGAGTGCTGCTGACATCTGAAGAAGATGGGCCCAAAGAAAGCAGGTACTAGGTCCTCCAAGACCAAGAACGTTGCTGAGAAGAAGGAACAGAAGAAGGAAGTGACACTTAAGTCTGGTGTTCCCCCAACACCTTTTTTGGGAAAACAAAAATTACGCCTGCAGCAGCGGGGTCCGGGGGCAAGCTGAGGGTAGCACCCCGCATCAGTGGGCCCAACCCACCAACCCAGGCCCAAGCACATGAGTGTGGAAGAGGTAGCCAGCCTAATGGTGCAAAGCAATGATACTGAGCCTGAGATAAACTTATTGCTATCTCAAAGTAGTACCCAATCAACGCAGGAGGCAGTACAGCAGATAAGTGGTCAACAACAGCCGCAACCATCGCCCGCAATAGTAGTTGTTGTTCCTCCCGAAGTAGGGGCAGTTCAAGACATTGAGCCTCATGCAGAGGAAGAAGAAGAGGAAGCCACTCATTCAGAAGATCCATTGTCTTCCAAAACTCCAGCAAGGAAAAGGAGGGTTAGTCCATTAAGTTCTTCACCAAGCCCCCCTTCTTATGATATAGATGCCACTTGGAGTCTGAGAGGGAGACACGTCCCAAGACCAGACTAGGGAAAAGGAAGGTTCCAGAAAGCCTTACACTTAAGGAGGTCAATGTAGAACAGCAGGATGATGATAAGAACATCACTCTCGGCCCGAGGAGATGGAGACCAACATTAATACCCTATCCCAAATCGCTGGGAGGGATGTAGCACGCATATCTCCAACACAGGTAACACCAACATGACCTACAGCTTTGATATTTGCATTAACAGCTACCGACATCCAGCATAAACACCACCTCAGTAGAAGTAGGTACTGGTACAGCACAGAGTCAAATTCAACGCACACCCTCCAGTTCAACCGGCATTGGAAGTGGCACATCCAGCAGGAGCCAAAAGTTAAGCTCTCCAGTTTGGGACTTCTTTACGGTTAGCGAAAAGGAGGAGAACATTGCTATATGCTCTATTTGTAGTGCCTCTGTTAGTCGGGGTAAGCTTGATACAAACTATGGTACCGGAGGCCAAATAACCCATCTGAAAAAACACCACTTGATCGACTTGCAACCATTGGTGTTGGTGGGGATAAACAAGTAGAAGATTCGATCGCGGTGGAAGAGGAAGGACAGGGAGACATTATCTCTGGTAGTGGTACGCAAAGTAACCCTATCCCCAACACTGCAGGGTTATCGTCGCCCATATCCTCAGCAACATCTCAGTGGCACAAGAGTAAGAGTCAGCCTGGAACAGCAAGGAGTACTTCAATGAAAAAAAAATGTGTAGTTGAGCCTAAGGAAAACCATGCAGGCTACCACTATCAGCATGTTTAGAGGGAGGGGCAGTATGAACGCAACCACCCAATAGCACGTTTGTACAATGCGAAGCTGGCTAAAATATTATCACTGGACCTTCTCCCTTTTCCTTTTGTTGAAGGGGTGGGTTTTCTGGAATTTGTGACAGCCTTCTGCCCAAAATGACAGGTTCCCAACCGCTACTATTTTGCCAGAGTTGCTGTTCCAGCACTACATCACAACGTGCTGGAATTGCTTGGAAAAGCCTTGAAGCAGAGTGCTGTTCAGAGTATCCACCTGACAACAGACATGTGGACCAGTTGCCAAGCCACTGATTACATGTTCTTGTGCAGCACTGCACACTGGATCTCTTTTGTGGGGGTTAGAGAACAGATATCTGCTGGTGTAGACGCTGATGAGATTTTTCATGTCACTCGCAAACATGCAACTGTAGCCAAGTTGCCATGGAGAAATCTCATACTTCTTCAAACATTTTGGAGGAGTTTCACAGCAAGGTTTTTGAGTGGCTGCGCCCAAGAGGGCTTAACATCAGTTTTGTTGCCACAGACATGGCAGTAATGCAGTTAAGGCCATGAAAGATGGTGAGTATTTCAGGGTCATGTGTTTGGCACACTGCATTAACATTGTTGTTCAAGACTTTCTGAAAAATAAATCCAAAGTCAGCAACTTACTGACCACCTGCAGAAGAATATGCACACATTTCAGCCATTCTTTTAAAGCCCGGAAGCAGCTGAGGGTAATTCAACGTGAGCATAAAATGCCAGTCAAAGCACTCATCCAGGAGGTGGCAACAAGTTGGAACTCAACTTAATACATGCTTGATCGTCTGTTTGAGCAGTAAATACCACTCAATGCTTATGTCGTGAAAAGATTAGGGGAACCTACTGTGAGAGGCATGACCATTGAGATGGGCCAATGGGACATCGTTAAATGACTGACAGAGTTGCTACTTCCTTTTGAGGTCTTCACACGTGAAGTCAGCAGGGAGGACTGTATTATGGCTGACCTTATTGCAAGGTGAACTATCCCTTTCTTTCTGTAAATTGAGATGATCCTAGAAGTGGGTATGATTCCTCCTACTACTGGTTTCAGTGTCTATTGTCACATTTACCTTTATCAATACATTCTTAGTGCCATTTATGTGTGTGCCTATTAGTCCCTGGTGCTGTGCTTCGCCATCCCTCGACCCTTCTCTAGTGAAAAAAGGGGGAGGGGGGTTGGCAACGCCTCACGGGAGCAACCACCATGGAGGATGTGTCAAACTGGTACTCGCTTGACTCCCCACTATATCATCATCAGCAGTTGCCAACCGTAAAAATAAAGGGGATCAAAAAAGTGTGCTAGAGAAAACAAACTCCGTGTAGTGATGTGAATGACCCAACTACGTGATAGGGCCTACCCTCCTGAGTATGAATTGTAGGACCTATTAGGTTAAAAAGAACTTGGCCCCACTAGCACTTTCCTTTTATTCTTTGCCGTGTGCCTGTTCTACTAAAAACCAACATGTTTCATCGCCTTTTTATACATTACCGGCGATTTCATCAGGGTTGTGTTGGGATCTGCGTACTTCTTGCACATGTCATCAATTTTCTCCCTTTATTGTACCTAAATGCACACATGGAAATAAAAATGTAACACACACATATCTATGGCAATTTGGTCAAATGTGACTCGGAGAATGGAGAGTTCTGGCCCCACTCCTTCAGAACCTCGTTATACGTTACCAGGTAGCCTTGTGTGGTTGTGCATACCGGGCTCCCGTAGAAGAAATGGCTGTTAAAAAGAACCCCCTTTGTCCATAAGCGGGTTTGCTTGTTCGCCCCTAGGTCGATATCTAAAACCAAGTGATTTATGCTTAGTTGCTTCCAGTTTTGCTCTTTGGTGATTTTAACCACTGACAGTGTATTCATCCTATTTCACAATCTAGCTGTCCAGATCACTGTGTTTACCGGCTGTGCTCGCCCTTATATATACACTGGTGAACTTCCCTTGTTGTTCATAAATTAACTGCCCCTGCGGACATACCTCACACTTATGCCCCAGATAGTAACCAGTCGCGCTATCTTTCTTTTCTTATCTAGTGACCATCATGCCTTCTGCCTGTATGCCTTACCGTATGTGCAAGCTGCTGTGGCCTCCGCTCACCCCTCTCGCTCGCGGTCCCCGGCCTGGCGTTTGTATTTTAAACACGCCCGCAGCCGCGTTTCCGGGTCACGTGGTTGATGCTATGCGTGGAGGTGACCTGGAAAGAAGTGTTGGCGGATCGGCCATCTTGGAGAGGGTCTGTGATCGTGATATATATCACCTCTATGTGTATAAACATATATTTTATAGCCCGATCTGCCTCGTTTGTGTTTGAGGATCTGGCATATACTTATGCGTGTTATTATTCCGCATGATAGCCTCCGATAATTCTTTCTTATTTATACTTCTAGATGTATTATTGTTAGCGCATTGCCTATGTTAATTAGATAGGCTGTTGCATTACTTTCTATTGTGCTACTGAGAGCCATCTGCTGTTGGGTCGCATAAGATGATGTCTACCACTATGCTGCACATGGCCATTGGTTATACTTATGTCCCCTTGACTCTATTTGCTTTGTGTCCTCGCAATGTGTCATAATTTCACGGTTTCTCTGATAATCTCTTGTTCACCGAAATTTATACCATTCAATAGTGTCGTTCAGCCCCCGGTCTTCTGTACATTCTTCATAGATCCAGCGGGCTTCCTTTCTGTGTAGAATGTTGTCCATGTTGTATTGGTCCCCTCGCACTGTTTCGATTACCATCCACCGTAGATCCCTAGGTTGATGATGCTGGGTCACGAAATGTTGTACCAGTTTCGTTGTTAATTTTGCCGATTTCAAAGTACTAAGGTGCTCCTGTATTCTGATCTTTATTTTTCTGGATGTTAATCCAATGTAATGTAAATTGCATGGACACGTAAGTCTATAAATAACATTGGAGGTGTTACAGTTGCTGTAAGCATTTAGATGCCACTCCTTTCCGCTAGTTCTAGTAAATGATTTCACTTTACTGGTCAATCCACAAACTGTACAGCTGCCACACGGGTAGTGTCCTGGTGGAATGTTGGTTTGTTTCATCACCGGAGCTGCACGTGAGTGGACCAGGCGGTCTCTAAGGCTTGAAGATCTTTTGAAGGCAAACCTCGGTTGTGGCATTGGCTTCAAACTGGTGTCTAGTATGTGCCAATGTTTTTTGATAATTTGTCGGATCTTAGTGGAATGGGGGCCAAAGGTGGTGACAACTGGTATACATTCCTTCTTTTCTCGAATGTTCTTGGTAAGTAGGGACTCTCTGGGGGTATTCAATGTCCGTTTCCGTGCTTGCTTCACTATTTTGGTGGGGTATGCCCGATTGGTTAATTTTGTTGCTAGATCTTCTGACTGCTCTAAATAGTTGGCTGTAGTAGAGCAGTTTCTTCGGTACCTCATAAATTGTCCTACCGGGAGGTTGTCGCGGAGGGCTCTTGGATGAAAAGATTTATAGTGCAATAGTGAATTTTTGTCGGTGGGCTTCTGGTGGACCGTTGTTGTTCCTCTGGAAGAGATTGGAGACATGGTGGATATAGTTGTTCTCAAACTGCCCGACGTAAATGCACGCCAGAACAACTATATCCACCATGTCTCCAATCTCTTCCAGAGGAACATTGTCCTCTGGAAGAGATATATTGATGACATCCTGTGCATCTGGAGGGGAACCGCGGATGAGCTGACCCAATTTCTCACATGGCTCAACAACCTGGACCAGTGTCTCCGGTCCACCTGGAATATTGATCGACATAAGGCGACTTATCTGGACTTGGACATATATGCTACAGACAATATACTGACAACAACGGTCCACCAGAAGCCCACCGACAAAAATTCACTATTGCACTATAAATCTTTTCATCCAAGAGCCCTCCGCGACAACCTCCCGGTAGGACAATTTATGAGGTACCGAAGAAACTGCTCTACTACAGCCAACTATTTAGAGCAGTCAGAAGATCTAGCAACAAAATTAACCAATCGGGCATACCCCACCAAAATAGTGAAGCAAGCACGGAAACGGGCATTGAATACCCCCAGAGAGTCCCTACTTACCAAGAACATTCGAGAAAAGAAGGAATGTATACCAGTTGTCACCACCTTTGGCCCCCATTCCACTAAGATCCGACAAATTATCAAAAAACATTGGCACATACTAGACACCAGTTTGAAGCCAATGCCACAACCGAGGTTTGCCTTCAAAAGATCTTCAAGCCTTAGAGACCGCCTGGTCCACTCACGTGCAGCTCCGGTGATGAAACAAACCAACATTCCACCAGGACACTACCCGTGTGGCAGCTGTACAGTTTGTGGATTGACCAGTAAAGTGAAATCATTTACTAGAACTAGCGGAAAGGAGTGGCATCTAAATGCTTACAGCAACTGTAACACCTCCAATGTTATTTATAGACTTACGTGTCCATGCAATTTACATTACATTGGATTAACATCCAGAAAAATAAAGATCAGAATACAGGAGCACCTTAGTACTTTGAAATCGGCAAAATTAACAACGAAACTGGTACAACATTTCGTGACCCAGCATCATCAACCTAGGGATCTACGGTGGATGGTAATCGAAACAGTGCGAGGGGACCAATACAACATGGACAACATTCTACACAGAAAGGAAGCCCGCTGGATCTATGAAGAATGTACAGAAGACCGGGGGCTGAACGACACTATTGAATGGTATAAATTTCGGTGAACAAGAGATTATCAGAGAAACCGTGAAATTATGACACATTTCGAGGACACAAAGCAAATAGAGTCAAGGGGACATAAGTATAACCAATGGCCATGTGCAGCATAGTGGTAGACATCATCTTATGCGACCCAACAGCAGATGGCTCTCAGTAGCACAATAGAAAGTAATGCAACAGCCTATCTAATTAACATAGGCAATGCGCTAACAATAATACATCTAGAAGTATAAATAAGAAAGAATTATCGGAGGCTATCATGCGGAATAATAACACGCATAAGTATATGCCAGATCCTCAAACACAAACGAGGCAGATCGGGCTATAAAATATATGTTTATACACATAGAGGTGATATATATCACGATCACAGACCCTCTCCAAGATGGCCGATCCGCCAACACTTCTTTCCAGGTCACCTCCACGCATAGCATCAACCACGTGACCCGGAAACGCGGCTGCGGGCGTGTTTAAAATACAAACGCCAGGCCGGGGACCGCGAGCGAGAGGGGTGAGCGGAGGCCACAGCAGCTTGCACATACGGTAAGGCAAACAGGCAGAAGGCATGATGGTCACTAGATAAGAAAAGAAAGATAGCGCGACTGGTTACTATCTGGGGCATAAGTGTGAGGTATGTCCGCAGGGGCAGTTAATTTATGAACAACAAGGGAAGTTCACCAGTGTATATATAAGGGCGAGCACAGCCGGTAAACACAGTGATCTGGACAGCTAGATTGTGAAATAGGATGAATACACTGTCAGTGGTTAAAATCACCAAAGAGCAAAACTGGAAGCAACTAAGCATAAATCACTTGGTTTTAGATATCGACCTAGGGGCGAACAAGCAAACCCGCTTATGGACAAAGGGGGTTCTTTTTAACAGCCATTTCTTCTACGGGAGCCCGGTATGCACAACCACACAAGGCTACCTGGTAACGTATAACGAGGTTCTGAAGGAGTGGGGCCAGAACTCTCCATTCTCCGAGTCACATTTGACCAAATTGCCATAGATATGTGTGTGTTACATTTTTATTTCCATGTGTGCATTTAGGTACAATAAAGGGAGAAAATTGATGACATGTGCAAGAAGTACGCAGATCCCAACACAACCCTGATGAAATCGCCGGTAATGTATAAAAAGGCGATGAAACATGTTGGTTTTTAGTAGAACAGGCACACGGCAAAGAATAAAAGGAAAGTGCTAGTGGGGCCAAGTTCTTTTTAACCTAATAGGTCCTACAATTCATACTCAGGAGGGTAGGCCCTATCACGTAGTTGGGTCATTCACATCACTACACGGAGTTTGTTTTCTCTAGCACACTTTTTTGATCCCCTTTATTTTTACGGTTGGCAACTGCTGATGATGATATAGTGGGGAGTCAAGCGAGTACCAGTTTGACACATCCTCCATGGTGGTTGCTCCCGTGAGGCGTTGCCAACCCCCCTCCCCCTTTTTTCACTAGAGAAGGGTCGAGGGATGGCGAAGCACAGCACCAGGGACTAATAGGCACACACATAAATGGCACTAAGAATGTATTGATAAAGGTAAATGTGACAATAGACACTGAAACCAGTAGTAGGAGGAATCATACCCACTTCTAGGATCATCTCAATTTACAGAAAGAAAGGGATAGTTCACCTTGCAATAAGGTCAGGCACATTGTTCAGAGAAGCCGAGTGAGTGGGGGGCAGCCTGTACCTAGTCCGCATCCCCCTAGGGTCCCTTTGTTGTTTAGAGGACTGTATTATGGGCCAGGCTATCCCATTGTTGCACATGCTGGTGCAACAGTTGAAGGAGGTGTCTGAAACATACGCAGGTGTGGATGACAAACAAGACGCATATTATTTGGCGGAATCCTTAGCCGTTCACTTATCTGACAATACAAGGATTCAAAATAACATTGTGTCACATCCATATTACATTACTGCCAAAATTTTGGATCCACGGTACAAAGTATTTCTGAACAGTAAGACAGTAATTCCTTTTTCAGAAGTGGATGTTGCCAAGTACAAAACTTTGATAGCTGAGCAAGCCATTGACTTTGAAAAGAAATGGCTGGTAATTAGAGGTCCCCGACCCAGGACAGAACAAGTACAACAGAGCAGATTCCAGTGTCAAGTTCTACTTCTGAGCCTGAGGGCAGTGTGTTTGCCTCCCAACAGTCACCGAGACCAACAGTACCAATAACATCAACAACAGCAAGAACAGGAACATCCACAGTACAATCGGCAACTGATTGGTTTCTACGGCAGGGAAATGGCAAGTGAAGTGCTGAATCAGCAAAGGCAAAGAGGAAGAGCACAACGGAGCACCCCTGAGCATTGAGCGGACGGTCCAGGCCTATCTGGATAACCCAACACAGGTGTTCATGGATCGAAACCCATTGGTGTATTGGTATGGGAAAAGACGACAATGGACAGTGCTAAGCAGGCTGGCGATAAAATATCCGGCTTTTCCTGTCACAAGTGTCTCTTCTGAGCGTGTTTTCAGTGCTGCTGGTGCCATTGTAACTTTGAAAAGGACCAGTCTCTCACCCAAAAGCGTGGAGATGTTAACCATGATCAAAATGAATCAGCACTTTATGCCACCGGAGTACAAAATATGTGAATCACAGCAGGAAGAGGAGAGCGACTTCGATGACATAAGTAGTGGGTTACATGACCTACTTCTCTCCGAACCACCAGAGTTTGAGGACGAGCTCCTCTTCCCTGACAACTAGGTTTTCAAATTGTTACTTTCTTCCTTCCTTTATTTGTGTGTGTATCTGTCTTTCTGGTTGAAATCAAATCACAACAAATCCATCACCACCGTCTTCTCTTTTCATTTCCCTATTAGAATTGCACGTCTGTGCATTTAACTGTCCACTCCACTCCTCAGAGTCCTGCTCTATCTTCTTCACTCGCCCTAAATACATTTCCATCAAGCCAGACATTGAATGGAGATGGAGAATAGTACAAGAAATGTTGCCTCTAACAGTCCCTCCATAAGAAGTGAAACGTGACTATAGCTATCCTCCGTTTTGTTTCCGAGCCGAAACTCATCACGGTCCGAAGCCTAACAGCTCTGTCTGCAGGCATCCACAACTCTTCACAGTCAGAACTTGGGCAGGCATCCAAAAGTAAACTCATCACTGTCAGAAGGCTAGGCATCTGATCTGACAGACAAAGAGAAGAGCAAGACAGGTAATGATTAATGAATGATGGCATGCATTGCAATGGATGCTTGCTGACTCTGAGCGAATGTGCATGGAGTCGAACTCTACTAGTTATTATACAAAGTAAAAGTGACTCAAGTGACAGTAAATGTTTCCTTGTTGTTTAATAACCACATTGTACTCCTACTACTGCAGGTGCAGGCCAATATCCGTTGCAATTTTTTAATATGGAATATGGACTTAATCAGAGTCACTACAGACTGAGTTGGTGTCGGACAACACGTACCACACCATGATGATGACCATACTATTTTTGCACGCAGTGAGTCAGTTGGATCGGAGATGATTGATGGAATAACTGCGTTTCATGAAGTGGCATTAAAGGTAAACACAACAATTCAACAAGAACCACAGCAGACCTAGGCTACACATCCGTGTAGTGGGAGGGTCAAGTGTAGTGGTATGACTGACAGCAGCACATTGATTTAGTCACTAGATTTGGAAAATGCTAGGTTGCTGTATATGCCTTTTGTCTGGCTCGGTCAAAATTTAAGGTAAATGGAGGTTGGGTCACGGCCCGGTGCCCTGGGCCTGTTCTGTCCTGACTCCTGTCCTGTTGTTGTTGTAGCTTGATGCTGTAAACAGAGTAGACACAATGTATCCAAGCCACCTCAGTCTGAAAGTGTTCTCTCAAGAGTCTTGTCTTCTTGCACTCCACCGTAATTGATGTTTTTTTTATTCATTTATTTTTTAATACCCCTTTTGTTTTTCCATCTACACTTACAGGCCGGCCTTTACCCTGTACTATACTGGGAGAAACAACTCACACTTCCCTTATTAATCAACATCAGGCAGGCAGTGTCACCCAAGATTGATGTGCGGAGCGTCCATGGAAGAGAAGACCAAGAGGAATGAAGAGATGCAACTCCACAATTGAACCAGGATAATACAGTAACTTGTATCATTCATCATTTGTCTTTTAATTAATTTGATTCCTTTTTTCTCTTCAATCATTACGACTGTGTTGTTGTTTGTTTGCTAATTGTCCACTGCAACTATTTTTTTATTGTCTTTGCTAACTTTAAAAGTAAGCCCAGTACAACATGTAATTTGGGTCTCTCTGAGGGCATACAGGCAAGACAAATTGCATATTGATATACTGCTGCCCTAGACTGTCTAATTGTGTAGTAATAGTTAGTAAATACTACTCATTAACCATCAAGTTATCTTCATCATCATCATGCATGCATTTCCTTTTTCTCCCTTTATAGATTTATTGGATAAGATCATAGTCGTCTTCCAAGATTGTGTTTTGTTTTTGTTGTGTCCATGCGTACTGTTTTTCTTTGTCAAACCTTTCCCCAAACCCCCTTCCCATTCATTCATCAAACCCTCACCCTCTTCCCCCGGGCTGTGTGATTTATATTGAGGTGTGATATGACTACATTAAATGTACACCAACAATTGATCAAACGCTTGCTGGGGCAGATGTGGTGAAAGCAACACTAATTCAATTTCAAGGCAGGGCGAGGATTTTCTTCTGCTTGCCCACCCATGCTCAGTCTATGTGCAAGCCAATTTTTTTTCCAAAGGGAGTGGGACCCACCTAATACATCATAATTAATTGCCGGCATTGATTGGATTAATCATCAACATCGTACCACACAGCAGTAAAGGTTACGAATTACGATTGTGTTAAGTGACTCACTCAACACAACTACAGTTTGCAACTTCTTGGACTAGGCTGTCCCCGCCATCATTACGTTTTATTTTACTTTAGCAGTTGCAATATTGTTTGTTTGACAGTCTTCTTCTGTACTGTACTTTACTTTGTTCTACTACTCCTCCCACAGTCTCTCTCAGGCAAGTGGCTGTCTCTTTTTTTTTGTTTGCAAATGCTACTGCCAGTGTCTACTACTTCCACCACAACCATGGCATCTTCTCCATTCTCTTGGGAAACCCTGCAGCCATCGCTGTGCCAAACGTAATCATCATCAATCACAGGTAAGATAAGCTTGGTGGGAGGCATAATGAACTAGGAGGAGAGACTGACAGAGTAGGACAAATAACTCAGTGAGTGGTACCGCATCTATCTGTTTGTGTGTTATGAAATCGGCAGATATTTTAACTCTAATACAGGCTGTGGGCCTGCAGCAGCAAGGAAACCATGTAACGTAAATTCATAAACCAGTAAACCCCCCACAAAACATTAACATTGTATGTTTAAGTATAAATATAATTTATTACCCTAAAAAAATAAACTATCCCACTGTGACCTGACCCACCCCTCTCCCTAACCCCAACCAATGTCCAAAAATAAAAAGTCCAAACAATGTCCATAAACCTGAACGCCCAATACCCACCCAACAACAAAAGTAATTAAGAAAGGGGCAATCCAACGTGGTCCTAAATTCGGCGGGCTTTGTGGTGTTTATCCACAAGGATCTTGACCCGCTCCTCTAGGTGCTCCTCTAAGTGTGCCATCCGGAGGAGCATCTGGCAGCGAAACACCCTGCAGTTGCATCCAGGGTGGGGGGCAGCAGTGCTAGATGTTTTAGAAGCTTGGCAGCAGGCGGCTACCTGACCGCGGCGCTGTACCACTGGAGGTACTCTTCGCAGATGGCCTCCAGTTACCGGCGCTGGGCCCTGGCTGCCAACTCCTTCCGTGTTGGTCTTTTTTGGGAAGGAGGATCTATATCAAGAAAGAAAAAGAATATTGTAACCAATACTCTTAGCAAAACAGTAACACAAAATTAATTCAACATATAGTGGCACAGTAGCACTAGCAAGCACAGTACATAACATTTGTGTTAAGCATCTAGCCTCACACTTCCTTGGCCTCTAACTTTTGTGGGAGTTTCAGGCATTATACTAGCACTGTGGACTCCAATACACACCAGTCGTCTTCTTCTTATCTCTGGTTTAGCGAAATTACATCACCTTGTTGTAGCCGGCTGGCATGCCAGCTCAGTCAGCTAAGCTTGCACCCAAGACAAACATACGAGTCAGGACGCAGACTCACGTTAGTTTTATTTACTACTACTGTCTGCAGGTGGGGAAGATCGTATTTTTCTATTACCAGTGGCAGTGGCCATACTCTCTCTATTACATGAGGGCAATTGCTCAATTTCACTTTCACCCTGCACTGGGTACTACAAAAATGCAGATTATATATCTGATCCAATGATCATTGCTTATATATGGAATAATGACATAAGGTCAGTAGCGGTCGGTGGTGGGAGTGCTGCCGGGCGGTGATGTGGGGAGGAGGAGGGGCAGGGTGGGGGGTAGTAAACTGTGGATTATGACTGATTACAGGTAAGTAAACATATAAATAAATAAAAACAAATTTTGTTGCGCGCACTGCTTCGCATTTGGCCGTGCAGTGCGCACAATGAAATTTGTTTAATTTATTTTTATGTTTACTTACCTGTATTTGGCCGTAATCCATAGTTTACTATCCCCCACCCTGCCCCTCCCCCTCCCCACATCACTGCCTGGTAGCACTCCCACCACTGACTGCTACTGCATAAGGTACTTTGTTTTGATTGATTGTGTAACCAACAGACAGGCCACCCTTTGCAGGCTGGCTGACACAGTCGAAAAGTAAATTAACATAGGTAGGGAGTGGTCCTCGGAGTCAGAGGAAGGCGCTTGATAACTAAACTATACACAATATATATATATATGAAGTGCTGGCAAACTACTGTAAGTCAACTGTATTCTGAAAATACAAGTTATTATATTCCCGCTGGCTTTGCTACTCTGCATCCAGTGATATTCTCCACCTATGCTGTCTAAGATGAATACATCCAGGCATCCATCCATTCAAAGTAAATGTCTATCATTTTTCTTAATCTCTCAACAAACCTTAGTTTGTTTCACCAACAACCACTCATGCGTCCACTCCTCCCTTGCTTGCCTTCGCTTTGAGTTTGACCCAGACACCGTGACCCAGACACCGCTGATGATTCTTGCTATCCAGTATCCACCCATACTGTGATGCCCATCCAGACAGGCATCTTCTTTCACATTCCACCCATCCTTCAACAACCCATGCATCTGATTCCTATCAGCCACCTGCATGCTGCTTCCAATGTATCCTTCTCTGCCAGTCGTATTACATCTCACCCGTCCTTCCTCCTTTCACCCTTCTTTCCCTTTTTGTTCAACACATCCATCAAGGTCATCTGATCTGAATTTTAGTCTTCTCCATAAAACTTTCACAGCTGAGTTGGAGTCAGATAGAAGAGGTCATTGGTTACTCATCTCACGCTGATAATGCCATTGCTAATGCCATTGCCAAGTTAAGGGTGTCTTCTTCAACCGTTGTCTAATGTTCACTACTTCATACTTACTAATTCTCAACAGTACGGAGAGTGTACAGTACACCCTTCCCGTTAGTGTAATGTCAATAAGTAAGGAATATAATTTACCACCGCCCACCACTGCTGCTGGCTCACCCCCTTTAGTAGCTCCTTAAGGTGTCGCTGCCGTATCTCCTGCCCCCTTCAAAATGGCCGCATTGCCGCTGGCCCCACCGGTACTGGTGGTTGGCAGTACACCTAGAAAAACATTACACATTTTTAGATGCCTATACACCTCCCCCTATTTATTCGTTTTCACTAGCAAGATTGGAAAAAAAGTTAATAGTATACATACATATACAACATACATCACTAGTCCAAATCGGGTACAGGAGTAGAGTCAGTAGAGAATAGTAGTGTTATGGTCCTTAGGGTCATTATAGTCTATTCTACTCTTTGCAAAGTTAGCATGAGACATGCAACCATTTTAGCTTCATGTCTTTTGAGCATGTTACCTCGCAGCTTGTTGTGCAGTAGACGCCTTTAGTTTGAGCCTACATAAGCTAATACAGCTACTGTCTGTGCGTTGCGTTACAAGAGGTAAAAAAACAAGCCACTTTGTTATGGAGTTCGGTTAGTCCGAATTGCTTATCCATAACACGTACATGTTAAATTTTTTGGCATGACTGAGAAATGCTTGCATTATACTATCTAACCCGCGCACCATTTTTCTCATAACAGGCGGAAGATTCCCTTCTACGAACCAGAGATTTGCAGAGCTTATGATGCATGTAACCAGTACTTCTATGTTCTATGGTGAGGGGTCTCCCAGAATTCGCACAGGTTTTTTGTCTTCTTGTTCTTCTATCATGCACTTGCAACAATGTTTATTGTTTTAATCTATCTTATGCATTTTGCTGCTGGAGCTGGCTGCAGTACACTGAATTTTATAGAACAACGTACAGAGCTTATTAGTTGAAAATAAACCTTTTGAACTTACACATACATTCTGTGATATTTGGTGTGGTGGTGGACTTACACGAGTGAGTGAGTGAAAGGGTGTTATGTTCTGGGTAGTGTAATCATTGGGTATCTTCGGTGGGAGTTCAGGATCCTAATGAGACACTATAGCTAGTCAGTCAAGGGATTGTGGGTGCTGACTGAGGTGTGAGGAAGGTCCAACCTTCCATTACAAACATTCTATTTTCTTGTGCATAGTTCTGTATCTGTCTGTGCAGAATCCCCACAACAGTAGTAGTATGTACTATATCCTATCAAAAAAGTCAAATATCTGGTTGGGCATTTTGTTGGTGGGAATTGTCAAAGCCTCAAGATTAAGAAGAGGACAACCCAAAGGACTGGACTCAGTGGCTAGAGCTATTGGTCAATCTGAGTTTTATTCAAAACCTTAAATAAAGCGTGGCCAACTGGGCAAGCTTAGCTACAGACATTCTAATAGTAGTAGTACAGAGAGTCATAGCAGAGGCAGTTAGAACTTAGAGAGGTAGAGATAACCAGAATTTAGGAACAGATAGTAAAGAAGATCAAAGAAGCTTTTGTAAAAAATAGAATTAGGAAGTGGAACTAGAATCAATAGTTCGGAAAAGTACCTTTGCTACTTGATGCCTGAGGCTTGAGCCGGGCAGTCGATTTTAATTTTGCTCTTAAATCTTTTGTGAGATTACTTCCTGTGTGTCCTACCCCCTCCCTGCTTCAGCGCGCGGATTTATCGCAGCGCGTGTCTCCACCGATCGAGGGTGGAGGCTTTCACTTGATTACTTCTTTTAAAATTACCTTCTGCACCCCCCGATTTCCGCGCTGCACGGACAGCTCCTCTGCCTCCCCCCAGAGCAACCGGCCAATTCAGGGCTGTCTTGCCTGGGACACGGGCGGAATACGGCGGCGGCCATTTTGGGTAGGGCTAGGCACTATAAAAATAGACGGCTATGACTCCGCGCAGCGGACGCGCTCAGCGGGCACGCCGTTTTCACGCCGGAGTCAAGCCAGAGTCCAGCCCGTCTGCGCCCGTCCGCGCTGAGGACGAGCTGGACGCTGGACTCGCCCCTACGCTATCATTGGGAATTCTCTCTTATTCCTCTCTTGAGTTTTCAGCCTTAAAACCCTCTTGCCTACCTACAACCCATAGATTTTCTCCGGAAGGTATCCTGCATTCCTCCCGCTGCCACACCTGTAATTCTGTGATACTACCTCCCACATCCTTTAAAGTGGCTACTCGAGACGACTCTCATTCCTCTAGGAATACATTGATAAAGAAGTGCTTTTTGATCAATGCCAGGTCCCTTATCAAAAATAATATTGCTTTTCATGATTTTGTGGTAGACAGGCAACCGGAATGGATGCTTGTCACAGAAACATGGGATTCTGAGTTTTCTGGCCATGACCTATTGATGGCCATCCCAGAGGGATATAAACTGCTGCGACAAGACAGAGTTAAACGCAGAGGGGGTGGACTTGCTATTGTTTGCAAGGCCGCCTTGCCCTGCACGATTAAATCCCTGTCTGTAGCCTCGGATTCTTTTGAGGCTCTGCATTTTTCTATCCTGTGTGCTCCCTCGGTCTCCTTCTCAGGAATCCTTATGTATAGACCCCCTGGTTCCAGAGTTACGTTCACTGAAGATCTTCTCAGAATCCTGGAACCCTATTTTGGCAGCTCCCATCTGTCCATTCTTGGGGATTTTAACTTTCATTTGGACAACATAAGAGACCCAGATACCATCAGGTTAGTGGACACACTAGCAGCTTGTGAATGCATCCAGCTTGTCAATAAACCTACCCATCTGGCGGGCCATATTCTAGACGGAGTCTTCACTAATGACGACAGACTGTCTGTTGACACCCCGGTGCCTCTGGTCTGGTCGGATCACTCGGCGATTCCTCTCTTGATGGCCCTCCCTCTGGAAGTAACATCCGACTCATTCCCCACTACCAGAGGTCCGAAAAGGAGCTTTAAGAACATCAATAATGATACTCTGGAGCCATACATAAAGAAGTTTATCTACTCTTCCCTAGGAGATGTGGAGGAAGCAGCGGGACGGCTCTCTGACTCTATCACCTTGGCGGTTGATGAGTTGGCTCCCCCGTCCCTTAGATATTCGGCTCGCCGTAAGCCCACTGCTCCGTGGTATACGGATTCACTAAGACTCCTTCGACAAGGCTGTAGAAGACAGGAAAGAAAATGGAGGAAAGCGTGGGATCCTATTGAAAGGGAAGTACATAAGGGTCTGCTTGCCGACTATAAATCTAGTGTTATCAGGGAAAAGCAACAGTACTTCTCGAATCTCACTACCTCCCTTACTTCCTCTAGGGAGCTCTTTAAGATTGTCGACTCTCTCTGCTCCCTACAGGTTCCTGATCCTGTTGTGGGCTCGCAGGAGCTCTGTAACAACATATCAGAGTTCTTCCACAAGAAAATTGAGGACATATATCTTGCGCTCGAAATCCAGAGAAAGTCCCTAGCCGACTCCTCTCTCCAAACCTTGATCAAGTTAGAAGCCTGGACTAGAGACCATCCGGATAGTTTCATGGACTTTCCGCTACTTACGCAAGAAGGACTTGAGCTTTTGCTCGATAGGACTAAATCCTCATCCCCTCTTGATCCTTACCCTTTGAGGATACTGAAGGAATGCAGAGCGATATTGCTTCCGCCGCTCCTGGAAGTCATGAATGGTGCTATAACCCAAAGAACCTTCCCCTTAATATGGAAGAGGGCGATAGTGAAGCCCTTACTTAAGAAGCCCACGCTGGATCCGGAACAGTTGAAAAATGTTAGACCTATTTCACTGTTACCCGCTCCTGCGAAGATTCTTGAGTCACACCTCAACTGCCATCTTACTGCCTTCCTGGACTCATCTGGGTATCTTGACAGCTCCCAGCATGGATTCCGAAAGGCACATAGTACTGAGACAGCTCTGACTATGGTGGCAAATAACATACGTATGAAGGTGGATGCCGGCCAAACTACAGTGTTGGTGCTACTGGACCTCACGGCGGCGTTTGACACCCTGTCTCCCTCTACTCTTACATCTCGGTTGAGGGAGGCAGGGATCTCCAGCATGGCTCTGAACCTTCTGCGCTCCTTTTTACAGCGCAGGGAGCAAAGAGTCAAGCTTGGTGAATTCCTCTCCCCTGTTATGTCCTTGCAATGTGGGGTGCCACAAGGGTCGGCTCTTAGCCCGACCCTATTTAACATTTATGTCGCCCCCCTTGCAAGGCTAGTAAAATCTCAGGGGATGGAATTGGTGTCATACGCCGATGACACTCAAATTATGGTGTCACTGACCCACTCAGTTTCAACATCTGCCACCAACTTCAGGATCTGTATGCAGACAGTCTCTGACTGGATGCTTCAGAATTCCCTGAAGTTGAATGGCGACAAAACTGAGATCCTGATCTTTGGCAAAGACCAGGATATTTGGTCGGATGAGTGGTGGCCGGCCTCACTGGGAACCTGTCCATCTCCTTCCCAGTCTGCAAGAAATCTTGGAGTAATCTTTGACACCTCCTTGTCCATGACTTTGCAGGTCAACCGTACGGTTGCCACCTGCTGGGGGGTGTTAAAGATTCTTAAGAGGATCCTTCACTATCTCTCCCCCTCAGCACGTAAGCAGGTGGCAGTGGCATTGGTGAGTTCAAGGTTGGACTACTGTAATGCGCTTTATGTAGACTCCAATAAGGGGCTCATTCAGCGATTACAGGTCGTTCAAAATGCGGCTGCTCGCTTTGTCTTAGCACTTCCAATGCCTCATCTGCGACGATGGCTAGAAAGAGCCTTCATTGGCTCCCTATTCATCTTAGGATCTCGTTTAAGATCCTATGCCTTGCCTATCGAGCTTTGGCTGAGGGTTTCTCTGATCCCCTTGGTGCCTTGCTGACCCGTTACCAGCCTTGTAGATCTCTGAGATCTTCAGAGATGAATCTGTTGGTTGTCCCACGTGCCAAAAGGGTACGCTGGGGAAACAGAGGATTTTCCATTGCTGCTCCCAAATTATGGAACTTGCTGCCTCATGAGATTAAGATGCAACCTTCTCTGTCTTCTTTTAAAAAAGCGCTCAAGACCTGGTGTTTTGTCAGGGCATACCCGTAATTAGGAGTATACTCTGATAGCTGGTATTGTTTGGTTATGCGCCTTGACGCCCACCGGGCTTAGTTGCGCGTTAAAAATTGTATTTCATTTCATTTCATAAGGTGCAGTAAAAGTTAGGAAAATATCATTGTTAATATTAACCACTGGAGGACTTACTGGGGCCAGCAGCAGGGCCCTCGGTAGAGGAGCGGTCCTCTGGTTGTCCCGCCGACTCGGACCACGTCTTCTTGCCCCTGGGTGCTGCTCATGTAAGATATAATAAAGAAAGAGACAAACATTAATGATTGCTGTGATTGTGAAACAAATACATTATTTTAAAAAATGCTCAAAAACCATTTTAGGAAACAACAATTGCAATAAAAGTGACCTATCTAATCAGATCGACTACTGGTTTGCGGGATTGACGAACAGTCTACTTATTTATGAATACTAATCCAGTGTTCCATTCTGATTTCAGAATACTAACTAAGCCTAAGTACCACCTGACCTAGCCCACCTATTCCAGAGGGCCAATTGTTCACAAAGTCTGCTTTTTTTGTTTAGCCCTCACACATGCACATGCATAAAGTTGTGCATACACCAAATAGTTGGTTAGTTGCGTCTGATGTTTTGCTACTTACTGACACTGCTAAGCCTACCACTCACTAAAAGAAATACAAAAGGTTCTAATAAGGACTGGGGTGAGCAGCACTTAGTGACAGAGGATGCGTTACGCAGACTGCTAAAAAATTATCAACTAATACTAACCTAGTATCAATACATCCACCACTATTTGACAGGAGGACAAAGGAAGGACTAGAGAGTCTCTCTAGCAATAGCATTACCTAACTTAAGTTCTCTAAAGTAAACTCTTACATAATAATCAGCCCAAGCGAGCGCAAAGTTGCAAACAAGAGTAGCGCTGTGCACCTGTGTCCTACAATCACAGAAGATTTTGAAACGTAATTTACCTGCAATTTAAGCAGCAGTATTCTTGTTATTCATAAAAACATTATACACAATACTTATACTACTATATATTAGCTACTCACCAAGCCCCACGACCTCGACACCTAGCAGGTCCCACAGGTCCTCCACCCTGTCCAGGATGTCTGTCCACCGGTGGGCCAGCTGGTTATGGGTGCACCGGACCCCTGAGCAGCGAAACACTGCCCGGCACACATTCTCGCACCGGCAGTGACACTCCTGGGTAAGGTACCCGGAGCTTGGCCTGCCGCCTGCTGCCAAGGTCAAGGGGAGGTGGCACTGCACAAAAAAAACAAGGGCGGCCACCTCCGCCTCGCAAAAAATCTGCTGGGCCTGCACCCCTGCACAGCGCAGTCTGCCGTAAGGCAGGCGGCTCTTGGGCACAGGCGCCTTGCCCTTGAAGCCGCCGCTAGTGCTGCTGCTACACTTTGCCATGGTTCTGGGGTGTGTGGGAAAAGTTAGAAGAAAAAAATAAAGCTAGGGGAAGAAGTAGGAGCTTTAAAGAAAGAAGTAATATAAAACAGTGTAAAAGTAAAAAAAAACACAGTAAAAATAGAAATAAAATGGAAAATATAGACTTAGGGACATAGAGAGATAGATAATAAATACAAAAAATCAGATAAACAGTGTTAAAAAACTAAGGATTGCAAAGATCGAAAGAGGATAGGAAAGCAGGCCCAGAACCATAGCATGGAGTGAAAAACAAGATGGCTGCGCCCATCGCAACCACGTGGGTAAGTTTGCCCAATATTTTCCCCCGAGCACGCAAAAATTGTCGCAAACAAGTAAAACGTGTTCCCGAACATGAAATGCATATCGCGAACACGCTATACGTGACCCAGAACAGGAAATAAGGCATCGCAAACTGGGGGGACAATTGAAAAACAAGATGGCCGCGCCTATAGGCGACCGCATGGGCAAGTTCGCGAGCCTGAGCATACAAACAGCGTCCCGAAGATCCTACAATTTACCCACACAGAGATGTGAGGAAAATGTGACTTTGTAAGTAAAGTTTAGGTTTGTGGGGCATTGTGGGTAAGAAAACGCTGGGGGAGCCATGCAAGCCACAACGCCAGCTAAGAGTTAGTACATGCACACTACCATCCATGCACAATACCAGCCAAGTTCAATCCTCACACATCACCAGCCAAACGCCATCCATGCACACCGCAAGTCAAGCGCCATCCATGCACACCGTCAAGCAAATGCCACCCATGCACACAGTCAGCCAAGCAATATCGACGCACACTGCCAGCCAAACATCACCCTCGCACTCCACCAGCCAAGCGCCATCCTGCACACCACCAGCCAAGCAGGGCCACACTGGGAATAGCAACCAGCCTTAACAGATTGCTACTCGATAGTCTCTGGATGGGAGGGCTTGCTAGTAAAAAGTACTGCTCCCGCGTAATGTTACTGGAGGCCGATATTGTAGCACTGCTGCAAAACCGGTGCCCAAGTGACAAAACTGCCCCCCCCGAAAACCAGCCCCCACCCCTACGGCCACTGGGGAAATGCCCCATGCCCGCTACAGGCATTCTGGCCCTGCAGCCAAGCACCATCCATGCACACAGTCAGCCAAGCATCAGTCTACATACACTGCCAGCCAAGTGCCACTCCACGCACACCACCACGCAAGCGCCAATCTACACACACCGTTGTCATGATGTAATGACACTGGGATGTTATTTAGAAGTAGAAGGGACAGAAGTTCTAAAAGGAAGGTTGAGAGACATTCAAGTAACAGCAGTGCAGTTCAGGATATAGACAGCACAGGTTAGGACCTGATGTGATGCCCGCCAATAAAATATATATTTAAATATAACTTACTGTATTCAGAATATCCTTTACAATGGCGACGAGCGGAAAGGAGAACACGCATAAAGACCTCAGGAGTTAATAACCTCCTGCAGAAAGCCGATGGAAAACGAATTGTGAAAAAGCTTCAAGAATCCACCATCGATCGTGAGTAGTTGGCCGTCTAAAAGGCTGCAGTGGGGTTGAACTGTGGAGTTATTTCAGCATTTGTGATTAAATTTAGGCGAGTTAGTGACTCAGTGAGCGCGCGCTGTTGGAAAGACATGAGCAATCTCTTCAAAGGAAAACAGCAGGAACGAGAACTAGGACGGATTGGTTAATTCATGCGCGTACTGTTAGGGGGGGCTTGAGCGATTACTTTGATGTAGAACAGCTGAACGTGCGCAAGCGTGAATGCGCGTGCTGCTAAGAAGAGCTCGATCGACTTATTTAAAGAAAAACAGATGAGCTTGTGCAAACGTGACTACAGGGCCAAATGTAATCCTGCCTGTACGGAGCATAATACACACATGCAAAGAAAGGAAACTGAATAATAGCACACGCACACAGGAAATACTTATGAATAAACAAGCCTAAATAAAAAAAGATAAAAGGAGTGTACATGCGCTTATGGAAACAGCTGTGATGTGCACACTAATACAATAAACAAAACGTGAAAAAAGATACATACATGCCATATAAATAAGGTAAACAATACATGATATAATATATTAAGACAGTAATAATACATTTAGAAAAAAAGGAAATTAAATACAGAAATATTCAAAACAAATATGACTTCGGAAGACACAAGCAATGCAGTTGTTATAAATATGAATTCGGAAATATATAATGAAGAAGACGTTACTGGGAATATTTCAAGTACAATTTTCAGAAGACCATTACCTTTTAATTTAGCTGAACACGAAAATGTTGCACAAAGATGTGAGAAATGTACAAGGAGATTTGAAAACTTTTAAAAGCAATATGTAAAAAACATACTGATGAACAAGCAAAAGATCTATTACTCAACCTTGTAGGAGATGATGGGGAAGATTTAACCCCTTTAATGCTGCGCATGTTCAGCTTACGTCGCGTGCACTACCTCGATAGTGCTGCGCACGTCCGCTGAACGTTCCAGCCCCACCCGCGCAATAGAACGTTCCGCACCAGAGCAGAACGTTCAGTGCAGCGGAGGGTTTAATAGTTACATTCCCAGAGAATGAAAGAAACACCTATGATGGACTCATGAAATGCTTAAATGCAAAAATTTTCACTCAAAGAAATTTGGATTTTCAAAGATATAATTTTAATATTGTGTCAAAGAGAAAATGAAACAATGGATAATTATGTCACTAGACTAAAATAAATTGTGACGTTCTGTGAATTTAATACGCAATGAGGAGGCCATATGGTTAAGAGTAATACAAGGATGTATCTCAGTAAAATTCAGAAAAAACTTTTTGAAAATACGTATGACTTACAAGAAATACTGCGCATGGCAAAAACAGAAATGCACGCTCATAAACATGCTACAAACATGGAAGAAGGGAGAGTTAAAGCAATTGAACAGATTAGAGAAATGTCAAAAAAGTAAATGTAGGAGGAAAAATGGAAACGATTTCAGTTCCCACATCAAAAAACATGTCCAGCAATAGGACAACAATTTAAAGAATGTGGAAGGTACAATCATTTTGCAAGTGTATGCAGGTTTAAGAGGGAGAAGAACGAATTTGATACAAGAAAAGAAAACTGGAAGCAAGTTAACTCAGATATAAAAAAAAGTGGAAACACAACATATGTATCACACAGGGAAGCAATTGAAGAAAATTCAGATGAAGAATTTGAACAATCAGAAAAGCTATACATGATGCAAGAAAACAGTGATTTCCAACAAATTAACATGTTTAAGAGATTGGTTTTTTTTTTAAAACACATCTGAAGATTTAATGGTTGGACTTCAGAAAGTGCCATTTGTTTTAGACAGTGGAGCAACATGCAATATAATGTTTATAACTGAATACATGAAAATGAAACAACAACCTACATTGAGTCCATCAAATGTTAGTGTTTTTCAGTGGGGAGCTAAACGTCCAGTTCTATGGGTAGGAAAATTTGAAGAAACACTACAATATGGGAATATAACAAGTAGAGAAGATATACATGTGTTAAAAGGTGAAGTTCCAGGCCCATGCTTGGTAAGTATTGTAACTGCTCAACTCATTGGTCTACTAGTAATGAATTGCAATATCTCAACAGATCACCCAGTTCTGAGAAGATATCCTGACTTATTTGATGGACTAGGTAAATTAAAAGACACGAAAATTACTTTACATATAAATGAAACAATAAAACCAGTGGCACAAACACATAGGAGAATACCAGTGCATATGCAAGAAAAAGTGGAGAAATAAATTAAATTACTACTTGAACAAGATATAATTGAAGAAGTAACAGGTCCAACACCTTGGGTAAGTCCTATTGTTATTGTTCCAAAAAAGACGCTGATGACATCAGAATATGTGTGGACATGAGAATTCCTAATACAGCTATCGAAAGAGAGCGATATCTAGGCCCTCATTTAAATGATATGATAAGCACTATAAATGGGGCGACAGTGTTTTCAAAACTTGATTTATGCAAAGGATATCACCAATTAGAAATTGATGATCAGTCCAGATACATTACAACGTTTTAAATACATTTGGAACTATTTAGGTATAAACGATTAAACTTTGGGATCTGTTCAGCAGCCGAGATCGTCCAAGAGATTATAAAGAATATCTTAAGGCCAGTGCAAAATTGTATGACTTACAGTGATAATATTTTGGTCTTTGGAAAGACACAAGAGGAGCATGATCAAGCATTAGATGGAGTATGTCAACAACTCCAAAAAGTTGGATTGACTTTAAATATGAAGAAATGTGAAATAAATAAAAAGGATTAAAAACTTTTGGGCATATATTCTCAGAAAAAGGAATGAGGCCAGATACCATTTAAATAACAGCTTTAAATGCAATACAAAGACCATAAGACATAACAGAATTACGATATTTTTTAGGAATGGCGAGTTATTGTGCAAGATATATAAAAAAATTGCAACTGTAAGTTCACCACTGAGAGAGCTGACAAAGAAGGGACGGACATTTCTGTGGAATGATGAATGTGAACAAGTATTTAAAGAAATAAGATTGGAAATATCAAATGCAGCAAACTTAAAATATGTTGATCCACACTTATGTACAGAACTTGTAGTGGATGCCAGTCCTGTAGTTCTGGGAGCAATTTTAGTGCAGCACAAACCTGGAAGAGAAGCCCCAAAGTAAGTAGTCTCCCATGCTACCAAAAGTGTATCCAAAGTGGAAAAGAAATATTCTCAACCTGAGAAGGAAAGTCTAGCTGTTGTTTGGGCATGGGAACATTTTCATGATTTCATTTATGATAAATTATTTGTAATTATCACCGATCATCAAGCCCTAGTTTCCATTTTTGGAAATCCAAAGACAAAAATGCCACCAAGAATTGAAAGGTGGGGAATGAGACTCAGGGATTATGATTTTAGGATTATCCATAAACCAGGAAAAGAATATCATCCGGCAGACTATTTATCTAGGCATTAATCTGAAACAAATATTGAGCAACAGCTAGAGGTTGAAGAATACATACATTTCATAGTCAGATCAGCAGTTCGAGGAATCATAAAAGAAAATGAATTAATTGAAGAAACACAAAAAGATTGCACTCTTCGAAAAGTCAAAGAAATTAGGCATGAAAATAAGTGGAGATTAATAACAAATGGAAGTCAATTTCAGCCAAATGTTAAGAAAAATGATATACTAGCATTTAAGAATATAAGTTCAGGAATATTACTTAGAGGAAACAAAATAATATTACCAGAAAGCCTCCAGCGTCGTGTAATTGATTTGGCTCATGAAAGTCATAGAGGCATTTCTGCAACAAAGAATTTTCTAAGAGAACAATTGTGGTTCCCAGGAATTAGACAAGCAAGTTGAAGAAGTTGTACTTCAAAGGAAAAAGGAATTGAGGAACTACACATGTCTGAGTTGCCAGATGCTGTATGGTCCAATGTAGCAGCAGATTTCTATGGACCATTAGAATCTGGACATTACTTATTAGCAATAATAGATGAGTATTCTTGTTTTCCCATTGTGAAGTTAATATCATCAACATCTTCGTCAACAGTACTTCCAGTATTAGATTAAATATTCTTAACGTGGGGAATTCGAAATGTTTTAAAAACAGGCAACGGACCACCATTTAATGGTTATGAATTTCAAAAATGTATGAGCTATTTAGGAATAGTGCACAGAAGGATAACTCCAATGTGGCCCAGAGCCAATGGAATAATAGAAAGACAATAGCTACAATTAAAAAAGCTGAACAAAGAGCACAACTGTTGCAAATTTCAATAAATCAAGCACTGTGTCAAGTCTTAAGAGATTATAGAAATACCCCACATGTGTCAACTGGAAAATGTCCCTCAGATTTAATGTTTGGACAATCGAGACAGACTCGTTTGCCACATCTACCAACAACTCCTCCAAGAGTTCATAAAGAAGTGATGGAAAAAGATAAAGATGCAAAGGAAAAAAAGAAGTAGTATGCTGAAAAGGGAAGAAAATATCAAAGTCAAGATTATCAAGTTGGTGATCTTGTGTTGGTTCGACAACAGCAAGTGAGGAAATCACAAAGTAGGTTTCATCCTGTACCTTAAGAAGTAACAAAGGTTCAAAGAACGGCAATGACTGCAAGGAATGATGAAAGAATAAAAACAAGAAACAGATCTTTCTTCAGGAAAGCTGGACCGAATGTTGAACAAGAAAATATACACCCAAGTGGCCAACAAAAAGGAATGTATACACAGAAGATCTGAAAGAAATTAAAAAAGGCCTGAGAGATTAATTGAACACTATTATTTTTTTGTGTATTTGTTTTGTTTTGTTTGTTGTCTTAATCATTTTAGGGGGGAGAGGGGAGAATGTAATGATGTAATGACACTGTGATGTCATTTAGAAGTAGAAGGGGCAGAAGTTCTAAAAGAAAGGTGTTGTGGGGAACAACATGAGGCGGAGACAAAGTATGGGTTCAAGGATTTATTCCGATACAGCAACACAGCGTCAGCGCACCCGCCGTCTTCAGTCAGCAGCTGTCAACTGATTCTCTGGCGTGGGCTTCTCTGATTGGAATTCCTAGACTCCAACATTCTACCGTGGCGCGCTGTGCGTCACCACAGTGTGGACAAGATCACAACATACCCCCCTTTCCTCTACACACAGGTAGGGAACATGAAGGGAAAAAAAAGAAGAAGAGTGGGAATAGGGGAGAAGAACGGGGTGGGGAAAGGTAGAAACATAAAACAAAAGCAATAAGTCATCCCACCATGAAATCATGCAAATGTTGAGGAAGTCTCCTGACTCACAAGGGTCTCTGGTAGGGTGAGGTGTCTTGAGAATCATGAGAATCCTCGTTTGCGGTAATAGCCCTTTGGCTAGTGCTCAAGTTGTCCCAATCAGGGCCTGGAGCCCTCGTCTTCGCACCATTACGAGCACTGTTAAGCAATTGATCATCGTGAGTCAACATGTAACCTGAACATTAATTTTTCCTAACAAAGGTTTTAGAAGAATGGTCTCGTGAGCAATACTTTGTTCAATTTTTCTCCATTATCCAACACAACATAAAATGGATGCACTTCCCTAACTTTGAAGGAACCACGAAACTTGCATAAACCTCTGACTTAACGTCCTGATCGGACTTTGACCCAATCACCTACATGAATACCAGACAAGTTCTTCTCCTAGGTATGTCCTTTGGTGGAAGCGAACATAGGGGTACCCTTGCCACTTCCACCCACATCTTTCCCTTCCAACAATCTTCTGATCCATGGAGGCACTAATTTAGAAGTAGGTTTCCTGCATCGTATGGCAATGAAGGGAACCACACCCGTAGTGGAATTCTCAGTTGTGCGATAAGCCCATACTAATTCGCTCAAAGTTTCATCTATGTCAAGATTGTTAGTGAGGGCCAAACTTATAGCTCCCTTAATCATGCGATTGGCCCTTTCCACAATTCCATTGGATTGCGGGTTATACAAAGTGGTGAGTGAATATTTGATACCACACTCTCTTAAAAATTCTCTAATTTCACTGGAAGTCAATTGGGTTCTGTTGTCCGTAATAAGGACAGTGAGATAACCTTCCTCTTTGAAAATCATGCGTAGTACTCTAATGGTAACTCTAGTGGTTATTTCGGGAAGGAGATACACACAGAGCCATCTGGAATGGACATCCATAACGACCATGCCAAATATTTTGCTAGGGTGAACACCTGGCATGGGCCCAATGAAATCAAGGCAAATGCTGTGGCAAACCACACCTGGGTCATGAATAGAACTAGGAACAGATTGGGGTCCCAATTTAAGTCTTTTCTCGCTCTCATAACACTCGCTGCATCTCTCAACCCAATCAACCACATCACCATCCATTCCGGCCACCAGAATTCATTTCTCAAGCGTTTCTTTGTAATGGTCTGACCCAAGTGTCCTTCGTGGGCTAAATCAAATAGTCTCTTACGAATACCAAATGGGGGGATTATCTTATCACCTCGCATGATAATATTCTCCGCAACAGTGGATAACTCATCAATGACCGCATTAAAAGATCCAATGCTGATGAGCAAAGTGCTTTTCCTACGTCTGCCCTTCACAATGAGGTTGAGGACCCCTTTAAGAACTTCATCTTGAAACATAGCCTCTGCCCATTCCTCGGTACTGACAGCACCGCAACTCCACTGAACCACATGGTCAACACTAGAGATATCTCCTTCCCTCTCCCTCTTGGACACGCCATCCTTGTCTACTTCCTCCCAGTCTAAGGACAGGCACGACATGCAATCCGCTTGGACATTGTGCCATCCTGAAATTAATTCAATGCTAAAATGATATTCCTGTAGCTAAAATTATATTCCTGTAGCCCGAGCAAGTCTAGCTGACCCCTTCCCTATACCCCCTGGTGACAGTATTTTTAGCAAAGGCTTGTGGTCAGTGCGTAGCATGAATCTGCGCCCCCATACATACGTCCTGAAATGTTCTACACCCCAAGCAGCACCTAGGGTCTCTTTTTCTATAACTGAGTAATGACGCTCAGTGGGAGTCAGGGTGCGAGAGGAGAATGCTACCGTTTTCCCAGTAGTGCCATCATTCTGCAACAATACAGCCCCAATACCAGTGTCACTTGCATCCACAGTGATAATAGTTTTTGCATTCACATCAAAAGGAACCAAAATGCCTGCATCACATATTTTTAGTTTGATGTTTTCAAAACTTTTTTGTTGATCACCTCCCCAACGAAACTTGACACCTTTCCTCATGAGTGCCTTAAGAGGTTCGGTTTTGCTTGCGAAGATTTTTACAAATTTTTAGTAATACTCAATTAATCCAATGAATGAGCGCAATTGGTCTCTATTAATAGGAACAGGAGCCAATCTTATAGACGCCAGTAAGTCTCTCTTTGGTTTAACACCATCAGACGAGATGGAATGCCCTAGGTACTCCACCTCAGTTGCAAGAAAAGAAATTTTTTCCGTGCGTGAAGTTAAACCTGATTCCAGTATCCTGCCAAGGGCATCTTTCAAGGCAATGTTGTGATTGCTCACACTGTCGCCGAATACCAGGATATCATCCTGAAAATAGATGAAATTTTTTAGATCTTTGAAAACTTCTGTGACCATCCTCTGAAATACACTTGCAGCCAAACATAACCCGAAGGGCATCATTGTAAATTGAAATATACCTTCATTGGTGATGAAGGCTGTCAAGTGCTTTGAAGATTCATGCAAACGTATCTGATGATAAGCATGACGAAGGTCAAGCTTGGAAAAGTATTTGGCCCCTCTAAGCAACACCATAAGTTCATTTATGTTAGGTAGTGGAAAAGTGTCAGGAATAATGTTCTGATTCAAACTTCTCAGATCAACACAGAAACGCAAATTTCCATCTGCCTTCTCTGAAATTACAACTGGAGAAACCCAAGATGAGCACTCAATCGGCTCTATGACTCCACTAGATAACATTCCGTCTAACATTTTCTTCACCTTTCCTCTTACCATGATGGGAACTTATCTCAGCTTGTGTTGGACAGGGACAGCATTAGGTTTAAGTTTTATTTTGTGGACATAGCCCTCCCGATTGCCAAGCTGATCTCTGAAAACTCTTTTACCTCCCTCCAAAATGTCTTCCACTGAAAGGTCGTCCACTACCATGACTTGTTCAACAGCGTGTGGGTCAATTCTAACATGGAGGTCATATTGGTGATACCATCCCAAAATAGGGGGGCCAGATTCTGCTATGTACACTTTACCTCTGACAGACCTGTTTTTGAAGGCAATATCAGTTGGCATGTAGCCTAGTATGTTTATCTGCTCGCCTTGATACCCCCCGGGGTTAATATCCTTGGGTAACAATTTCTTGTTAGGCCACTCCTGCTTGAAAATTCTTTTAGGTATGATGGTATACAATAACCCCGAATCAACCATTAGATCAACTTTCTTCTTTTCAATGACAAATCCTGCTTTGGGTCTGTTTCTTCTTCTATCATTTAAGTTGTGGGGTTCGGTGAGAAGAATTTCCCCTTTCTCAACGCTATCATGTAAATAAGGTTCAACACACAAAATGTTATCAACTCTGTATGAACATTCATTAACATTAGACTCTTCTGATAGCATTGCTACTTTTCCTCTGTTTGCATCTCTACACATTCTTGCAAAATGGCCCTGCAGCCGCACCTTCTGCATTCTTTCCCAATGGCCCAACACTGCTTGGAGTCAGATGTGTGGTAAGTACTACTGCACTTTCCACATGTCTTACTGCCAAACCTACTGGATACGCTCTACCCCCAAACGTACTCTTTCCACCCTTGAATTTAGTAGAGGCAGCCACCTCCCCTTCACAACCCTCCACAACAGAAGTTTCATTCTCATTGGACATGTTAAGTTTAGAATTTCTACGATGCATCTCTTTTATGCAAGAATCCAACTCTTCAATTATTTTAGCAATGTCAATTGCATCCTTGAGAGAGGGATCCTTGGCAGCCCATAAATGTTCCTGTGTCTTTCTGCTCCTACATTGAACAATCAGTTGGTCCCGAATCATTTCTTCAGTCATGGGGCCAAATTTACATTTTAAAGAGAGTTCACGAAGTCTAGTGACAAAGTCATCAATGGACTCCCCTACTTTCTGAGGCTGGGTATAACATTTGTATCTTCTCAACACAATATTAGTTTCTTTGGCAAATCTCAATTCCAATCTTTTCCGTGCCTCTTCATAAACATCCTCAATGGGTTGACCAACCATTGTTAGCAACAGGTAAGTACTTACAGATGTGTTGTCCTTCCTTTCCTAAATTGGTAAGTAAAATCACTTTTTTCCTATTGCTACTGTAATCCTGCACATTCAAAGCTTCCAAGTAGTTATCAAACATCTTAATCCACTCATCCCATTCTATACTAGGAATCCCTGGTTGACTGAGAAAGTGAGGGGGAGTAGATACCGCTGAGACGTCAAGGGCTGTTACATCCATTATGAATTACCAAAGGATGTTTCAATGCTAAAATAAAATGACTAGTGAATATTGTTGAAAATTGTTAGCTTACTCCTATCAGTTTCGAAATCTTTTGATAAAATGTTTCTTCTCACATATAGGAATTGTATTCAGAAGAAAATGAAGTAATAAAAAAAATGATTTTGATTGAGAAGCAGTTCACTTTTCCTTATTTATACACACCAACGTTTACAAAGCAAACCTTTTAGCAGTACATTAAATATTTTGTGTGTACCACTTTAAACCACAAAATGGCAGTGTTTCTCCCATAATGTTGCACACCTCAGCTCTACTTGTTGGAAAGATCGCAAATTTGACTGGAACACGCTTTGTTTTCTCTCAACACGTGTCAATGTCAGTCAGCTGGCACATTCTTTGCCTTTAAGTTTCCCACAGCGCCGTTCCTCTCTTTGATCGCCTAACAGAGTCTGACAGAAGGTAACATCAACACGTCATGTTCACACCAACGCGCTCGTTTTTCTGTCACTAATATGTGATCTCTTCTCGCAGCGCCGTTCATCTCCTTTATTTCCTCAAAGGGTTTGACAGAAGATAAGTTTAACACTTCAATTTCACTCCACCCACTAGTTTTTTCTGTCACAAGTGATCACCTTCAGTTTCACACTGCCAACATTAGATATATTCGCGCAGACGTTCTTATAACGCTATCCTCACACTTTTACACAAATGTTCATCTGCTCCACCGCGATGCTTATTTAAGCGGTGATAACTGTGTGGGAATCCTTCTTAGCTCTTAATCTATATTGCGTGTATTTAGTCTCTCAATCTTTCGGAATCAATCAGGTGGCACAGCGCTATTTACTCACTTCTCGTCAAACTGGTGACAAGTAGTCTGTCACACCAGATGATGATTCGCCTCACTGAAACACTGATCTTTTCCACACACTAATTTTTCGCTGTACGCCGTGTCGCCTGCTGACCGAAGACACCCTCGTCGCCAAGAACATGTTGTAGGGAACAACATGAGGCGGAGACAAAGTATGGGTTCAAGGCTTTATTCCGATACAGCAACACAGCGTCAGCGCACCCGCCGTCTTCAGTCAGCAACTATCAACTGATTCTCCGGCGTGCGCTTCTCTGAATGGAATCCCTCTAATCCAACATTCCACCGTGGCGCGAGGTGCGTTACCACAGTGTGGACAAGATCACAACAGAAGGTTGAGAGACTTTCAAGTAACAGCAATGCAGTTCAGGATATAGACAGCGCAGGTTAGAACCTGATGTGATGCCCTCCAATAAAATATATATTTAAATATTACTAACTGTATTCAGAAGATCCTTTACAGCCGTCATCAAGCGCAAGTCCACCGACACCATTAGCCAACTGCTGGTCCACGCACACTGCCAGCAAAATGCTAGCCAAAAGTCAGAACATGCAGACCATCTGCAAACTCCAGTTCACACACATACAAACTCTCCCTGGCTTCTAATGTTTTTTTGCCCCCGCTTGGGTGCAGATGAGACTAAAAATATCACTGAAACAGTCAAAATGTGTGCCTAAAAAAGGAGAGGGACCCTTGCCTATGGGGCTTCTCCCTGGCATGCCCATAAAAATATCACAGGTGCCTAGTGGGCTTTCTGTCCCCCTCCCGTAGGGGGGAAAAGGCGGCATTAGTATGCCCATTCTCGGCAGCCCCACACCTACATATAAAAAACACAATCCCTGATGCCTGATGGGCTTTCTGCCCCCCCCCACCCAGGGGCAGATTAGGTACTATTGCCCCCATCTGCCTCCCGGTAAGGAGGCAGAAAGATGGAGGCAAATTTTTATAGCGGGTGGGGGCATTGGCATGCCCAATCTGGACAACCCCTACGTATAACGAAAAACATAACCCCTGGTGCCTAATGGTCTTTCCGCCCCTAAGGGGGCAGATAAGGCGCAATTTCCCCTATTAGCCTCCTGGGGGGGGGGCAGACAGACTGTGGCAATATTTGGGGGGGGTTGGGATATTGCCATGCCTATTATGGGCAGCCCCAGCCCCTACGAATAAAAAACAAAAACATAATCCCTGGTGTCTAGTGGACATTCTGCCCTCTGGGGAGGCATATCAGGGGCTATTGCCCTCATCTGCCTCCCGAGGAGACAGCAAGACTCTGGCACACTTTTTTGGGGAGGAGTGCATTTACATGCCCATTTTGGCCAGACCCCACCTCTACGTAAAAAAAAACCTGGTGCCTAGTGTGCTTTTTACCCTCCTGGGGGGGGGGCAGATTGGGGGCTTCTGTCCCCACCTGCCTCCTGAGGGGGTGGAAAAAGAATGTGGAATATTTTTGGGGGAATGAGGGCATTGGCATGCCCATTTTGGGCAGCCCCCACCCCTCTATACATAAAAAAATATCCTTGGAGCCTAGTTGGCTTTCTGATCCCCCCCCCGAGGGCAGATCAAGGGCTATTGCCCCTTCTGCCTCCTGGGGGGGGGCAGAAAGACTGTGGAATTCTATAGGGGTGGATCTTGGGCAGCCCCTACCCCTCAATGTGCTTTAAAAATAAATCCCTGGTGCCTAGTGCGCTTTCTGCCCCCCTGGGAGGCCAGATTGGGGGCTATTGCCCTGATCTGCCCCCCAGGGGGCAGGAAGACTGAATATGCCACAAAGAAATTGGGGGGGGAGCAAAGACCCTTGCCCATGGGGCTGCTCCCCCTCCCTGGTGTCCGGTAGGTGGATCCCTGTTTAGGGATCACCCTCCTGAGGTGATCCCCAGGCAGGGATCCACTAGGGAGGGGTGCCATTGGAAAGGGGTAATCCTCCGCTTTCCAATGGAACCTCTCTTGTCTTTCTATGTGCCGGGAGGCAACATTTTTCTCATGTTGCTGACAGCCAATCAAAGTGCTCGCTACCGAAGAAGTCTGACTCCCACAGGAGGGATTTGACGGAAGAGGAAAAAAGCTCCCAGGGCAAATCAAAAAACATTATTTTAAAATTGACGGTTCGGCACGACTCTCGCGAGCCTCTTTCAGTCCCAGCCGTCGCAGATAAATAAGTATTTTCGTACCATAATTTCTCAACAACTACTGAACAGATTTATTATCAAATCACTAAAAGCAAACTCTCCGAACCAAGACCTAGCTTCCTGCCAAATTTGGTGTAAATCCGTTTGGCAGTTTTTGCAATAGTGCTTATTAATCTTACAGAGATCAATGGAAAATGCAAGGGGATTTTGCATTTTGCAACCCACCTTTTTTCTCAGCCACCGCTTGCCAGATCCCCCTGCAACTTTCAATGCACACATTTGGCAAAAAGAGGATTTTGTAAAAAATATTTGTGGAGATTTATATATATTTATTTTTTTTTTTTCAACAAGAAAACGCCGCACTGAGGAACTTAAGGTTTTCCTCAAGATTTATTTAAACAGAGCCCAGTCTGCACACGGACGCGTTTCAGCCTTGCAGCCTTGGTCACGGTAAGTGGTAATACCTTCAGCAACTGTTTTTATGTAATTTCCTGTTTGACATGCCCATGAATTCTGGGACATGTAGTTTTCACATTTCTATTTCGGCGTGGATAGCACTGTGCTAATCCAATGCTTAAAAACTTTGATAGAAAAGCAGACATTTGAGGTGAGCAAATTTAGAGTGTCACTGGTCTTGAGGGTGCTCTATACAGGAGCTGCCTTTCACCTAAACTTGGGAACTACCCAGAGTTCTCTCCCCCTTTTTTGCATAATTTATGCATCACTATATGCCTGCAAGGGTATTGTTTTGACTTATACTGGGTGATCCCTTGTGTCTGGACAAAGCTAAACCTCTCCGGAGAGCTGTAATGACAGCGAAACATGTCTCAGGGGTTGCTTTTATTCATTTCAGGTTGGCTTGGATGGTATTTTACCAATCCAAAGCTGTAATATTGTGCCTGGAGTGGTAAATGGCTTCTGTCATTTTACAGCTCGGCGTTGATAGCACTGTGCTAATCCTATGCTTAAAGACTTTGCTGTACAAATGGCAAAAGACTTTGTCCATTTCTATCTCGGCGTGGATATCACTGTGCTAGAGCTGCTGTCTGGAAAGTTTTGAGGTAATTCGTCAAATGGGGCCGGGAAAAAGGATGATCCAAAACAGTTTTCCCCATGCAATGTCTATGGGGATTTTGCAAGATTTGAACACGACTACAGCCCAAACCGCTGAACTGAATTACATCAAATTTGTCAGAAAGCTAGATCTTGGCCCAGAAAGAGTGCTTAATGTAATGTGGGGTAAATCTGTTCAGTGGTTTAAGAGTTATTCAAAAAAGAAATGTATACATATCTAGGGACCCGTATCTGACATGGATCCACCTGCAGGGGATTTGAGGGCTACCCGCGGATCAAGGGGAAATCAAAACCCTGATTGGCTGGTCTCACCCTGGAAAGAAAGCTGGGGCTGCCATTTTGTTTGTTGTTTAGCCCAAGGGAGAGAAAAATAAAATGTGAAAACACATAAGGGGTCTGAATACAGGTATCCTGGCCCCATAGGATACATGGCAGGTCCCCTAAGGGTCCCCTCATGGGCAATAAATTGTCCCAATTTTTTGGGGAACACAAATCAAGGATCTGCTGGTACCTGTGGATCAGAAGCACCATTGGGAAAAAAAACCTCACCCACTCACATCCCTGTCATGCACAGCCAAAGGCAGTGCACAGTGTGGGGTTGGATGCATGCAAGGGGGTTTGGCTGCAGACCACCGCTGCACGCCGAAGGCCGTGCAAGGCCGTGGTTGTATTAACGTACTGTAATTATATATTGCTTTGCATTTAAAAAAACATAGAAATTCACTGAAAAAAACTAATATTACATGGACGTTACAGTTTGGTTGACGTTTTACCTATCTGAAGAAACTACACCTCGTGCTGTTAAGTAACTTTAGGCCACAAGTTATAGTTTCTTGACATAAGTATAACTATAACTGCTGAAGTTATAGTACAGGTTTGAGGATTAATTTTATATGTTAGGTGTGTGTATGCCAGTAAAAAGAAGGTAACATCCAGAAAATTAGGGTGACTAAACAGATATGCTCTGTGTCCGTCATCTGGTCAAAGATTATGGGCCTCATTTAGATCTCGGTGGATAGGTTACTCCCTCACAACAGTGATGGATATCCCATTTGGCGAAATATAAAACCCCATTATATCCCATTGGATTTATAGTTCGGCGGATGGGATATCCGTCACCGTTGTGATGGAGTAACCGGTCTGGCGAGATATAATCAGGGTTTATATCCAATAACACTTGACTGATGATAGAACATGGAGCAAAGTTGTAACATGCTAAACTACTTCAAGTCCACAAACCCTGTAGCACGCTATCACAATGACAAGGTGATGTCATCAATAATTTCATTTGAAATGTCAAAGGTGATGTTGTCAATAATCTAATTTTACATACAATGAGGGGTGTAATTATGATGTCATAAGCAGTGCATTACAGGAGTGCAAGTTATAGTTAGTTCACTAATCAATAACTGGCAAATTTTGTGAGGTTTCGGTTTGCAAACATCAGTTCTTATCTCTTTTCAACGCCTAACTATAAACTCATCTTAATTTTTTTCAATACATTTCGAAAGGTTTTGATCATATTAAAAGTTGAACATATGCCCAACCCCCTTAGACAAAATGCACCCAACCTGCTGTAGAGTACCCAACCCCCGTTGCACACAGCCTTTGGATTACCAGTAAAAGACCGGTATACTACCTGTGATTAAAGGCTCTTAAACACTTATGATGCTGGAATGTTATACACATTATCTGAATCAGCAGTTCTTCCACCAGAGATGCTGAGGCTTTATAAACATTACCTGGTCTGACTTTACTGCATTGCTTCTTGGGTACTGGGACAGGCTCCAAATCTGCAAAACAGCAAGGGAAGAATATGAGCTAGTAGCTAAAGATGTCAGACTGTAAAGGGCAGGCAAGAGGTTTTGTGTAGTGGCATATGTATGCCTGTTTCAGGAGCTGTAAGTATGTCCATGTGGGTTTCCTGCTGGCTTATACGGCTTTCTCCTGTCTGTCTCGGTTTCAAGGTGTGTGTTGGCATGAAGCGTCTCTGTCTGCCTTCAGCTCAGTCTACACTTGATGCCAGGCCCGGACTGGCCGTAGTGGGCACCGGGCAATCCCCTGGTGAGCGCACGGGAGGGGGGCCGGTGGCCGTTTTTGTTACAGGGCCGTAGCTGCAAAATCGGCCCTGTAAGAAAATCGGCCAAAAACCGGAGCTTGCAAAGAGCTCGGCGGCACCCACAACCCCCAGGGGGGAAGGGGGCCGGCCGAGCATTTTGCCAGGGCCGGTTTTAGTTCCCATTCCGGCCCTGCTTGATGCCTTCCATTAGATATGGGTCTAATGTTGGGGGGTTGTTTTTCTTGAGTCTACAGAAGTTCTGTCTGGGTAGAGATCTGTCACAGAAGCCATGTGCTGTGGTGTTTATCTCCAGTTAGTTTGATGTCGATCTGTCTCTGACTGTGGGTTTGTGTCTCCAGACAACTTATGGACTGTCTGCTCGTCTCGTGGTCTCTATATGAAGCATAATAAAGCACATTTTCCAGCTATGTAGATGTACGGGTATGCTACAGTACTTGACACATTATCCCTCTTCTTCAGCAGCAAAAAATGCATTTAGCACCAGAAATATCTTGCTGACAAAGCTCTGTTTATAAAACAGAAAATATGTGTATTTTATGAACACCATCATAAATACTCTCCTTGTAGAAATAAGCTACAGAGCCTAAATACTGTCCATAGCCAGTGCATATTCGTAAGAAACTGGATTATTATTTGAGGTGGGTTACTACCTAACCCAAGGAATAATCACACCTCTTGTCATGGTGAACTCTTAAAGTCCCTGGGCCTCATTTATGAGAAATGACGCATCGCTGCATGAAAGCAGCGATGCGTCACTTCTCAGTGCGCACTCCTTGCGACATTCCTGATGCGTCATATTTAATGTATGACGCATCATGTCGCAAGGAGTTACAGATACGTCAGTATTTCTGACGTATCTGTAAGCGCAAAAGTGACGCATTGCTGGAGTGTGTCACAAAAGTGACGCAACTCCAGCAATGCGCCCTTTCACATGGGGCAAGCCCCATGTGAAAGGGCCTGCGTCAGTCTTACGCCTGCTGTGAGGCAGGCGCAAGATTTTGACGCAACGGCGTCCTAAAAGTGACGCAGTGAAATCTCATAGATTTCACTGCATCACTTCTACGAACCTTCCTTGCGTCAATACGCCCCCCTTGCATACATTATACCTGGCGCAGGTATAATGTGGCGCAGGGGTTTACAAAGTGACGCATCTACCTAGATGCGTCACTTTGTAAATATGGCGCAACAAGGTGCATTTTTTACGCCACTGCTGCGTCACAAAAAGTGACGCACCGGCGGCGTAAAAGTGACGCACAGCCTCATAAATGAGGCCCCCTAAATTTATCTGAGCTTCACCCCATGGTAGCTATGGCCAGTGGGGTAACAAAAGCAGCCCCTGTGGTGCGGGGTGAGGGGTCCCGAGCTGCAGGGGGCTCCCTCTGGCACTGTGCACAGGGGGCTGGTCCCAGAGCTCCTGCCTGGATCAGCGCATGGGGTGTCTCCTCCATGATCTTTGCAGGGGGGGCCTCAAGTTTTGTTAGACCACTGGGTATGGCACAGAGCAGACAGGCTTAACTTAGGGCAACATGTAAAGTTTTTATGCAGTACCAAAACAATAATAAAGTTGAAATGCAAAACATTAAAATTCCCAAACCGAATTTGAAAAATAGAGCTTAACTTAGGGCAACTTGTAAAGCATTTATGCAGTATCAAAACAGTAATAAAGTTGAAATGCAAAACAATAAAATTTCCAAACCTAATTAGACAAATAGAGCTTAACTTAGGGCAACGTGTAAAGTATTTATGCAGTATCAAAACATTAATAAAGTTGAAATGCACACCAATAACATTCCCAAGACAATACCATAATCGATTTCTAATTTTGTGGTTCTCCCGTGCCGCAAGGTCATACGAATGGTAATAGCGCTATGCAAACATCATCGCTCCACTACATACAATAAAACAAAAGTTAAAATCCTTGTCATTCTCAACAACAAGAGCTCTAGCTTTTACAAATGTGAGACCTATTGCACTGCAAATGGTTGTTCCATTTGGAATGTATAGAGGCAGCCGTGTATTGCCCTGTATGCTTGATGAGGGCATCCCTGGCTTTTAGGCCACTGGGCAGCCTATTAATACATGCAAATTGTATCTTACTGAGTAAACACCAATTCACTGCAGTAATGTGTAAGGCAAGCCAAGGGTTTGGGTGGTGCATATGCAGTTTGGCACACACTCCTTCATAATAGAGGTAGCTACCACATCAGATCAGCATGGACTGCAGAGAGAAGCTATTTTGAGGTTAGGCATGTAGAAATCCAGTGTTTATAAGAGCAATGCCAGGACGGTAATGGAGCAGGGGAGAGACAAAAACTATTGTGTACCCCTTGTAAAGTCAGTCTCTTATAACAGTAACATTCATTAAACATGTGAAACATGAGAACTAATCAACCAAGTACACACAGAATAAAAAATTACACGTGGGAAAACTAATTGCTGTTTTGCAAAAACTAATTTACTAATAAATCAAAGAGTCATACTAATATAGCGCTTGGTATTATAAAATAATCGGACAAAAGTGTGTATTTGTGCTCATGTTAAAAGTTTTTGTGGCAAAACAATGAAATTGGTAAGTAAGGACGCATATGTGTGCGCTTATGCTAGGTAACCTCTAACAGGGAAAATTAGAATGGTGGGAAGTAAACAGAAGAGCTAAAATTCTATATCTAAAGTCTGTTGTCTTTATTTTCATATTAGTTCCCGTTAAGGCCCCTGCGGCCTAGTTCGAAAATGGCTGTTTAAGTGAGACTTCGGCCCCTATGCATGCCCGAGACATGCTAGTAATGAGCGAATGGCCTGTGTTCGGAGCTAAAAATGTCATGTTCAGCCTGGCCTATAAGCAGAAGACGTGCCAAAGGATGCCTGCATTTAAAAGCCTGAGATATGGACGTGATGTAGCCTTATGATGTACAAAAGATACAAGGACGGAATGACAATTGCCAAGTGGACAATTTTTACCATGAGAAAGTACTTGAGGATGACATTGCAAAACTAGAACTGGTTTGGGCAAGGAGGACATGAGGTGACCATCACCACCCCTCTAATGGACCAGTGAGAAATGAATGCAGACCCTAAAAGTTTTAATTTTGAGTTAGATAGTGAGGGAAAAAGGGTATAAAAGAGCTTGCGTGAAAGAGGGAAAAAGTTGGGTCCGTGAATTTTATTGCGCACCAAGACATGCTGTCAGTTTGAGCGATTTTTGGTACAACAAGACTTTGAATTATTTTTGGACTTTAAATTTTGATGGGGCAAAAAGATCGAATGCGGAGTCCTGTTGGGAGGTAGACATCGAGGAGGTCAGAAAGACAGTCAGCTTGGGAACCTGTTCACTGCAGTTATACCCTCGCCTATGGCAGAGTGGTAATATACTTTCTAATTTTGCAATTTCTTGAATGTATTAATAAATGCTATAATTTGCGCTTGAAATGCTATTTACTTTTCTAATAGAATTTAGATAAAAGATTTTGTAAAATATAATTTGAGTCTGTGTTCATTTAGAATAAAAGTCATGACAAAGTAAATAATAACGTAATGGGAATATCGTGATTGAGCTGGTCTTAATCACCATCAACTGACTTCTACTAGTTGGTCCATTGACCAAACAGCGGAGTACCTTGATGTTATTTCCTTAGGTCTGTTGAGGGAAATTGATATGTACATATATGTATATAATGTATAGAATTTAGAATCTAGATAAATGAGGTACCCCACTATCCAGCAGCTCGCCTTCTGGTTTCTCTGATTCAGGAGCAGTGTGGTATGTGAATGTGTGATTCGCGGTGTTATGGGCCCCACCGATGAGTAAATAATTTAGCTCCTGGGTTAAGTGAGATGAGTTGTGAGGGTTGTTTGGGAGCTAAGATGCAGCATCAATGGCTACTGTTGACATCAGTTTAACTCTCGCAGGGGACCCGCAGGATGAAAAGACGGTGTGGCTAGACAGGAATTAATTCTCAACATGAGCACAACCATGGACAGAATGAGGGTGAAAGTTCAAAGGGGTGTTGCTGGCGAACACACAGGTCAAGTGGTTTGGTAGGTCTGGCATGATGTGGGGTCCGCTACTCTTGACAGTAAAAAGTCTACTAGCAAAGTGTTGCAGGCTTGGGGAGCTAGTTTTACCTGAGTGTTGGGGGCAGAGGACCTCATGGCCCTTGGGCGGGGCCTACTGCTAGAGGCAATGAAAACAGAGAAGACAGCCATAGCTGTGATTGTTGGACCTAACTGCTTTCTGAATCGTTTTCCTTTGAGACAGCGGATAAAAAAACAATGATTTGCAAAGTTTCTTATAAAATGAATAAAATACCATAAAACGCATAGTATGTTTTATAGAGATGTCATCACATCCACATGAACCTAGCAGGGACATACTTGTCCAGTCCCTTGGAACTGCTAGTACACAATTAATTAAATTCACTCTAAACTTAGTTAATAAAAAATGATGACTATTAACTGAAACAAACATGTGGTACTGGGTCAGTAAACTTCACAGTTTTCAACATTACACATGGTACAGTAGGCTGGCTTTCTCACACGAAATGAGGGTTTAGTCCCTAACAAGTCGCCCTTGGATGAAACATCAGAGGTTTCAAATAATTCAAGTCTCCCAGAATCTCTAAAAGTGATTTTAATGTAATTCAACCGGTTTCTGATTATAGTTTGAATAAGCTCTGTTTCCTCCGACCCCAGATTGAAAGCCACAGGAGCAAAGGACGCAGTTGTAAGACAACTGATAAATATCTTTGGCCCTGCTCCTCCTGTGCTGTAAATGCGGGAACCCCTGCAGTAGAGACAATAGGCGTCGCATACATTTATTTTCAACAGTTTGTAATGTTGAATTGTCAATGTAGTCCCAGATGTTGCTCCCATAGGAGGCGACCAAGACACATTTAGATTGATACATTTTTAACAGCGTCAGCCAGAGGTTTATTGCCCACCTTTGTTACAAAGTTGACGAATGAACGTATAGTTCTCAAGAAGAAATGTCTTTGTGCTCAAATTAATGGGGATTAATGAGTAAAGCGATTGAACAATCCATTAAATAGGGGAATGTACCGACCCAGTTTACAATGTTCTCTTTCACGTTGAACACTCTTGATAGGTCTTGGACCTACTAACAATACATGAGGTTTACTAACATTAGCAGTTAAGTCTATGTTGCCCGCAAATGAGACGAAGGAATGTAATGGCCTCTGAAGCCCCAGTGCTGTCCTGGACAATAAGATGGTATCGTCGGCAGAAAGTAGAGTTGGAATCGGGCAATTTCCCACTGCAGGCCATTTGAAACCAGTACCAGGCTATTTCTCTTGCCTTCACCCCAGCTCCATCCTCCTTCATTATCCAAGTAGTGATTCCCCCTCTAATCTTGCTCCCCAACCAGTGGAGAAGTGTGGCTCACTGGTTAGAGGAGGCAGACCCGGACGCTGAGATCAGACCCGGGACCAGGGTTCAATTCCCGACGCGGCAGGGTCTTGAGCCCAAAAATGCCCATGGACTCGGTAAGTCTCGCTTCGGTGCCTACTCGAATTACAGGTTCACACTCTGCAACTCTGGGCATTAGCTTGCTTAATCTCCACTACGGCCCCCCGCGGCGGGATGCCTGGCTTTCACCATGGGGATACCCAGTAGGGGCTATCTCACAGGGAAAAACCAGGACGGGTTCCCAATGCAAAGCGCTTTGAGACCTGACGGTGATATTGCGCTATATAAAAACCTATCCATCCATCCAACCTTCACCTGCTCCAATGTCCACCTTCACCACCCTACTTACTCATCCTCCTGTGCCCTCTCCGGCTCCCCGTCAGAAGTCTTCTCCTGGGCCTCTCTAGGCATCTCCCTTGAACCTCTACATGTGACACGCCTTCTCTCCACACCAGTCTACTTATCGGTTCCCTTAAACCCACCTGCGGTTCCTCAGCACTCTCCTAGTCTACCGGCTCTCTCGCAGCACGTTTTTCATGCACGTACTCAGCAGTTTTGTTTGCACGGATATCCCCCAGTTTCCCCCCCCCCTCACTATTCACCAATGAGTGCGCTGCGCCCCCCCCCCCGCACACACTGTTCCACCCTACTCTCATTTGTGCCGGTGCTTAGCACCGGTGTTCCATAATCCGCTGCCCCCCATGTGGCAGTGCCCCCCCCTGTTTTGCGCATGCGTACGCATGCGCACATTGCGGCCGATGACGTGGTACCACGCCCACCATCATTCCGTGTCATCATCATTGCGCATGCTCTATTCGAACATGGCTCGCGTCTCGGGCAGACAGCGCCCGCTGGGTCCTTGTGCCGACCGCTGTACACAGCCCGTCTCCGTACAAGCAGGACCCCTCACCTGCAGGTTGGTGTATTGCCCCGCATTAAAGCTGCTACATATTTATTTAAAATGTAAACCGTGTACCCGGGAAGCGTGTTAAACAAATTATTATACGAATGATCACAGTGCATGTTGCGATGCTAAGCTGCCTGCATTACAACAATATCAGCGTGCCTCTTCCCAGACCCCTCTCCCTTTCCTGCTGTAATCAAATCTCCATCATAGATGGTGATTAACATGACATTCATTAACATGAATTTAGAACTGTTCCAGCCTCGTACACCGCCTCGGGCTGCTTGCGGCTCGAGGCTGTGAACAATGTTGGCACAAGGACCCCGCGGGCGCTCTCTGCCCTTCTCCACCCTGTGACGTAGGGGTGCAGCCACACACGGGGATACAGTGAATATCGGAACACCGGCACTTATTGAACAGGGCCGGGCCTATGGTGGTGAGGCACTCTCGCACAAAGTCAATGTTGTAGAGAGCCACCCGGCCTCTCACCTACATTGTTACAACACACACACATGCACGCCTTCACCCTCGGGACGGGCACGCCCCGAGGTATATATTAAAAGTGCGGAAGACCGCTCGGGGTCTTTCCGGCATACCCCACTACTCTGTGTGTGTGTCCCATTCTTTAATCAGCGCTGCGCGCGAGGCCCTGACCTCTCCCACCACACTGGCGACGAGGCCGGTTCTACTCCTACGGGTGCCTGGCCGCCCTGCCGGAGCTGTCCGCTCCTCACCTGTCGTCTGCTGCCGGCCGCCCCTGCTCAGCTGTTTTCCCGGGCCGCGGAGCTCGTCCGCCGGCCTGCTGTGCCTGCTCGAAGTCGGCTCCCCGCCCATGCGCCTCCCTGGTTGGAGCGCGTTCAGCTGGCGGGAGCCGCCTGGTGAGTGCCTCGCCCCACGGCCTTTGCCCGGCCCCCGCGCTGCACATGCTGCCGTCTGCGGGCTTGCCCCCCTCTGCATCCAGCGCGAGTGCGCTTCCATAGCGTGCTGCCCCGGAGGGGGAGGGGTGAACAGGGGAGACGCTGCACGTCAGCCCCGAGGCAGGAACACGTGGTGCCTCCAACGCGTGGCTGGCCCTCTGCAGCATCCTGCCGTGTCCTGCGCGCCTGGGCTCTCACTAGGAGCAGGTGGGGGTTATCAAAGTCTGCTGCAACGTAAAGAAATAAAAAAATAAAAAAAAATAAAGGAGAAAGGCACATAAAATAACATCACGGTGGACCATTTTGCACGTCAATACACAGGGAGCAACAGTGCCATCAAGCATTGGCAAGTGCAACTGTTCTATCATTTTGCACGTCAATACACAGGGATCAACAGTGCCATCAAGCATTAGCAAGTGCAACTGCTCTATCATTACTCACCATCCTAACTCCATTCCACGCTACGCGGCCCGCGCAGGTGGGGTGTGATCCAAGGGAAGGGTCAACATCATGAACGACGCCGCCACAGGGGGTGCGCCCACGTGGACGGCCGCACATACCGCTACGCCACGCCCACCTCCACGGCGCGGAGCAGACACTCACATAGTCAGCCATGCCCACACCGGAGTGGCCCCGCTTCCGCCATTCAGCGAGACTGCAGACCCAGCAACTGCGGCGCCGCGATGGAAGGCGTGGCTGGGGCGTTTGAACCTCTACTTTAGAGGCACCAGAGAGACTGATAACACAGTGAAAAGATCACTTTTGATCCTGTATGGAGGCCCAGAAATCTATGACCTCTTCGAGTCTCTCCCGAACACCGGCGAGGACGATGACTATGACGCGGCGGTGGCCGTGCTGAATACCCACTTTGACCCCCAGGTCAACACCGACTATGAGAAGTTCAAGTTTAAGCGGGCGTGGCAAACTGAGGCCGAATCAGTGGACATGTATTATGCGAGGCTGCGCCGGCTGGCCAGCAGCTGCCCGTTTACGGAACCACGTGAGGAAATCAGGGACCAGATCATCGTAGGTTGCAAATCAAAACTTCTACGAAAGCTCATCCTCAGACAACCGGGCATCACGTTGGATGCCATTCTCGTCCTTGCCCGCTCCCATGAACTGTCGGATTCCAGAGCAGACGAAATGGAGCTGGCGCTCCGGTCCCCCATAGCCCCGCAAGCCGCGCCCAAAATGGCGCCCATCAAGGAAGAAACTGTTGACGCGATACAGAGGAGACCGGCGGGAGGTAGAGCTCGACAGTGGCAGACCCGGGACGCTCAGTGTGCCTACTGTGGGGGAGACCACGCAGCGACCGCTGTGTGCAACGCGAAAGGAAAGACGTGCTCGAAGTGCGGCAGACTCAACCATTTCGCCGCGGTGTGCCAAGGAGGACGATACAGGCCCAACGCCCAAAGGGCGCGAGGCGGATATGGATCTCGGTCGATGACATCCAGAGTGAGACAGCTGTCGCTGGAACAAGAACACCCGCCGCCCGACACGAAGGCCCAAGAACGGAAGCCGTATTATGAGGACGAGGAAGACGATGAGGTGTATGTAGTATCCTATGTCAGCAGGATATCCACCCGGAAGAGACCACCACCCATGTGCATGATCTCTGTGGAAGGATCGGAGATCAGAGCGCTGATTGACACCGGAGCCTCCGTGAATGTCATGGACTCTGACCAGTATGAACAGATGTCGCCTAAACCCACACTAGCCCCGACGAACGCTCGGATATACACATATGGAGGCACCGAACCCATGCCGCTACGCGGCGTCATCAGCACCACCATTCGTAATGGAGAGTACACAACGGAGGCCCGGTTCCATGTAACTGAGGGGAAGAAAGGGACACTACTCAGCTGCAACACAGCGGAAGACCTCGGGCTGGTCTTCTTCGCCAACCAAGTCCACCAATCACACGCTGACACCATACTAGGAGACTTCCCTGCGCTCTTCAGCGGCCTCGGAAAGCTCAAAGACAAGAAAATCAAACTACACATAGACACCACCATCCGTCCCGTCGCCTTGCGTCACAGAAGAGTGCCGTTTAACCTCCGCGCTCAGGTCGAAGAGGAGCTGAAGAAGCTCGAAGACCTCGATGTCATTGAGAAGGTGTCGGGACCGACTCCGTGGGTGTCTCCACTGGTGGTTGCCCCGAAGCCCAAGCAGCCTGGTGCCATCAGGCTGTGCGTCGACATGAGGCTGCCAAACACTGCCGTGAAAAGGGAGCGCCACATCACGCCCACCATGGACGACATCGTCGCCGACCTCAACGGGGCGAAGTGGTTCTCTAAACTTGATCTCAACGCGGGTTACCACCAGTTGGAACTTGATCAGAACAGCCGATACATCACGACTTTCACCACACATGTCGGGCTCCGGAGATACAAGAGGTTAAGTTTTGGAGTGTCATCGGCGGCCGAAGTGTTTCAGAATGCAATAAGGGAAGTTCTGTCTGGGCTGAGTGGGGTCATCAACTTGAGCGACGACATTCTGATCTACTCGAACATGCTGGAGGAACACCATGCACATCTGCGGGCCACCTTACAGAGGTTACAGGAACATGGACTAACCCTCCACAGGGAAAAGTGTTCGTTCTACCAAGAAGCGGTGGACTTCTTCGGCTACCGATTCACGCGCGAAGGGCTCCGAGTTGACCCAAAGAAGGCGGAAGCTATCCAGAATGCCAGCACGCCCAGAAACCCCACCGAGGTGAGAAGCTTCCTCGGGATGGCCACGTACTGTGGCCGATTTATACCTAACTTGGCTGACCTAGCCGAGCCCCTCCGCGCACTCACTAGACAGGACCATGAATGGGAATGGACTGGCGCAGCAAGCCAAGCCTTCCAGGAAATCAAGGCGAGCCTTCTGGACAAGGCCACGATGGCTTACTTCCAGCCACGCAGGAAGACCGAACTGGTCGTGGACGCTAGCCCCGTAGGGCTCGGCGCCGTTCTACTGCAGGAATATGGCCAGAACGACTGGAAACCTGTCGCCTATGCGAGCAAGGCTCTCACGGACACTGAAACGCGATATGCTCAAATCGAGCGAGAGGCGCTAGCCATCAAGTGGGCCTGCCAACATTTCCACTTGTATCTCTGTGGCCAACCCTTCACCATCGTGACCGACCACAAGCCACTCCTGCCCCTGTTCGCCGGGTCCTCCAGGCTTGCCCCGCCGTGGATTGAACGATGGGCCGTACAGCTACAAGGCTACAATTTCACCCTAGTCTTCCGGCCCGGCGCCCACAATCCAGCGGACTATCTGTCCAGGCATCCAGATGTCACCAGAAAAGCAATCCCACTGGCGGATAGCCCGTTGGTGGAAGAATTCGTCCACATGGTGTCCGTGGCTGCCTGCCCGGAGACCCTCACCCTGCAGGAGATGGGAAGAGCCACCGCTGAAGATGAGACTCTGACCCGCGTCAAGACTGCCCTGGACACTGGAAGCTGGACGAGGTTTCTGGAAGGAGCTCAAGGACTTCGTCCGGAGATTAGCCATGCCCGACAACAGCTATGGCAAATCCGCCATGAATTGAGCGTCGGCGATGAAGGCGTTATACTGAGAGGGCATCTCATTGTGGTGCCAGAAAGCCTCCAACAACAGACCCTCGTGATCGCTCACACGGGCCACCAAGGAACCGCCAAAACAAAGGCCAGACTACGCAGCAAAGTATGGTTCCCGGCCATGGATCGCATGGTGGATGAGATGGTGCGCTCGTGCCACGCCTGCACCATCACGGGGTCAGACCCGGCCCCAGCCCCAGTCATCACTGAAGAAGCGGCGACAGCGCCCTGGACCCAGCTGAGCATTGACTTCGGGAGTTTCCCGGATGGCCGACACACGCTGGTCGTCGTGGATTCATTTTCGAAATTCCCCGTCGTGGAACTGCTCTCCTCCACAGCATTTGGACCAGTCAAGAAAGCGTTGGACCACGTCTTTGCCACTATGGGACTTCCGGAGGAGGTGAAGTCGGACAACGGACCCCCTTTTCAAGGGCGAGAGTTCCAAACATACCTGGAGAGCCTAGGGATAAAACACCGCAAGATCACACCGTTGTGGCCGCAAGCAAACGGCGAAGTGGAGAGGCTCATGCGGACTCTCAACAGGGCGCTCCGCATCGCCGTCAACGATGGCAGAGATCCGGAAGCTGCGTTAGACCAATTCCTGAGTGCATACCGACAGACCCCGCATAGCACCACTCACTGCGCGCCGGCGCATGTCTTGTTCAAAAGAGCACCAAGAGGCAACATCCCTGCGTCCTCTACATGGACCCCGTAAGAGAGAGATGGTGATGCCATCCAGGCAAGGAGAACGATCACGAACCAGAAAGCAAGCGAAAAAAGACATGCCAGATACCCAAGGTTGCAAGAAGGAGACATTGTTGTGGTACAAGATCGGCACCCTGGGTGGAAATTTAGAACCCCGTTCGAACCAGAGAGATGGGTCGTGGAGAAGATTCAAGGAACAATGGTGACGGCCCGCCTCGGCCAACAGACTGTCACACGGAATGTATTTTGTTTCAAACGAATAGGAGTGCCGGATGGCACTCCCCAGGAAGCCGATGAAACCATCGATGTCGGCACAGATGGTCCGGATGATGGAAGAACAGGGGCCCAAAACTCCGTGCCCCTCACGAGCCGTGACCAGCCAGGAGAAGACAGGCGTCACCTTGGTGTGCCCCGAAGTGAAACAACTGGGGGCACTTCTTCTTCCCGAGATGAAACAACAACCCCGGCTGGGGCTGTTGAGTCTCCTGCCCGCATCAATCACAGATACCACCTGCGGCCCAATCCTGGGCCAAGCCAAAGACTCCGAGACTTTATATGCACTTCCCCTTAGCCATTGTGTGGGGATAGTTTATATGTGAACTAAATTGAAGGAGGGATGTAGAGAGCCACCCGGCCTCTCACCTACATTGTTACAACACACACACATGCACGCCTTCACCCTCGGGACGGGCACGCCCCGAGGTATATATTAAAAGTGCGGAAGACCGCTCGGGGTCTTTCCGGCATACCCCACTACTCTGTGTGTGTGTCCCATTCTTTAATCAGCGCTGCGCGCGAGGCCCTGACCTCGCCCACCACAAATGTGAGCCTGAGGTCGTCGGAGTAAATTAAAAGTCCGTGCCTTGGTGCCTTACTTTTTAAACAGCTCAAGCCTCGCACGCACTGAACTGAATTCAGCTGAAGCCAGCCTGCCATACATAATTAATTCGACCTTTTGTGCTCTCACTGGGGCTGCAGCACCACGGCAAGTGGCAACATTGTTCATTTGCTGCCCAGGCCCGAGACAGAACATTTTGTAATTAACTGGGCGGTGCGAGCAGGCGGAAGTTATGTTTGTAAGTTTTGTTTTTGAAGCCCCCACTCCTCGCACCGCCGCCTGAGCCTCTCATTATGAGGCCCTGTTGTGACTGTCTGGACGAGGCTGCTTAGAGGCTCCTCGGGGTGGCTCTGAGACTCCCACTCTGGAGACCGTGGGGCTCCTGTCCCTGGACTTGCTGCAGTTGCTACTATCATGCTGCAGTGCAAAGGCAAGTAAAACAGACGGTTGTGAGGACAGTGACACACACGAACAGCGCTGGTGAAATACGAAGGGCCAGCCAGCATCCACGCTGCCAAACAGTCGGCCACCCTTCAAAGGGGTTTTCTCCCAGCAGGATGCCAGCCACATCCATGTGGAATAGCTAGCACAGGAACAAAGCTTGGCCCCGGAAGACTCTGATCCATCGAGGTCAGGTGAGTTTAAATAATCTTAGATTTAATTATATTATTGTATATAGTGTGAACGCATGAGCCAAGCAGTTCACAACTCCTGCTGGTTTTATCAACAACCTTGTGGCGTGTTCTATTTTCTTTTGATTGCTGAAGTGCTTCCATGTCCGCCCATTAAGCAGTTCAGCAATCACAAGGCAATAGAATAGGCCAGTAGGAGCTGGGAACTGCTTGGCTCATGCGTGATCGGTGCAGCGGGCACAGACTCTTGCTGACTTCACTATGGTGGCAGCACAGCACTGGATGCTGACGCTGCTAGGAGTGCATTCCGTGGGGGCTTCTTAGGTGCACTTAATCAGGACACTTCTTCGCTTTTCTTCCAGAGTTGAGTGAAGAGGCTTCTATGTGCAGATTATTTCGGTGCGCTCCAGAGCACCAGGCAGCTGCATTTTGAAAGCAAGACTGAGTAATTATGATAATTTATTTGCAGGCAACTGAGAGCGTGTGCGCTGGAACCTCTCACATCCTGTTGGGACAGTCAGGCTTCACAGTGCCCTTCCATTTCTGGTACTATGCAGCAGTTGTAACCCTATGAGCGCTGGCACATTCTGAGTGTGCATGAATATAAGTATTGGGGAGTATGGAGCCTTAACCTGGTTGGGAAGTTGGTGCCCGTGACCGTGACGGAAAGGCATATTAAATATGCTGTCTCAGCGCTTGATTTGAACTGGCTGATGCAGGTGGGGCCCATCAGCACCTATTTTTTGGGACTGTTAACTATTTTTCTTAATCAGACTTTCACCCAAAGCAGAGAGATAAAAACATAAAAAGAGGAAAGAAAGAGGAAGAGAAATATGAAAAACAGTGACTTAGGAAGAAAGCAGTAACAAAAAAAGAGCATGCATGAGTTAAGGGAAAGGGGTGACCGGTGCTGGATGAAATAGGCATGATGTGTAATCAAGAATACGTAACATTGCTATGCGGCATCCCCAATTTTCATACATCCACCTACAGGATTTGAGCAAAACTTTGTGCACCAGCACTTACTGTTTTACAAATTAAGCACTGCGGCAAACTGCATCACATATCACTTTCGCGCGCCCAGGAGTGGGGGGTCGGTGGGCGAGGCTGTGACTAGGAGTTACTGTGTCTGTGAGAGGTGTTCCACCCTGGGGAGCTGACCAGACCGACAGCATCAGCGCCGTCAGGCATGTGATCCGGATGAGTTTATTTTGTTGCTCTGCAGGAGGTGTGTGTCATGCCGGCAGCTGCAGGAAGCAGAGCATGTCTGCACTATGAAGCAGGAGCGTGAAACCACCACAGGCCTGCACTGTGCATGTTCCTGGTCAAAGCTATGCGCTACAGTCGCAAAAACACATTATCATCTGATTTGATTTGATTTGATTTGATTTGATTTATCCATTTGTAGAGCGCGCGAATGCCCGAGGGCGTCTTGGCGCTGTGATTTACCTCTGACTCTTGAAGATGTTAATTAGGGATATGCTGAGAAAAGCCACGTTTTAACTTTCTTTCTGAATGATTTCAATGATGGACTGTTTTTTATATCTAGCGGTAGTTGGTTCCAGTTTCTTGCCGTGTGTACCAGGAAACTTCTTACGCCCCAGTTCGCTCTCTTGAACCTTGGTACCGTGATTGTTTTCTTTTGGCTGGATCTCAGAGTTCTATTTGGCTCATATAGTTTTAAATGGGTTTTTAAAAATTGTGATCCAGTTCCATTGATTGCTTTATATGCTAGGCATAATGTTTTGAATTGTATCCTCTTTTCGATTGGTAACCAATGTAGATTTCTGAGTTTATGGCTGATTCTTTCAAATTTTGGTATCCCTAGTATCAGCCTGGCTGCTGCATTCTGCAGACGTTGGAGTTTGAGTAGGATTTTCTTCCTGGCTCCAGCATATAGGCCGTTCCCGTAGTCCAGTCTGGATAAAGCTAATGCTGTCACCACTGTCTTACGTGAGTCATGTGGTAGGTAGGGTAGAATTTTTTTAATCATTTTTAGAATGTACCACAATGATGATGCCAGTTTATTCGCTTGGGCATCAAAGGAGAGATTTGTATCTAAAGTGATTCCTAGATTTTTCACCTTTTCTGTTGGTTCGGGACATCCTCCTAGTTCTTTTGGCCACCATGAGTGGGTCCATATTTTTGTGTCCCCTCCCAGTATCATGACCTCACTTTTGTCCCTGTTTAGTTTTAGACAATTTGTTTTCATCCATTGGCTGATTTGTACCATGCAGATTTGAAATTTTTCTGCTGTGTTCTCTACGTCTTTATTTATTGAGACCACAATTTGGGTATCGTCAGCGTAGGATATTGGGGTGAAGCCACAGTTCCTTATTAGTTGTGCAAGGGGGGTTACGTACAAATTAAAAAGAGTGGGGCTCATCGAGGAGCCCTGCGGGACTCCACATGGTAGGTTAAATTGATTAGATTTTACCTCTCCCGATTCTATTGAGAAGGTTCTATTCTCTAGATAGGAGGTGATGAGTGCACAGGCTGATTCATGTAGTTGTGCTGTTTTCAGGCGTGTTATGAGGATCTCATGGCTGACTGTATCGAAGGCCGCCGATAGATCAAGTAGTATCAAGGCGGCCTTCGATCCGTTGTCCAGTACTTGCCTGAGTTCCTCCACTGCTGTAATGAGGGCAGTTTCTGTTCCGTGCCCTTCACGGAAGCCGAACTGCGAGTGGTCCAACCAGTTGCCGTCCAGTAAGTATCGGGATAGTTGTTTGTTTAGTAGTTTCTCTAAAACTTTGGCGGCAAAAGGGATCCTGGCTATTGGTCTGTAGTTGTTCGGGTTTTCGCAGTCCAAGTTAGGCTTTTTTAGAAGTGGTCTGATCGATATCATTTTCCAATCATCGGGGAAGATGTTGGTTTTAATGATTTGGGAAAAAAGTTTTTCTAGTATTATACTCAGTTGTTCAGAGCAGATATGCATTATTTTGGATGGACAGGGGTCCATTGGGCTGCCCGAGTTAATGGTGTGGATCTCTTTTTGGATCTGTTCCATTGTCGGTGGAGTGAATAGGAAAGAGGTGGTAGAATCTGGGTCCTTGCTCACTGGGGGTATTGTCTGTAAGTTGTCCCTTTTTGTTAATTCTGTGTTATGGTTTTTAAAGGAGTCATATACTAGTGATACTTTGCTGACAAAAAATTCCCCTAACACGTTGCAGAAGTCTGAAGATAGTACTTCTGAGTTGTTATTCTCAAATTTTGATAGTTTTTTAACCGTGTCGAATAAAGTTTTACTTGAATTTTTAGATTCATTGATTTTATGGATAAAGTATTTACTTTTTTCTGTTATGATTAGTTTTTTATAACATGCTAAGGTAGCTTTATATTCTTGTTTAAGATGGGTGTCATAATTAGTTCTCCACTTTTTTTCCGCTCTTCTACATGTCTGTTTCTGGATTTTTAGTGCTTCCGAGAACCATGGCTGTGAGGGGGTTTTTCTTTTTAGAGTAGCTTTCTTTCGTGGGACAGTTAACTCAACTGCATTCTCCAACCATTCATTAAATTGTTTGCAGGCTGTATTACAATTTTCGTGAAGTGCAGGGTATGATGACTGAAGTGTATCAATGAATGCCTGATTATCCAGTTTAGACCATTCAAGGTACGTTGTTTGTTTGATATGTTCCATAGGTCTTCCAGTGTCCTCTTTGATTTCTAAAGTAGAACTAATTAGTTTGTGGTCTGACCACGGGATAGGGATGGTATCTGTTTTTGTTAGACTTTCACATGAAGTGAAAATACCGTCCAATGTGTGGCCGGCATCATGGGTATCCATGTGTACTTTTTGTTTTAGATCAAAGTTTGACATTGCATCAATAAATGGGGCTACCTTCGGGTCGGAGATTTTTTCTAAATGTAGGTTAAAATCTCCTAAAACTGTGTAGTCTGAACTAGTCACACTGGATTCGAGAAACGGGCTTAACAGCTCAATTAACGGCGTTTTTGCAATAGGTGGTCTATATATGAGTAATCCATTGAACGTATATTTGTTCGTAATTTTTATTTGAAATGTTAGGGTTTCACAGTCTGGGGTACTTCCTTTATCTGAAGTTTTGATGTTATAGTCTTTTTTTGCTATAATGCCAATCCTCCTCCACGTTTTATTTTTCTATCCGCTCTGGAGAAGGAGTAGCCCTCCGGAATGGCCAGTGTCCGATCGGCGTCTGAGGCTTCATCTGCCCATGTTTCGGTAACAAACAGTATATCAATATTATGATTATCTATTAATTCCGCTGTTTCTATGTTGTGTTTAACTAATGACCTTACATTGAGCAATGCGATTTTCAGATGGTATTGTCTGTATTTTGGTATTCTAGTATTGTCCAGACTGTTAATGGGGGAGAAGTCAAAGATTTGTGAGCATGTAGGACAATTTTTACCTTCTTTGTGTGGGTCTATCCGGGCGCATGAGACGCGTGGTCTCAGTTTTTGAAGTTCCTGACTGGAGTATTTCCGTAATCTTTTCTCGACATCGTTTTGGACAGGGGATGTGGCCCTGGGCCAGGTCTTGGCGCGGACGGGCGCAGACGGGCTTGCCTTAGGCGCGCCCGCTGCGCGCGTCCGCTGCGCGTTTGTGGAGGGCACATTTTCTAATGGTGTGGAGGGGGGTGTGGCCAGCGTCAGTGGACGTGGCTTGTGCCCGCTCCGATTCTGGCGCCAAGAGCTCCGACCCGCCGCAGCCCTGAAATCGGCAGCGCGGGGAGTTCAAAACAAGGTATGGTGAGGGGAGTGCTCTGGTTTTCAAAGTGCGATTACTAAGCAAGTGAAATCTTTAAAAACAGCATCAATTTATCAACACATACATTTTAAAAGTAATTCTTTAAAATTAGGTGATACAATCGTTAAAAAGCTCTCCCGGCTATCTAGCCTCAGGAGTGGAGTTATCTCTGTTGAGTGGCTTGGCTTTTGCTCGCTTTAAGGGTTTTTGCAAGGGGGCGTGGCCAGCATCAGTGGGCGTGGCTTGTGCTCGCTCCGATTCTGGCGCCAAGAACTCCGACCCGCCGCAGCCCTGAAATCGGCAGCGCGGGGAGTTCAAAACAAGGTATGGTGAGGGGAGTGCTCTGGTTTTCAAAGTGCGATTACTAAGCAAGTGAAATCTTTAAAAACAGCATAAATTTATCAACACATAAATTTTAAAAGTAATTCTTTAAAATTAGGTGATACAATCGTTAAAAAGCTCTCCCGGCTATCTCGCCTCAGGAGTGGAGTTATCTCTGTTGAGTGGCTTGGCTTTTGCTCGCTTTAAGTGTTTTTGCAAGGGGGCGTGGCCAGCGTCAGTGGGCGTGGCTTGTGCTCGCTCCGATTCTGGCGCCAAGAACTCCGACCCGCCGCAGCCCTGAAATCGGCAGCGCGGGGAGTTCAAAACAAGGTATGGTGAGGGGAGTGCTCTGGTTTTCAAAGTGCGATTACTAAGCAAGTGAAATCTTTAAAAACAGCATCAATTTATCAACACATAAATTTTAAAAGTAATTCTTTAAAATTAGGTGATACAATCGTTAAAAAGCTCTCCCGGCTATCTCGCCTCAGGAGTGGAGTTATCTCTGTTGAGTGGCTTGGCTTTTGCTCGCTTTAAGGGTTTTTGCAAGGGGGCGTGGCCAGCGTCAGTGGGCGTGGCTTGTGCTCGCTCCGATTCTGGCGCCAAGAGCTCCGACTCGCCGCAGCCCTGAAATCGGCAGCGCGGGGAGTTCAAAACAAGGTATGGTGAGGGGAGTGCTCTGGTTTTCAAAGTGCGATTACTAAGCAAGTGAAATCTTTAAAAACAGCATCAATTTATCAACACATACATTTTAAAAGTAATTCTTTAAAATTAGGTGATACAATCGTTAAAAAGCTCTCCCGGCTATCTCGCCTCAGGAGTGGAGTTATCTCTGTTGAGTGGCTTGGCTTTTGCTCGCTTTAAGGGTTTTTGCAAGGGGGCGTGGCCAGCGTCAGTGGGCGTGGCTTGTGCTCGCTCCGATTCTGGCGCCAAGAACTCCGACCCGCCGCAGCCCTGAAATCGGCAGCGCGGGGAGTTCAAAACAAGGTATGGTGAGGGGAGTGCTCTGGTTTTCAAAGTGCGATTACTAAGCAAGTGAAATCTTTAAAAACAGCATCAATTTATCAACACATAAATTTTAAAAGTAATTCTTTAAAATTAGGTGATACAATCGTTAAAAAGCTCTCCCGGCTATCTCGCCTCAGGAGTGGAGTTATCTCTGTTGAGTGGCTTGGCATCTCTCATCCACATGCAAAATGCTCTCAGGTACGTCCATCTCTCGCAGACCAGTGAACAGCAGCTTCATGCATTGAACACATGCAAAGCTCCGAACCACGTGCTCTAAGGCTGCCTCCCCCAACACATATGCTTTGGAAGGTGGTTTGCACTATTTTGAATCTGGAGGCCCAGCCACAATGTTTTCCTGGATGTCTTTTAAAATGATAACTTAAAGACGCTGTGAAAAGGGAGTGCCTCACACAAGAAGGGCGGAAAGGGAGCTCAGGTCCTCCAAGCACAATGTTACTAAGTGCAATGTCACATTTTTAAAGCTATATTATAGACTGATAATAACACTAATAGTCAAACTAAACGGCATATGTTTGTTTAATTATTTGAATTTGGATTTGCACTGCTCTCATTCCTTTTTCTAATGTTCTTGTTCAATCACTTTCCACTTCCTTCCTCCTCCGTCTCTAGCGCGTGGACGCACGTTTTGTTAATCGAATACTTTCTGTATTTAATTATTTTTTGGTTCTTCCATCTCTGTCATTTTCTAAGCAATTCAGATGTGCATGTTGATTTGTTGAACCCTGCTCATGGTTGCAATCATTGACCGCATGCCGCCCACAAAGCTGAGAACACCAATACTTCACTTGACTTCATTCAGTTAACTGCAACATACTTGGCTTTCCACATCATATAGGACAAAAGACCAGCTGACTAGAATGGTCTTAAATTGAGGTGCGAACCCATGGGGAACCATAGTGTTTATTGAGCAGCGAGCTGCTCAACGGAGATCCACATGAAGTGCTGACATTCTGTGAAACAAGGGAGATAGACCTTCCAAGTGGGGATGGCATGCAATCCTGACCTAAAAAAGTAAAAATACATCTCCTTTTCAACATTGGCTCTCTTACATTCCTTTTGGGATAGGGACTGTAGAACACCCAATACTTGCTACTGTCATGCTGCTTCACTTCAGCCACCATCTTGCATGGATTTTCCCATATTGCAACTGTCCAAGGTAGACTAAATTAACCTTTGCCACCATGTGCTAGTTTTCTAGTACTTGAGTCAGCAGTACCAGTTGAGGATGCGGGTGAAGCAACTAGAATAAGTGGGTGGAGCCACTGCTAGAAGAGGGTGGGGCCACGGGAAGTGGGTGTGGCCTCTTAAAAAAATTTGAGCACCTGCACTTCATATTTTACAAATTAAGCACTGCTTACATGCCCTCTTGCCTCCCTCGCTGTGTCTCACCTGCCTCCCTCTGTGCCCTCTCTACTTGCTCACCCTCACAGCCTCCTCACGTACCCACATCTTCCCTCACCTGTCTCTTCATTGTATCCTCCTGTGGCTTCTAGGCGTTACTTTACCAGTCTCCTCTTGAGCCTACCTGAATGAGCTTTCTATTGTTACATGAAACACTTAGTTTAAAGCTTCTAAATTGAAAATAAAATTATTTTGCCTATTTTTATATTGTATTAATGGCAGCACATCTTCCTTATTTTTATTAGCACCAAACAAACGATAAGGAGAAAATAAATTTAATATTTGTTCAAAGGCAAAAATACAAAATGACAGTGTTTTACAAAAAAGTTATCTTTTCACGTTTAAAAAAAAAAAGCATAAATACCGTAATGTAATATGATATACTCTTTTGTAAACAAAAATATGTGTTCTAAAGATTTAATAAGTGAATACATTTCACAGTCTTCTTTATTAAAATCAAGAAATAATATTGTTTACAATTAAAAAAATATTTTAAACGGTTTTTCAGTTACAAGTACACTTTTATATATAAATACATTTTCTTTATTTTTTCCTCATTTCATCAGTCTTGACAACTCATACGCTAATGCACTTACTCAACCACAAAGCTCAGAGTTATTGCTTGCCAATGCTTGTTAATATCACACCCCCTGTCGTGTCGTGATGCAGTCTAGTGGTTGGGGGGCGGAGCTAGGGAGGAGGAACAGGAATAGGAGGGACAAGGACGGAAGGATGAGTTATGAGCAGGCATGATAGAATAAAGGTCATGTTGCAACCTGCTCCTGGCTCCTGTGGTAATTAAGGGGAAGGCACGACAATGGCGACGAGGATGGGATAAGTACTGAAGCCCACAGTGCCTATAAACCCCTGCCGCCTGTAAGCGGCCGTGAACAGAGAGCCTGCAGCCTGTGCCAGCGTGGCGCATGTGGAACGCGAAACCCGAAGGACTCACACGCTGCCCCTGCTGCCCAAAGCGGTGTCCGGCGGACTCCACCAAGCTGCTTGCCTAAGTGAAGAAGGCACCCGGCGTGCACCGCCTAAACCAGCCAGAAGTGTGGCCAAAGTGGAAATCCGCGCGGAAACGGCGCGAAAATCGGGAAGCACCCAACAAACAGCTGCACCAATTGCAAATGAGAGGGTGAGTCAGCCTGGTCCAAAGCTCCGTGGCTGGAAAGCTGCGTGGAGCGCTGAGGAACTCGCAAGATAGACAAGCGGTGCGATTAACACTGCAGCTGGAAAGAAGCCCTGTCCTGGGCACCAGCCAGGACGTGGTCACCGTCGCGACCCGTGTGCCCCACGAAGCCGCCGCCCATAGACTGAGGCCAGCTGTAAACGAGTAGCCCCGCGATCAGATGATCGTGTAGAGCCCCGCATGACCAGCGTGGCTGAGCGCTGCAACCATAGCCCCGAGAGCGCTGGTTCGCGCCAAAACAGCGCAAGTGCACCGTGAATACCCCTGGAAGGTTTGAGGTCAAAGAGGAAACTGGGAGCCCAATCCAGCCCTCCTGAAGCGCCCTGAGGAGTGAGGGGAGTCCAGAGAAGCGAGGGACCCCTGTGGAGGCGCCGGAAGGAAAGCGCCGATTTTGCCGACATCGGGGCTCACCCCTGATGCGTGAGGGACGGCACGTGGACAAAAGATAGACGTCGGGAATCTTTCCCTGGCTTACCTGCAGGGTGGAAAGTGGCCAAAGATCGTGGACTACGCTGGACAAGACCTGCTGGGCATGTAAGAAGCTCCCGGTGAGTGTCTGGTGTGACTCGGTGAGCTGGAGACTGAATGCATCTCAAATCTCGTGGAGAGTGAGATTCCCGGGCGGCCATCTTGGAGTCAGGCGGGTTTTGTCCCAAACCCTGTTAAGCATCCAGAGCAGTCATTTTGAGGTCAGGCAGGCTGAGGTGGAAACAAGCATTGGCAACTGTGAGGCAAATTGTGAAGCAACAAACCCAAGCAAATACAAGCCTTAAATGCAACGAACACGAGCAAATGCAAATTCTGAACATAGCAAGTACATGCAAATGCAAACTTGAACACAAGAAGCACAAGTCAAAGACAACGTAACGCATCGAACGCTGGCATAGGTAGATGAACGGACATTGACAAACGTACAATCTCAAGTGCAAGAATTACAACGAGACAAGTACAAGCAAATGCAAGGCGCAATTACAAACAACGCAGTTTAACACAAACTGGCTGAGTGACGACCAAGTTGATCTCAAGAAATCAAGTCCGTCTACTTGAAGCCTGCGTACCACACCATCATGCCTGTGAGGAAAGACACGCATAAACCCAACCCCTGCATTGGAGTACCTCCTCCAGTGGCACAGACCAGCGCCCACTATTTAGGTCCTGAATGGTCAAGGTGGCTGGAGTCATTGGACGAATTCCTTACAACGACTGGTGAGCAGAGGGATAGCAGACGTCGACTACTACTGCTTCAGCTGGTGGGTCACGAAGGCCGACGTTTAATCAAAACATTTTTAGCAAAAGACACAGAGACATATAGAGGACTCAGAGAGACGCTGCTCGCTCATTTCTACGCGAAGGAAGACGTGGATCATGAACGCACTGTTTTCAACGCAGCACGGCAGGAACCATTCGAATCCTTACCAAGCTTCATTACCCGGCTGCAACGTCTAGTGAAATGTTGCCACTTCGACACCTTCACAAATGAAGATGCTATCCGACTGCGGGTGATTGAAGGCTGTTCAAAACCTGACACCAAGCGCAAGATCATTCAAGGCCGGTTCTCGCTAAAAGAGATCATCAGGAGAGCCGAAATTGGAGAGCGGGTCACAGCGAGGGAAGCGTCCAAAGAATTCCACCAGGACGCAGGAAACGACAAGAGAAGAAAAGAGTCATTCTCCATGTCCGCGAGAAAAGCTCAGGAGTCAAACAAAACCCGAGAGAAGGAGGGCGAAAGCGGACTAGAGGCAAGATGTCATGAGAGACAAAGTGACAAGGAAGCAGGAAACAAAAAGAGAAGAAAGGAGACATCCAAGGAGACATCCTCCATGTCCGCGAGGAAGGCCCAGGAGACGAACAAAACCCGAGAGAGGGAGGGCGAAGGTGGACCAGAGACAAGATACCATGAAAGACGAAGTGACAGGGAACTCCCTGAGTCACCAACACAAAGGACAATGGACAAGGGTGTACGAAAGACTGGGACAGCCAGGAACAACCGGATTGACATAACGCCGAGAAGTCACTCAACACACTACTCTGGAGACAACTACTCTGGAGACATATCAAGTAGTGACACAGACCACACAGAGGAGACCGAGACCAGTCTACTCAATGGTCATGATGAAAATACCAAACACCGGCGAGGGGACAAGTCACGTTATATTCGGAAACTAACATACTACTCTGGAGAACCATCAAGCAGAGACACCGATCACACAGAGGAGACTGACGACAGTCGACTCAACGACTATGAGGAAAGGACCAAACACAGGCGAGGGGACAAGCCACACCACCCCCAGAAACCGATATACACATACACTCAAATGACTCAAGACGCAGACGCTCAAGCCATCTGTGATCAGGAGAAAACAGAGAAGAGTCGAATATTATCCCAAGACCAAACCAAGAAAGTAAATACGGAGCTAGCAAACAAACCCGTCACAGCAATAACACAAAAGACACTTCAAAAGATGCACCCAGAGGAATGTCTCCTCGATAGCATCGACTCCAAGAGTGTGTCATCGCTTCAAGGGATGCACCCAGAGGAGTATCTCCTCGACAGCGTCGACTCTAGGAGTGCGTCATCGACCGATTCAGAAAGCATGTCCGGACAATCACTTAAATCAACAGAATCCTGGTACCGACAACGGTCACGGTGTCCACCACTTGAAAACACAGGGGAAGCAAAGACCGTCGTCCCAGTCCGAAACAACACTCCTCAGGCCAACAACCTGCAATGCCTGAAATCTCCACAAGACACCATGCCATGCCAGCCCCAGGAACATCATGACGTGAAGAATATACCGTCACCGCTGAAGGGGTCAGCAAGGCTTACACAAAAGGGACACAAAAGAAGCACAGATGCCGGTGACTGTACTCACTGGGCGGGAAGGGACCACCCAGTCACCCTACCCAGAGGGGCCAACCCGTTGAGAAAGAGAGGTCACTATCATCAGTCAGAAGGGAAACGTGCACCTGGGTCGTCTGGTATGCCTGTCCACGGACAGGAAGACAGGGAGGCCCCTGACCGAATAAGACAACGAGAAATAGAAGTGCATGCAGGCACTCGGAAGAAAACGAAAACAACGGACACACGTGTAAGAGATCAATTGACACTCAAACAAGAACCACAAAAGAAAACGGACAGCCGACATCTAGCGGAGCCATCAACAGCCACATCACAAGAAGCGACACTCCTGTCAAGACAGTCGGAAAGACACAATGAAGTACCTCCAACAGACTGCACCCTGCTGACACCTGAGAAACAGACCGAGTTTGAGTTTGTAATGGAGAGGTGTTTCATGACTCAAACAGGCGGGCCGCAGCCCTGTGCAGCTGATCACGGAACTATAGACACTTTGAGAATCAACTTTATTTGTTAAAAAGGGGGGAGATGTCGTGTCGTGATGCAGTCTAGTGGTTGGGGGGCGGAGCTAGGGAGGAGGAACAGGAATAGGAGGGACAAGGACGGAAGGATCAGTTATGAGCAGGCATGATAGAATAAAGGTCATGTTGCAACCTGCTCCTGGCTCCTGTGGTAATTAAGGGGAAGGCACGACACCCCCTTTAAAATGTTTTACTCTGGTAAGCAATGTAACCTTGTAACCTGTCTAGATGTTCTTAACTTAAAATAAAAGTGTTTATGGCTCGCCATAATGGCGTGAAAGAAAGAACACATTCACAGATGGCAGAGGAGACGGCATAACCATTTAATGGGACAGACAAAATAACTTCGGGCATATTATCAAGAACGGCGATAATGGGCTTGATAATATGCCCTTGCGAATTCTCACAGAAGCCCAGGTTCACAGCAGAACATGGGCTTCTATGGGATTTCACAAGGGCATATTAACAAGCCCATTATCGCCGCTTTAGTGGCAGTTTCCTGCCGCTAAAGCGGCGATAATTTTAACGCCGTTCTTGATAATATGCCCCTAAATATATCAGTACAAATAAAAAAGACGAGTTACAAAAGAGAGCTACTCTTAAGAGTACTGGCAAATCAGGCGTTTCAGCACTCCCTGACAGTTGTTGGTTAAATGAGGGCAACAACGCTCAAAAGTGAGAGCACTGTCACTAGTCCTTTTTGTAAACTAAAGTGCCAGCACTTACTGCACAGGACGAACAGTCAATTAGTGCTCTGTGAAAGGATGTGTGCTGCAGGTGTGGCGAGGCAATGATTTATGCATTCTTGAGGGCCTTTGCAGACAGTGACACCGCTGGACATTGCAATGTTCTCTGAACAGAAAGGATGGTCTCCTACCAAAACTATTAGGAAGAGAAATTACAAACAATAAGAGGAACTCACAAGCTGTTACACCAACCTTTACTCCAAAGGGATTCTCGACTCACCTAGATCTACCTCGAAACTCTGCGTGAGTTTCAAGTCATTAAACCAGCCCGGGATCTCCACGCGACAGCAGTAGGTCCCCGCATCTGCGGTTCCCACATCTTCAATGGTCAGAGACACGTCCCCGCCTGGGATGTCCCCTTTCATCCGGTATCTGGTGGATTCACTCTGTGTCACCTTCCAGCCATCTGTGTTTAGGATTTCATTGTTGCACCTCGAATAAGGGCAGCGCCCACGACCCCAGCACATGGTGGTGACATCACTCCATGCTATAACGGGGTAAGTACAGGATAGTGTGATGGACTGGCCCACAGCTCCTCGCACTACTGACTGTACCACAGGAGAGCATGTACCTGTAAAGACAGCGAGAGTATCGTATTTTATTGCATTGTTGGTATTCATAAAGCGCACATATGCAAAAAGCTTCTTGGCACTAAAATCAGAGTGAAATAAAACAGATAAAAAGTGAATTAATGTAAATTAAACAGATGACATTTTTAAAGTTTTTGAAAGCTTAGTAGAATATGGATGGAATGGAGGTGGTCAGTAATTTATTCCATTCATTTAAAGCTATGATTAAAAAAGCACCATCACCAAAAGCTTTTGTTTTGATTCTATGAACACAGGGAAGATTGGGAGCCCGTGGCCTTAAAGATCTTGAAGGTTCATGTGGCAGTAGTTTGTTTTTCTTCAGGAACAGCCTGGCAGTACCATGTATTACCTTATGAAGAGAAAGGAGCGGCCGGCATCGGCCCCGCCGCAAGTATGGCGGGCGCACCGGCCCCCACCCGCTCTCTGTGGTGGGGCACGCCCTGTCGCGTCACAAAGACGTGGCGGGCATGCCTTAACACTGATTTGACCCCGTGTCTCCTAGTGACCCGGAAGTGATTGAATCACTTCCGGGTCACTGGGAGCAAAGGCCAGGCCAGTTAGAACCGGCCTGCAAGTAAGGGGTTAAAAGGCCAGGGAGCACGGGAGTCTGCCTCTTTGACTCCGCGCTCCACGGCCTGCCCCTCCAGCCTCTAGGAGGCTGTAATTCTTTTTCCTTTTTCACTTATTGCAGGGGTCTCGGAATCGGTGTGGTTTTGGCTTCGGGAGCATCGCTGAGGACGTCGAGCAGGCTCGCCAGGAGGAATCGGTCTTCGTCTCCCGTCGCACCTATTTTTGTTTGTTTCCCCTGTAGCTGCTCCACGGATACTGCGACCGCGACGGCACCAGGGAAGCATGCGATGTGTGTCATGCCGAAGGACAGCCCGGCGGAGGATTAAGACGCCCAAACTCGCCCCTCCCTCCTGCTTCGTGGAAGGCTTGTTTTTGAGGAGAGCATGCATCGCTTCTTCAAGGTATCAGGGAAGCTTCTGTGACTGCTGCCCAGCTACCGTGATTGCAGTGCAGGGCCTGTGGGCAGTGAGCGAAAATAACATTGTATTGGTTAGGCTCGTTTGTGTAGGGGGGTCCCGGGAGCAATTTTTAAATACAGCCGGGGCTCGAGAGCGTGACCCACATCCTGGTTTGTAGCAGGAGGAGCTCAATATTGAGTTCAGGCGTGATCAATTTAAAAAGTGTTTTTGTTCAGATGCAATCCACTTTGGGGGGGCTCAATGAGTGATTGCAAAAGATTGTTAGACTAAACAAAGTACATCAGGATTAGTTTAAGGTTTACGTGATAGCCCAAAAGGGGGTCTGCATACTGCATCACGACCTATAACCTTTCTGTTGAAGAGATAGGGTGTAGTAGCTTGCTACCAATCAAGACAACATTTAGAACACAGTGGGGAGCTTGGTTTGAGTTTCTGTTTTAAGGCGACAGTGGTGCAACCAGTGCTGTATAAACATAGATAGCTGTCTAAAGCTGTAGTTTCCTGTCAAGCCAGTAGGGCACTGCGCCGCGAACCAGGTGTTTCGTGCTTTTCTCAACAGCTTCCAGCGCACATCCTTAGGAGGACTTCACTCTTCCTTGCGAAGCGCATCGGACGTGCAAGAGGACATCACTCACAGAGGTCACAGACAGGCCTGCATTTCACTGCTTCTGTGGGCCGCCGGGCTCGAGATTACTTACCCAACACCCAGGTTAGCTGGTGTAGTGCGGCTCCAGTTGCGTGGTGCTTATGGCCGGTTTGTCTACCTGCAACATTGTTCAGGTAAGGACCTGGACAGGTTTCCAGGCCAGGCAAATGTTGTGGGGAGGCTCTCAGTGAAAGAAATCACTTAGGTACAGATAACATTGTTTTTGCGGTGTTATTGCCTATCAGTTTATAAGTGACCTTGCTATTTTGGCTCAGGAGCTGTGGCCAGTAAGAGTGGTGCGAAGCATTCCCGCATGAAACACATGAAGGAGTCAATGATGCGTAGGATGGGGACAATGGATATGAGATGGGGAAAGGTTGAAAAACTGGGACAGATCCTTGCAGAGCTCAGAGAAAGAGTTGAAGGGCAGAGTGAGCTGGTGGGGAGGCCAAAGTGAGCCATTGTGCCCCGAAAACCCAGGGGTGAACTGGATCCTCTCCACAGGCGGGCTATGCCCAGGAAGGGGAAGAATCAAGAAAAAGCCTCAGTGCCAGTCCATCCTCTGGGAGAGGTTCTGTCAGGCGGCGGTCCCTCAGGGGTTCCATTGACATTGGTCCTGGTGGTCCATACACCTATCCCAGTGGTCCCCACAAGTATTCCAGGGGTCCCCGCACCTATCCGAGTGGTGCCCACACAAAGTCCGGTGGCCCCCACACCAACCCCGGTGGTCCCCACATCAATCCCAGTGGTGCCCACACCTAGTCCAGTGATCCCTATACCTATCCCAGTGGTCCCTAGACCTGTCACGACAACAACAGACACCAATCAGGTCCCACAGGAATTAGTGGCACAGATAGCGGCAGTTCTCCCTTGGTTAGGGAGGGGAGGGATGTTGCCAACTTCAGTGGGGGCAAAGGAAGTAGGGGAGGACCCTTTGGCGGAGGCAAAAAAGATGGTTGCAAAGATTATTGCAACACCAAGCGGGACGCCAGGCGAAGGGCCAGGTACTCCATCTCTCCCGCAACCAACAGGAAACAACGAAGATGTGCCAGTGAACAGCCATGGGAAGGACAAGCTGACCGAGCCAGCTGGACTAGTTGCAATAGGTAAGGAAGTGACATTGCCATTGCTGGGCGTGGGTGAGTCACGCACAGGAAGGGAACATCTGGTCAAGCATTTAAAACGGGAAGTGAAAGCATTGGTATGGTCTGGTGCTTACATTAATATGTTCTCCTTACTCGTGGATGACAGGGAAATTGAGTATTCAAGGAAACAGAAAAACTGGATGCTTCCTAGTGTATGGCGCAGTGAACTGTTGAAATTCAGGGTAGAGGAGAATTTGAGCAACTGGATTAGGGCCTTTTCAGTATTTATGGCAATAATAACTGAGCGTTCACCTAACTTACAAGCAGAGATGGCTTGTTACCAGAGCAGGATTACTATGTCTCATGACAAATATGGGGGCGTAGGGTGGAAGGAATATGGCATGAATTTCAGGAAGGCCAAGGCAGTTGACACATCACTTTCCTGGGACTGAGTCAACACAATCTCATGGTTGGATCAGTTTGGGCCAGGGCAGCCTGATAACACAGTGCAAAACTTGAACAAGGGCACACATTTCACGCTTCTCAGCCCTTTCAGCCACCCCAAACCACAGGCATGGCCCCTAGTCCATGGAACGGGGGGGGCGGAAAGGGACATGTTGGGATTTTAATAGACGGACATGCACTAGGGCCCAAGGCACTTGTAAGTTCAGGCATGTGTGCTCTATCTGCAATAACCCTTCTCACCCAGAATCAAAATGCCTAAAAAAATCAGGGTATAGGGGAAAGAAGAAACAGGAGTGAGGAGAGGACCCAACTTGTAACACACTCACCCATTGAGGCTATGGCTATGACTCCTTGGTTAAACAAGTACCCAGATCATGCCACGGCTAGGACTTTACAAGAAGGTTTTTTGTATGGCTTCAGGATTCCTGCATTTGATTACATAGACACCAGATTGTAAAAATCAGCTTTCTGTAAGGACCAACCCTAGGGTGGCAGCAACAAAAGTTGCAAAAGAATTACGCTTGGGCAGAATAGTTGGTCCTTTTGATCACATCCCTGTGCACAGTTTTGTTTGCTCACCCCTTGGAGTGGTCCCTAAGAAGGAGGAGTTCAGGTTGATTCATAATCTGTCAGCCCTAGAGGCAATTCACTGAATGACGCCATCAATGAGGAAATCTGTAGCGTGAAATATGCTTCCTTTGACCAGGCAGTGGATATGCAAATGGTTCTGGGACTCGGGGCCTTGCCAGCCAAATCAGATATTGAGTCGCCTTTCGTCTGCTGTCTGTACATCCTCTTGATTACCACATTCTGGGTTTCAAATTTCAGGACAAATTCTATATGGATAAGTGCATGCCCATGGGATGCTCCGTTTCCTGTGCTTATTTTGAAAAATTCAGTTAATTTTATAATGGGTTTTTAGACAGGCAACGGGGCACCAATACGTCAATCATTATCTGGATGATTTACTTTTCCTAGGATCGGCGAGCTCCTGGGAGTGCGCTTGGGCATTGCAGGAATTTTGCGTGCTCATGCGGGCCTTCGGGGTTCCCCTGGTGCCAGGGAAGACGGTGGGTCCAGCAACCACAAAAGAATTCCTGTGCATAGAGTTAGACTGTGTACAAATGTGTTTCCAGTTAACTAGGGAAAAATTTGCCAAATTTAAGACCTCACTACAACAATGCCTGGCAAAAGATAATGTAACCTTACATCAGCTACAACAGACAGTGGGTAAGTTGAATTTTGCACTGAGAGTCATACCTATGGCTTGACCATCCTCCCGCTCCATCACACAGGCCATGACAGGTCTCCAAGAAAAACACCATCACACAAGACTGTCGTCTGAGGTTTGCTAGGACATGCGTATTTGGATGGCATTTCTGAAGGATTTCAACGGCAGGATGGTGTTCCCCGGTCCACCCACTACCTCTGCGGAGTTAGGTTTATGGACTGACGCTGTGGGCAGTGTGGGATTTGCTGCCATACTTGGGAATGAACGGGTGGCACAACATTAGCCGGCATGGTGGGTGGAGAATGGTGTGACAGCCAACATTGGTTTCCTGGAACTCTTTCCCATCTGGGTGGCACTCACTGTTTGGCCTCATCATCTGAGTAATCAATCTGTGATTTTCTGGTCAGAAAGCATGACGGTGGTAGAATGCATCAACCAACAGGCTGCACTGTGTAAAAGGATCCTCCGCCTCTTGAAGGAAATAGTGTTGTTATGTATGAAATTGAACATACAGTTTAAGGCTAAACATGTCCCGGGGGTTTTGAATAATGCTGCTGACGCACTCTCTCGCTTCAAGATGCAGGTTTTCAGGGAACACCTACCCTCTGCGGAGGCAACACCAACACTCTTCCCGGAAGTACTTTGACAGATTGGTGCCCCCAGCTACAGAACCTCGTGGCAGCTAGCCTAGCTCCCAAGACCAGGAAAGCTTATGAAGGGGTGTTTTGGGCTTACTGCGCTTTTTTGGGGCAGGATTGGGTAGGCAGCTGGCATGAGTCAGGGGCATATCTGCGGTATTTAGATACTTTGAATAAGGAAGGGCGCTCTGCGGCAGCAGGCAGGCGACATGTAGCAGCAATCTCTTTCTTCGCACAAATCAAGGGCAGCAGGGATCCTACTAAAAGTTTCATTGTTAGAAAGGCACTGAAGGGGTGGCGATGCCTCCAGGGATCAGTACCAGACACAAGACGCCCAATTGTGATAAAACTGCTGACATCTCTACCAGCAGCACTTGAAGGCATTTGCAGCTCAACAGGGGAGGCGTTGCTATGCAGAGCCACCTTTTCATTGGCGTTTTATGGAGCCTTTAGGATAGGGGAGTTGGTGGCACAGAATAAACAGGATGTGCAAGGAGGGCTGCAGCTGAAACAAGCAAAAGTACAGGGCGACACTTTAATAATATCCATTAGAAAATCCAAAACAGACCAGGAGGCCTGTGGCGAAGGGATAGTACTTCACCGCGCACGTGATAATCCTTGCTGCCCAGTAACTCAGCTAGAAACATTCCTGCGACAGAGGAACAGTGCGATGGGAGGAGCACTACTAATACATGCAGATGGGACCCCGCTCACCAGGTTTCAGTTTAAAAGGGTCGTGGACATGGCAATAAACAGGACAGGTTTGGACCCGAAGTGCTTTAGAACACATTCATTCAGAAGAGGTTTGCATAGCAACAATGTAAAAAGGATTGGGAATTGGTCCACCAATTGTTATAAGCGCTATGTGCAGCTACACATGCTGCTAGTGTGGCGTTTATCACTTGTATTGATGCATGTTCCATCTCTGCTTACATTTCAGTTTCTCAAACCTGTCCCGCAGGGTGGAAACTGGCATCGGTGCACCAGCAGCAAGATACAATACAACGACGGGCACATCCACAAGACGCAGGAGCACATGTTGTTTGGGTTATTGGTCACTCATATGCAAAACTTTGAATCCAGTTTTTCTTTCAAGAAATTAGAGACAGAGTTGAGCAGGCCGGTTTTAGGGTATCTTTCCATGGAAAAGGGGGTCTCTACCTTAGTCAGTTCCGGGGTTTCGTTACAGATCTTTTGGGTAAACATGGGAATCCACCCAGTATAATTATCCTACACTTTGGTGGGAACGACCTGGTAAATCTGGGTAGAAGAGGCTTGATGGAGGACATAATCTCAGAAGTAGGGAGGTTAGCTAAGACATGCCAGGGCTGCACCAAGTGTGGTCTCAGATGGTACCCAGATTTAAATGGAGAGGAGGAGATTCTGTAAAAGCGTTGAATCACTCGGTAAGGAGGATCTACAATAAAACAGGGAAATTGTTCAGGTCTCCTCAGCTACAGACGATCGCACACAGGTGTATCAGGGGGAAAGTACCCTCACGGTAAATGGGCCCTTTGCGCATGCGCACTCCGACTGGAGGGCGTGGTTAATTGATAAGGATCTGACACCAGTTAGTGACCTTGCCGTAGGCCCACATACGATATGCAGAAAAGTAATTACTGTATGATTATGGTTCATATGTTAGATTCGGATAGGAAATACCTTGTACTAGAATCATGTTAAGGTTAGCCTTCTGATATCTGTATATATCAATTGTAATTAAATGTCATGGAACGTTTTCTGCGAAATTGTGTAAATATTGTTTATTTCAATTTTGTTTTATTTATATGTTTTAATAAATACGGCTGGGGGTTGTACAACCCCCGCCTCCAAAGAAATCCCTCTCATGTCATTTTAATAATGTTTGTTAAAGGAAGGGGGGTTTCCGGCAGTCCCTGGCCATAGAGAAAGGTAGGTCCGGCATCGGCCCCGCCGCAAGTATGGCGGGCGCACCGGCCCCCACCCGCTCTCTGCGGTGGAGCACGCCCCGTCGCATCACAATGACACGTCAGGCGCGCCTTAACACTGATTGGACCCCGGGTCTTCTAGTGACCCGGAAGTGATTGAATCACTTCCGGGTCACTGGGGAGCAAAGGCCAGGCTGGTTAGAACCGGCCTGGCAAGTGAGGGGTTAAAAGGCCAGGGAGTGCAGGAGTCTGCCTCTTTGACTCCGCGCTCCACGCCTGCCCATCCAGCCTCTAGGAGGCTGTAATTCTTTTTCCCCACCCACCATCCCCTGAAGCAGATGATTGGTATTGTGTTTTATGAAGGTTTTTTCACAGGTTTGTTCCAAATGTATATAGATGACAAGTGTGTCGTACTAATATGTTTTGTTCCTTAGAACTTTATCCCGTTTACAGGTCATCAATCGTCGTATTTATTGCTATTCCTTGGTCAGGCGGTAAGGTCATGATTGGTGAGCGGTAAATTTAAGGTCCTTAGAGGGTCTCCTAGAACTCCAGGCTAAATGGGTGCGGGGGAGGGGGGAGTCACGCTTTCTCTAGGCTTGTTGGCCATCCCGCACTTGCACAATGACGTCAGTAAACGGCGCAGAGACACAAGGGCCCCCTTTAATGGAGTTAATAGAGCGTACAGGGGTAACCGGGGGGGGGGGGAGTACCCTCATGGTAAACCGGCCCTTTGCGCATGCGCACTCCGACTGGAGGGTGTGGTTAATTGATAAGGATCTGACACCAGTTAGTGACCTTGCCGTAGGCCCAAATAGGATACGCAGAAAAGTAATTAATGTATGATTATGGTTCATATGTTAGATTTGGATAGGAAATACCTTGTAGTAGAATCATGTTAAGGTTAGCCATCTGCTATCTGTATATATCAATTGTAATCAAATGTCTTGGAACGTTTTCTGCATAATTGTGTAAATATTATTTATTTCAATTTTGTTTTATTTTTATGTTTTAATAAATACGGCCGGGGGTTGCACGACCCCCGCCTCCAAAGAAATCCCTCTCATGTCATTTTAATAATGTTTGTTAAAGGAAGGGGGGGGGGGTTCCGGCAGTCCCTGGCCATATAAGCATCAGACTTTTAAACAATAGCCTTTTTAAGGTCGAGCCTGGGCAGCTCATGCGCTGCTCTGCGAGGCATACTGTAGTCATTTTTACGGGCTTTGGCCACACCCTCACTGCTGATTTGTTAAAGTGTGTGTCATTCCAAAAGGCTTTCTTCTCTATGGTTTATTGTACTTAATTGTCCCACCTTTTCCTGTGTTACTCCTCCCGTGGAGTATTGACCTATTATGGGATCCTTTCCCAGGAGTGTTTTTCCTTTTATGTTCATGCACTGTTTTGTTGCTTCCATTCTTCATCTTTGTAAATTGTTGCAGCACAGCATGGCGGTCTTTATCTTGAAGTATGGTGTCCGCACCTTTCTTTTGTTCTGCATGGCACGCCTCGCCCACCTCCATCTTTTTAAAAACTTTGAACATAGTCTTGCATTCAGTACGGCGCCCGTTTCATGAGCGCCATGCTTTATGTTTTACTTGCAGCTTTGGTGCTGCATTACCCCGTGGGGTGCCCTCCCTGCTTGGAATGTAGTTTCAATTTCAGAGTGCTGCCTATTTCACGAGCGCCACGCTTTATCTATTACTTGCAGCTTCTGCTCTACATCTCCCCATGTGGAACGTAGTTTAACTTTTTTTCTTTTCTTTTTGTTGCAGTTTTATATAGCACAGACTTCACCCGAAGGTATTGGAGCATTTTACGTGAGCACCAGTTTATGTTACACAAGGACACATTCATGTTTTGTAGGCATGTAGAGATTAGGTAATTTGTCCAGAATCACAGGATGTTGAGCCAACGCAGAGGCTCGAACCTGGTTCCACAGCGCCAAATTAGGTGGCTCTGGCCCTTAGGCCACATCCTCTCCGCAATGTGGCGCCCGTTTAACAAGCGCTGCACTTTATCTTTTATTTGCAGCATTGGCATTGCATCTCCCTGTTGGGTGCCCTCCCTCCCACCACCAAAAAAACCTGCCTATTCTACGGGTCTGCCAGCCTCACTGCCTTCTTAGGGAGACTGCGCCTTCGTCATCGGCCGGCCCGTCGCTCTGCCTGGAATAGATAAGCCATGGCTTCCATTTCAGACAAGTTTGCTGTGCCCACAATAATAAATACTCCTAAAATTCCAAAGGCAAGACCGACTGCATTACAACAGCGAGTGTAAAGAGCAGGGAATATATATTCCCTGCGTGGCACACCAGTGAGGAAAGAGCAGCTATGTTCTAATTTATCTGTAAGAGCCTGAGCAATTTGACAGGAAGAGACAGATAATAGACATTACCCTGATCCAGTCCTAAAAGAATTACAATATTTACCACTCATCCGTGGATGGTCTATTCCACAAGCTCTGATCAATGAAAGGCAACATCTTTTGAGGGTACCAAATACAATTGTCAGCTGGTTTAGCCACTTGTAAACCCATTTTGAGTTCTGGATCTATTATTATGTCTAGATTACAAACTTGTCTTGATGGTGGGTCCATTAAATCTGGCAAGATTACAAACTTGTTTTGATGGTGGCGGACAGGTAGTAGGGGGGCATGTGCTCTCTGTATCTTTGATGATTAAATGTTTTGTCATGTAAACATTCAATTTTAGAAAAACGTCAGCTATCCATTGGTGAGTAGTAGATAAGTCAAGGGGCCTGGCTGTGATGGACTTAACCTCTGTGGAAGGCCATTTTCATTATCTGATGCAGGTAAGAACTACATGTAAAAAAGAACTCAACTGCTGTTATGCAATTTTAAGTATGGGTTAGTGGGGTAAATATAAGGTAGAAATGGAGATACCAAAAGAACTTTGGACACAGGGTCGGATGTGGCAAGAGAGACCCTTCTCATAGCAGGAGTAGAACCTTTCAGCAACATTTTCAAAACCTTACTACCTCACGTCATATGCACCAAAGTCAACCTTAAAAACATCAAGTGATTAGGTAGCTTCATTCTAACAGTGAACTAGTGCCCTACAATAAATCACCAATAGAGTGTGTAGCTACATCAAAAAGATGCCAACAAATATACAACTCACCAGCATGAAAAGTACACTTCTGAGGTCAAACATCAAAATGGTGCAGACACCATATTTGAAAGAAACAACGGAGGCTTCTAAGACACATATCTTGAATAACATGTTCATAAAGCTTGCATTCGGTATAAAGCACAAAGGCAGCACTTACTTGCTATTGACTCTACTAAAATAAATCCTAAATAAACAGAAGCATCCAGGGCGAAAACCTATCCCAACAAATCTTCCAGACTCTAATACTCAATCAACTCTCCACTCCTTAATTTTAATGAAGCTAGACTTCTCCCCCTAAGCATTCCAAGGAAACAATGGAATAGACAAATCAGTGACTAATGAAATCTAAATGACAAGAGAGTACTGAATACTCCACACACCTTTTTTAATTCTAATACAGCAACCCAAAAGAATGCTGTTTGTAGACAAAGCACACATAGGTGGAAGCTAATCCATAGCACAAGAAAACTATGTGAATAGTACCTAACAACAAAGTTCACTTTCCACTCTAATGAAATGATCAATCTAATAAATAAGCTGAATATTGGATCCTGCACTGACCACCCCTGCAGATCTAAGTTAGCAAAATATAAAAGGACTCCCATCCCCTTAATAAAAATAATACAGTATCAGCATCCTGTCTAAATTCTGAACAATATTCACCCACCTAATACCTGAAAAGGGTAGTCATTTGACACACTGAAGATAACCCACTCTTGGTCAAATGGCAGATGTTCATCCGCTTAGCCTGGGGCACGGAGACAGCTTTCCAGTTTTTGAAACAACCTTCCGCATTTTATCAAAATTGTCCAGCATATGCACTTCAGCTCATCTACAGCTCACATTAAACTAAAGCCTGAACAACAAAAGGACAGAAGTCACGGTAAGCATCCCAGATTGCCATTAACCTTCTCAAGTTTGGTTTTCCCCTGGGAATCAGGTATCCCCTCCCGGGTGCAGGCTGGCTCCGTCCTTGTGAGCACAGGCCACGGTGATTTCCTGTGTCGGCCCTCCTCTGCGTTAGGGGTGTCAGCTGAGTCTCCGCTTGCTTCGTGCTGGCAAGCGGGGCTCTTGTGCGGCGTTGCGGTTCCACTTTCGGGAGAGCTTTCCAGGTGAGGGGCTCATGGCACCAGGAGGCTCCCCCCTCGGTAGGTACTCTTCAGCTGGTCCGCGAGTCACACCTGGCTTTTAGTCATGTTTTCGGCAGGCCTGCGTTACCCGGGAGTAATGCTGGCCTTTGCTGGAGCGCTCGTCTTCGGAGCCTCCGGGTTCGAGTCTCGGTCCCCGCGCCATCCGCCCGGTGGTTCGGGGTAACCCCCCCTTGTTTCTACGTGCATATCCACAATACATCTCTGTTTCTTGGCACGTATCTGGTTCATGTTTTGCGCTCTCTTTCCCGTTTTGGCCTGGGTCTAGTTTGCGTTTTCTCTACGCAGTGGCTGCTCCCCTTTGTGTGCAATTAGCAGCGCTCATGGGGCAGGCCCGGGAAGTAGGCCAGTGCTCTTGTACTCTTTCCCGTGAAACACATGATATATACAAGCTTTTGCAGTGCAATAGGTTCGCAGCTAGTTACTTTAGCTTATGTATTGACACCATTTGCCCGGGTGTTTTGGTTGGGGTATAACTAGAAGGGCAATCAGGGCTGTTACATGTTACATTTAAGGTGGCACTAACATGTGTGTACTTTCAGGAGAAGTACGTGTACAGCTGGTGTGGACTGGCTAAGAGGAAGCTGGAATACGGTGGCATGACGCTGGAAGCAGAAGGAGCTCTACAGATTATGGATCTCATTGTAAATAATGGAAGGAACGTTGTGACAATTTCTTTTATTTTTCAGAATACAAAACAAAGTAATCAACGCAAAGGACAAGGAGGCGGCACAGGTGGCAACTGTGGGGACAGAGACAGGTATATGGGGACGACCAGTCTTTGGTGTGGACACGGAAGGGGGCGCATACACTCTGAAAGCGAGAGGGAACACGGCAATGCGTTATCTAGAAATTTGTCACCTCTAAGTGCGCCAACTAACGGTACCCTTTTTTACCTCCATAGCCCCTTCTCACTCTCACTCGCGGAGTCTCTCCGAATCGATCGAATATTTACGTTCCGCTTGTCGCACCACTGTGATATCCCGTGCGAGCATACTGAAGTGAGAATGGACAGCCAAAGTTCTCCTCCCCTCTTCCAAGAAAACACCCAGGTGGAGGACTCGTTGCCGGGCACCTACCAAGACGCAGTGTGGGCCGACTTTATGGAGCTGGCAAAGCTGAAAGGCCTTGCTTGGGCACAGAACTTGTTGAACACGCCAGAGCCGGAGGATTCTGGTTTCCCGGCAGAATCCCCTTCGCCAGACACCCAGAACAGTACCGATGCCGCTCCATCCAGGCCCAAGCGGATCAGAAAGCCCACTGTTAGGGATTTCCCCCTGGAATCTTTGCCGCTGACACGAAGCAAATCGGTGGCGAACCCCAGTAAGGTCGCGTCACAGGGGGCAAGTGCTACGCCACCGCCTCCGGTCCTCTCCAAGGACAATCAAGCGGCCCAAGGTAATTTCGCCACCAGAGATGAGCTGACCAAAGTATTGGACACTTTGAACAATTTTATGGGACGTTTCCAAGGGGGGTTCTCTGCTGCTAGCTCACCTCAAGCTGGGGGTAGTAGCGTGGTTAGCGGGAGTCCTGTTCTGGCGGCCTCCACTGTTTGGTCTTTGGTGCAGGCCGCGAAGCAGGGGGACTCAGTACATGTTGCAACTTCACCTGTGGCTCCCTCTGTCTCAAATGGGGCAATTAGCGGGGCGCCGCTGGTGAGCTCCCCCGCCGATCCTTCAGCGGCCATTGCACAGGTTCCGATCACACCCTCTGCCGCCACAAGCGCTCCCTCGGTGGTGCCTCCTGCCACCACCCCTTTGCTTGCTCCCGTGCCTGCACCTGTCCCCGCGATCTCCACTGCACCGCTCCTTTCGGGGCGATGCTCATTGGCTTGGCAGGTACCCCAAGCTGCCAAAGAGGGCATTTGGAAAAGGGAGTTTATCGATATCTTTACCCTTCTCATGTTAGGTCAGGAAGGCATGGATGCTAGAAAGTTTGGGGCAAAGGAAGATGATAAAAAAGGTTAAGTACCAGCCATGGCCTGAAAAGAACATTTCCAATTGGCTAGAAGCTTTCTCCATTTTAGCGGCTGTCACCATGGAACGTTTTCCTGAACAGGGCCCAGGCCTGGTACAGTATTCCAGGATCATCCACAATGAGGCCTTGAAATGGGGGGTAATGGATGGATCAACTATGATAGGGAGTTCAGAAGGAAAATGTCTCAGTGCCAAGAGATGAACTGGGATCAAAAGGAGGTGCAGCTCTGGATGGAGCACATGGGAGCACGGGGCCAGCTAGCGGTTGGAGCAACAAGCAGTCCTCCCAGTGGGCAGTCTTCTACGGGGGATCCTCCTATTTTCGGGGCAAGGGTAAACATTCCTTTCGAGGAGGCCGTAGAGGAGGTGGGTCCAGAGGTGGCTTCAAGCGATCTCCGCCTGGCACCTGCCGCCTCTTCAACAATGGGTCTTGCTCCTGGGGGAAGACATGTAAATTCGTCCATGCCTGTAACACTTGTGGGTGACCCCACCCTGCAACCTCAGCCTCCTGCCACTCCAAACAGAGCTCCCAGCCAGCTAGCAAAGGGGGACAGTAAGTTGGGGTCAGGCAGCAGGTCTCCGGGTTTGGCTTCTCCTTGCACGCTCTCAGTCCCTCCTCTGTTGCAGTTTAGCGATCCTTCTGGGCGCCCCCTTTCTCCAGGCTTACCCCCTCTTCTATCAAGTTCTCATCGGCTAGCGCCACTGGGAGGGTCCCCCGTGATCCTTGACAACATCACTCCTTTGCTCAGGCGTTATCCCTTAGAGGCAGACAGCCGCTTGTTTTTATTTGGTTTTCACGAAGGTTTTAGGATCCCGTTCACGGGTGCTCTGGGAAGCAGGGATGCTGACAACCTTAGATCTGCCAAGGAACAACCAGAAGTGGTGAGGGCGAAGATGGAAAAAGAGAGATCGCTGAACAGAATAGGAGGTCCTTTCCTGCATCCACCCCTTGAGAATTTTGTTGTATCTCCCCTGGGGGTCGTGCCCAAAAAAGAACCAGGTGCCTTTAGACTTATCCACCACCTTTCCTACCCTAAAGGGACGTCAGTCAACGACGGGCTAGAAGAGGGAGAATGCTCTGTGTCTTATGCCACGCTGTATGTAGCATTGGATCTAGTCAGGAGAGCGGGCAGAGGGGCCTGGTTAGCCAAAGCAGACATTGAATCAGCTTTTAGGTTACTACCAGTCCACCCGAGCAGCTATCACCTGCTAGGTTTCAAGCTCGACGGCATGTTTTACTTTGACAAATTCATGCCCATGGGTTGTGCTGTGTCCTGTGCGTACTTCGAAGCTTTCAGTTGTTTCCTGCAATGGGCACTCCAAGACACTTACGGTGTAGAGGGGGTGACACATTACTTGGATGGAAGGGTAAAGATGCCTTCAAGGGAATTTGTTTAAATCACAATTAATAATTCAAGTTTGACTGAAAAGGATGACTTAATCCTTATAAGAAATTAATTCATCAAAAATCAATTAATAATTAAAGAAACACAAAAAGTACATAGATAACAGACACAAACACAAAGGTGTATAGAAAAAATAGAATTTATCGAATAATAAAACGGTTAGTTTCATATACAGATACAAATGCTTGAAAGTTGAATAGGTCTGCAGGAACAGAAACAATATATTAATGAATGACTCGACAGAACCTAAAACACCTATCCAAAAAACTAGTATAAATCATAGAATATGGATAAGGCGAAGGTCGACGTTTCGGTCTCCTAAAGAATCATTTGTGAGACCATCTTCAGGACTGATGTCAATTGGGAACTGTATAATAACCAATGTAATCTGAAACACAAATGTTGGCAGTTACATATCAACATCCACTATTTTACATTTTATCGATAACACCTCAGTGATCACACACAAAAAAGGAGAGAGACATTCATCACAAAAGCAAACTACACCAAAAGACACTTATATACAATAGATAACATTTTGTTAAATCGTCAATCCATCATTTATGCACAAAATCTTACCAATTCAGATAACTACTTATATTCTTGATGAGCAATCTCTTTGTCATAACTGTTGTCAGTCTAGTTATGACAAAGAGACACAAAAAGTACATAGATAACAGACACAAACACAAAGGTGTATAGAAAAAATAGAATTTATCGAATAATAAAACAGTTAGTTTCATATACAGATACAAATGCTTGAAAGTTGAATAGGTCTGCAGGTACAGAAACAATATATTAATGAATGACTCAACAGAACCTAAAACACCTACCCAAAAAACTAGTATAAATCATAGAATATGGATAAGGCGAAGGTCGACGTTTCGGTCTCCTAAAGAATCATTTGTGAGACCATCTTCAGGGCTGATGTCAATTGGGAACTGTACAATAACCAATGTAATCTGAAACACAAATGTTGGCACTTACATATCAACATCCACTATTTTACATTTTATCTATAACACCTCAGTGATCACACACAAAAAAGGAGAGAGACATGCATCACAAAAGCAAACTACACCAAAAGACACTTATATACAACAATAGATAACATTTTGTTAAATCGTCAATCCATCATTTATGCACAAAATCTTACCAATTCAGATAACTACTTATATTCTTGATGAGCAGTCTCTTTGTATATATATAAGTGTCTTTTGGTGTAGTTTGCTTTTGTGATGCATGTCTCTCTCCTTTTTTGTGTGTGATCACTGAGGTGTTATCGATAAAATGTAAAATAGTGGATGTTGATATGTAACTGCCAACATTTGTGTTTCAGATTACATTGGTTATTATACAGTTCCCAATTGACATCAGTCCTGAAGATGGTCTCACAAATGATTATTTAGAAGACCGAAACGTCGACCTTCGCCTTATCCATATTCTATGATTTATACTAGTTTTTTGGATAGGTGTTTTAGGTTCTGTTGAGTCATTCATTAATATATTGTTTCTGTTCCTGCAGACCTATTCAACTTTCAAGCATTTGTATCTGTATATGAAACTAACTGTTTTATTATTCAATAAATTCTATTTTTTCTATACACCTTTGTGTTTGTGTCTGTTATCTATGTACTTTTTGTGTTTCTTTAATTATTAATTGATTTTTGATGAATTAATTTCTTATAAGGATTATTAAGTCATCCTTTTCAGTCAAACTTGAATTATTAATTGTGATTTAAACAAATTCCCTTGAAGGCATCTTTACCCTTCCACATAATCACCCAAGCCCTCAAGGGTATTTTGAGTTGCTCACTACTCTATATTCTACATTACTTGGATGACTTTTTGTTTATCGGGAGTGACGGGACACAGCCGTGCTCACAGGCCCTGGCAGATTTTGTTCTCCTTACAGACCACCTGGGGGTCCCCCTTGCCCCTGGTAAGACAATGGGGCCAGCTCAAATCTTGACTTTCCTGGGAATAGAGATAGACACGATTGCAGGGGAGTCCAGATTACCAGAGGAGAAGGTGCACGACCTGTCTATCAAGATTCATGCGCTGGTAGGGCTGGACAAAGCTTCCCTGGGCTGCATCCAGGGCATCCTAGGCCTGTTCATTTTGCTGCCAGAATCATTCCAGCAGGTAGGGTCTTCGCCAGGAGACTAGCAAGGGCCACTGCGAACATTACTAAGAAACACCACATGGTGAAACTGAGCAAAGGGATACAACACGATCTGACCATGTGGGCTGAGTTTCTGCACAATTTCAATGGGGCAGTGATTTGGAGGGCCCCCAGGGCGGGTAGTCCTGACCTTGCCCTTTACACGAACTCCTCAGGCAGGCACGGCTTTGGGGCAATCTTAGACAGGGAATGGTGCGCAGAGAAATGGCCCAATGCCTTCATTAAGAAGAAGGTTACCTCTAAGATCACAGTCCTTGAGCTCTTCCCAATTGTGGTGGCCTACCACTTATGGCCTGCCATCCTGTCCGCCAAAAGGGTCCTGCTGTGGTCAGACAACTTAACAGTAGTACAGGCCATCAACTCTCACTCTGCTAGTTGCCCCCTGGTTCTATGTCTGCTGCACGAGCTGGTGCGTACTTGCCTTTATAACAATTTTGAATGCAGGGCGCGTCACATTCAGGGTATCAAGAACATCGCTGCTGACGCTCTCTCTCGTTTTCAGTGGCAACGGTTCCGAGAAGCTTGGCCGAGAGCGAGAGAGGAAGCCACCCCCTTCCCAGCGCACCTCTGGTACCTTCTGAAGTGGTGAACAGGATGAGGGCCCTGGGGGAGATGTCACTGGCGCCGAACACTAACAATAGATACAACTCTTGTGTTAAAAAAATTTGTGCCACTGTGGGGCCTTGGGAAGACTCTAGGGAGGCAGCAGAATTGAAAGTCCAGGCCTTCATCCTGTGGGCAAAGGATAACAAAAAGAGCCATTCTTGGATTTCAGGCCACCTAGCAGCCATTAGTCACAAGGCCAAGTTGAAAGGACAGGCAGACCCTACCAGAGCATTTGTCATTAGGGCAGCTTTAAAAGGGTGGGCTAGAGATGAACCCAAAGTGCCCGACAGCAGATCACCTATTGATTTTATAACTCTCCAGAGAATGATCTTGTGTTTACCTCAGGTCACTTCCTCCGCTCACGAATCTGCCTTGTTTGCAACCGCTTTCAGTTTAGCATTTTTTGGCGCTTTTAGGATCTCTGAGCTGGTTGCCAAATCCAAGATTGACACGTCAGGTGTAGCATTGTCTCTGTAGGACGTCGTGGTTTTGGGGGACACGGTCAAGATCACCCTGCGCCAATCCAAAACTGATCAGAGGGGAAGGGGGATAGAACTTTGGTTACAAAGCCTAGGCTCGCCCACGTTCTGCCCCGTGAGCCTCCTGACTCCCTACCTTGCCATCCGCCCCTCCAGTGAGGGATATCTCCTCTTGCTTTCAGATGGCACACCACTTACCAAATACCAAGTGGAACATGTCTTGCATGCTTGCTTGTTTTCGGCAGGTATCTCAACGCTAGGCAAAAAATTCAGCACCCACTCTTTCCTCATAGATGCAGCCACAACTGCATCCTCTGAAGGGGTGCGCGTAGAGGGCATCAAACAATTAGGGAGATGGTCTTCTGACTGTTACAAAAGGTACATAAGACCAGACAGCAGCAGGTAGTGCTCAGCGAGCACAGGATATGTGTTAAGTTTTATTTCTGGGACGTATAGCAGCAACTGTGAATGTTGGGCCCTCTTGGGCCTGTCCCACGAACTGTGTTTTGCTGTGTTGTTTTTGCAGTGTGGTAATTTTACCAGTGTGTTTTATTGCATGTTTGAATAAATAAGTTACATACAACACTTCTCTTTATATACCAGGATCAACGGTCTGGGTGCTGGGCCATGAGGGGGTCTCCAAGTTGGCCCTGTGGGCAGAAAGCAGGAAGTGGAATCATGGGTTTAGTAAAACTCAGTTTGTATGGCGAGGAATTGCTGGCTTGCGGTGGAGCGGGGTGCTGGGCTTGCTAACACGAGAATTACAAGGGAACGCCCACCCCCCAGACGTGCTTATCCTGCACCTGGGAGGGAATGACTTGCCTATCCTAGGTAAAAGGTTCCTACTGAGGGACATGAAAGCGAACATTACCAAGATCAGCAATTTATTAGGACCTTGCGAACTATGGTGGTCTGAGATCACACCACGCCGGGTTTGGCTAGGTGCTCGCTCTGGGCAAGCGATAGAAGTGGCGCGAAGGAAGGTTAATTGCGCAATGTGGAAGTTCGCAGAGCTGATGGGTTTTGGCTTCATTCGCCATGGGGAACTGCACGCCAAAGCCACTGGCTGCCTTGATGAAGAAGGAGTCCACCTTGTCAAAGTAGGCATGGATTTATTCCTGTTGGACATTCAGGAAGCCCTTCTCTCAGCAGGCTGTATCTAGGAGGTTAGCTCTGGTGGGGGGCCCTGGCTGTGACGGTCGCCACATCCAGGGCTGTGGAGGAGTTACAGGATGATCCAGAGGCGATAGGTACTCAGGAGTACCCTATGCAGAAGCACAAAAGGTGCTGAGGCCCAATATCCCTGGGAGATCTGTGCGGTGGACCCTGGGCATGCGACGGAGCCCCGTTATCCTACGGGCGGTTGGTTACCTGGACAACCGGGGGTCGCTTGAACGCTCCGCCCCTCGTAGGGGGGGTGTGAGCTAGAGGGTGGACCAATGGTTCGCCGGACAGGTGAGGGGCTATCCTCTCACCACAACCGCTAAGCACCGTCTGGCCAAGGTCGCGGGCTACTTGGCCTATCAGGTGGCAAGCTGCAAAGGGGCGGCTTGCCTTTGGATCATCTGTAAGATAACCCACCATGTTTTGTCATTTTATGCTAATAAACCTGCAGCTACTTTTTCCCAACAACAAGTTGTCTTGTCTACTTATTTATGATGTGCAACATGTATTGTTGGTGGGATGGTGTGCGGGCCGATATTTGCACTATGCAGGCCGCCTGACTTGTCGCCGCAGGTGACCCTCCTAAGAGGGCGGACACCGTAGTGCCACAAGATGGCAGGCGCACCAGCCTTCTGGTGTCCAGCGGCTGGGGCCGCTGCTGTGACGTCACTACCGCTGGGGGAGGGGGGGTTGGGGTATTTAGGCTGCCCCCTCCCTCCGAGCGGCCTCTTTGTGCTCTTGCTGCCCTCGATGTTGCCCTCCCTGCCGCTTACCCTACATCTCAGGAGGCGGAGGAGGGTGTTATGCTTATAATACTTGTTATTTGTGTTGCAGGAGGAGTTACAGGATGATCCAGAGGCGATAGGTACTCAGGAGTACCCTATGCAGAAGCACAAAGGGTGCTGAGGCCCAATATCCCTGGGAGATCTGTGCGGTGGACCCTGGGGGTGCGACGGCGCCCTGTTATCCTATGGGCGGTTGGTTACCTGGACAACCGGGGGTCGCTTGAACGCTCCGCCCCTCGTAGGGGGGGGGGCGGTGAGCTAGAGGGTGGACCAATGGTTCGCCTGACAGGTGAGGGGCTATCCTCTCACCACAACCACTAAGCACCGTCTGGCCAAGGCCGCGGGCTACTTGGCCTATCAGGTGGCAAGCTGCGAGGGGTAGCTTGCCTTTGGATCATCTGTAAGATAACCCACCATGTTTTGGCATTTTATGCTAATAAACCTGCAGCTACTTTTTCCCAACAACAAGTTGCCTTGTCTACTTATTTATGATGTGCAACATGTATTGTTGGTGGGATGGTGTGCGGGCCGATATTGGCACTAAGCCATCTTCAATTCAAGAAGCATCTGAGAAGCGAGCTCTTCCGTGGTCAATTAAGCACTGATTACACCAAGGAGAGAGACTGAATAAGTCTGGATCCTGGACAGAATAACTCTTGAACTGGACCGGTACACTCACCAGGCTGGTCTCTAACCCCTTAACTAACTTTGTCCCAATATCATGCTTGGTTCTTTCTATCCTGGTGCTTTCAAATGGCCAAGCATGTGCTGCTATACAAGACTCAAAATAAATGAATATGCCTGCTTTGATTACGAGAGGAGACAAGTCTGCAAAAGTGGTGTATGAAAACCAGGGGGGCCCACAAAGTGGCAGAAGGTAAGGGAAAGGTCTTTGAGTCTGATGATCCTCATAAATGCATACCGTGATGTATTGAACAGTGATATGCCTGAAAAACAAGTCATTGGTATGTGCGAGGAGCACTTGGAAACGAGCTAAAGAAGGTTTACAACTGTTACTGTAACAAATAAAAGAAGTACGTGAAAAATACATTGTTATTGTAGAGCAATCGAGCAACAATGAACAATCAAATGTTGAAAAATGATGGTTCTGCCCATATTTATGAATTATACATTCCATCTCCCAAGTTCTTCAACCACTTATAATGGATGGCAAGGAAGTTTTAAAGTGGTCAGATCTCTGTGACCATGTTAGAAATGTGAAATGACTTTGTTGCTCAAGCTAGAGCTAAACAAAACAGCAAAATAAATGATAAATGACTACATCATTTACAGTTTTAATCCCTAATGTATGTTATGCTCCTCAGAACATCAACAATTTGACAAAATGTCTGATCCCATTCTCTATTGATAATGCTGCTACATCTACCTATCCATCCATTTCGTTTTAATAGGCCACGCCCTGCACGAAAACATGAACGCTTGGATGCTGAAAAGAGCACAAACATTAAAGGTTTATCAGGGATTTATAGTCAACACTTAAAAAAGGCAACTTTTACCTGTGTCTTCCTTTACTCATGTTAAAAGAATTCTAGATTATAGTTTTCTTTACAAAAATCACAATATGAAGCAATTCCCAATATACAAAGCATTTGGTATTACATTTCTAGACAGTCTCTACGATACCTGCTAGATGACGGCTTGGCATGCCAATGTTTCGGCACATATGGTGGTGAAATATTTGCATTGAGAATGTAACTTGATACCATGTAAACCCTTCGCAAAAAATGTGATAATCTTGTCACAGATATTTACCTTGAAAGCTTCCAAAATTGAATTTTCTCCGGCAGAACATTAGTTTCATGTGGAATACTGATTCATTATATCATTCGGCCACAAGGTTCAGCACAGACCGCTTACTCGCTTCTTGTGTGAAAAAGGGTGCTTTATTTAAGACAGATGAACATCACATAAAATCACCTTAGGCTTCAGCCTCACAAAACTAGACCTCACAATACAGTACTTAATCTAATTCCCCTTACCGCAACACATACATTTCTCGCCCCTTAACATCTTTTTCTTGGAACTGTAACTCAAACCCTGGCATTGAACTTTCAACCTTTACATCGATAAACTTGTTAACCGACATCAATTATCATCTAACTATCTAAGTATCCTAAATATTAACTTTTCCTCTGCTTCCTCCAAGTTTAACTTTATTACCACCCCTCATTGTCCTGCTTCACTATGTTTACAACCATCAACTTAATGTATAACCATTGCAACTGAAGTTGCCGACCACCTGCACCTCTTCCAAGCGACAACCAAATACAAAATTCCCCTTTTTGAGCACCTGTTTTCAACCAAACTGCCTAAATAGCTTCCAATAACCACCCTCCCCTCCCCCTCCCCCTTTTCCTAAATAACAGAGAACCTGATATTTTTTCTTGGGGTCCGGTGGGTGGGGAAAAAGGCTCCTGACTAGGTACTGACGGCCACCGTGTCACCAACAAAATGGTAATTGGTCTTATAAAATGACTGGTTATATAATGGGCTTAAAGCCCAACACAGCCCATCCCAAAAGAAGCCTGATGTAGCCCGGCCTGCACCATGTCCCAAACTCCCCCGGGTGGCACACCTCCCTATGGTTGTCTGCCCCTCAAAGCCCATTAGGGAGCTCATTATGAGTGGCCTCATAAATTGGATGAATTTTCCAACCACAGGAGTGAAAGAAATTGGTAACTCAGAGGATGGGGAAAATCCAGTCCGTTACAAGTTCGACCCTGAGGCTGCACTAGGGGAATCCCAGGATCTGTTTCTCTGGTAATTCCTCATTCCCCCCATAACTTTCACCAGACAAAATCTCTGGGTGAATGTAAGAGATCCACAATGTTCCTGCAGATTTCATAATCCCGCATTTTGTGAGATTGCAGCTCCTAACTGATGTTACCGACCCCATAAGAATTAAGAGGGCCCTTCATACTGAGGGCCTTATTGCACTTGATAATTAATTCATTAACAGAAGTTTGTGGTCAAATGATCATTGGCCATGTGAAAGAATATGAAGAAATAGTTTGAGGAGGAATTGGGAGACATGATAGAAGGTTGGCATCAGACAAATCCGCCCACTGAACAAATGTAATCATATTACTTAGCGTGTACATTAATGTAGGTGGGCGCACTCTGTGTCAAGTAACAGACAGACATCTGGTGTTCCTTCCGGCAAAACGTTTTTTATGGTATAAATTTGCACCATCAGAAGTGCATATGTAGACAGGTTCACATCAATTGAACCCAGTGATGAATGCCAATCAGTTATTGAATTGAAGGTCCATACATAAAAAGCCATACATTTGTAGCCATGCTGAACAGCAGCCACGCTGCTGTACAACACTGCTAAAATACATTGGCAAAGTCAATAATGCTCAAATAGGCGAGACCTATTGGCTTTACCAATGCTTGTTAACACTGAAACCAGCTTAAGCCTCCCAGAGAACAATCTTAAAAAGAGTTCTGTTTTTAGAAAAAATAACTTTTGTTCTAAAACACCGGCCCACTCACTTTCAGCATTAAATCATTGTTTTCAAATGTTGATGGAAGCAAATGTCAAGCTTTCAGAAATTGTAGAAAATGGTTTTGTTCTTCTGTCTTGGTGGTCCAAATGCTTAAAACCTTTTAGGAGCTTTTTCTGGGTCATGTATGCTGGGAATTCAAGTGCGAGAAAGACTTCTGTTCATCTTGTCTTCAGTGCCACAACCAGTTGTCCAGTCACAACTCTGCAGATGCTGGGTAGTTTCCTCCTAGTCAACCGCAAAGCTCCAAATCTGCTAGGGACACCTTCCAGGATCCCAGGGCATAGTTACCAGCGGAAGACTGGCTTATCAACCATGCTAAGGGGTGCTCCATGGGAGATAGACTACTGCAAGTTAGGTGATGTAGCACAAATATTAAAAAATAAGCTGCTGGTTCGGGATTATCTCTGTGCAGACGTTTGCTGGCATTCAGTTGATGCTTGGGGGTTGAGAAAGGTAGTTTTCATGGTTATGGAGGGTCTCCAACTCCCACCGGTGAGTTCTTGGAAGGAATCTGAGACAGTTTGTGTATGCTGGTGCCAATGAAGGGGTTCAAGAGCAGTGGCTTGCCGCTGCAAGGCTCAGATTGAATTAGAAATGTGTTCTATTCATATTACCAAACACTATATCATGAGGGTGCTCCTGGCCACTCTGGAGACGTTATTTCATATCTTAATCAAGTTCCAGTAGTACAATTTTCCCTAAGAGGATCAACAACAACTTGAGGAACTCCCCCAATGGGTGGATATTTTGCTATGTATTAACAGCCTTCCAAGTGGTAAAGCCACTGGCTTAGATAGCATACCCCTAGAGTTTTATGGGAAATTTGCGCCACAGTTGAAAGACTATATGCTAAAATTATTTTTACATGTATTTAAAGGGGGAAGACCTCCGCAATCCTGGACACAAGCCAAAATTATAGTTTTTCATAAAAAACATAAAACACCATTAAAACTAGGCTCCTATCGCCCTATTACCTTGAGTAATGTCGATAGTGAGATGTATTCCAAAATCCTTGCCACTCCCTTAGCTGCTGTCCTTCACAAGGTTGTCTCACCCCGACAACATGGTTTTATACCAGGATAGGCACGATTGACCATATTAGAAGAGTCATCTCACTATTTGATGCCGCTAAACATCTCTGGACATCCATCAGCACTTATATTGCTGGATGCTGAAAAGGCCTTTGACAGGGTCTCCTTTTTATGGGAGACTCTGGCAAGGGTCGGTAGGCAAAGAACTTATACAGGCCTTTAAGATGCTACATTTCTGCCCTAGTGCAAGACTCTTTAAATGGCATTCTTACAGACTCATTTGAAATAACTAGAGGTACCCGACAGGGCTGCTCAAGCTCACCACTGTTGTTTGCACTATATATAGATCTCTTTTTACGACAACTCAAAACTAACAGTATTATTATAAATATCAAATCTCTGGGCTGGAAAACTAAAACTTTGGCATACACCAACAATATTGCTATTGTAACCCCTAATCCAGAAACAGCTATAGTTGAGATTGAGGCGGAAGCGCAGAAATTCAGGCAGCTCTGGGGGTATTCCCTTAATGCATTAAAACCCAAATTGTTTGCAATAATATCAGCATGGCTAACGACACAAGACAGGTAGAAAAGGCAACATAACTTGGAGTTGATATTATTGTTAATGTTGACAAAATTGTAGATTGTAATATTGATCCTTTGATTTCTAAAACTAAAATTTAACTAACAAGATTACATAATCTACACCTGTCAATTATTGGCAGAGCTAATATAATTTAAATGCTTTTTCTCCCTAAAATTTAGTATTTTTTAAGGGCAATCCTGCTAGAATTTACCACTATTTGTTTGACAAAAATTGAAGATTTAATTTCTTATTTTATTTGGGCATATGAAAAGCCCAGAAGAGCATATAAATGTGTATCCATGCCAAGAGAAAGGGGAGGCTTGACCTTACCAAATATAAGACTATATTACTGGGCCACTACCTTATTATTTAATCTAACCCGTATATGTAATAAGCCAAGAGATAGTATGATGGATGAAATACCAACACCTATAGAACTTATTATGGGTAAAGATAAATGGGGTGGATCTGGAGATTTCTGAATGACAGCCATTATAAGAAGTCCGCTTTAATTCATTAATAGGCGGGTACAGAATTATGAAACTACTTCGGAAATTGTTAGGTCTGGGCCGCTTGAATCATTATACACTGATTGGAAATAATCCCAATTTGCCCGAAATTTTCAAAGACCCTATTATTAAAAGATGGTGTGATGCAGGGCTGTCCAAGATTGGCGATTTCTATTCTCTAACCAATATAGTAAGCTTTGATAACCTGAAGGAGATATATAATTTAGATCGGAGAAATTTCTAATTTTTTTTAAGGAGGTGCTAGGGGTTGACTATCTCATTTCCTCGGACTTTGGGTGGACTCGCAATTGCAAGGGAAGCCTGGAGAAAAACTTGTGGCATGGCGATATTACGCTTATACCTGGCTTTGGCTTGGCTGGATCCAACCCTCCCCCCTGGATTTCACCAATGGCTGTCTTGCTTATTGGCAAATTTCAATTTTGAGAAAGCCATCTATGCAAAAAGGGGATTGCGGGCCCAATCTAAAGGCCTAAATATTTGGGCACCAGATGGCTCGAGAACAATTATTAAATCTCAAATGTTCTCTTTAGGGCTTTATTTCTTGTTTCAAAACTATAAGCTAACTGATTGAGGCCAACTCCTTCTGGGTGGGGAGGGTGGGTTTTAGTCTGGAAAGGAAGGGGGGTGGGATAAACTAATAACAAAATGTGCATAATGCCTATACTTTTTTTCTCTTTCTATTTTCTTGTCTGTCTGTCTGTGTGTTTAACTATCAATGAATTGTAATAATTGGATATTTTATTGTCAATTATGCACTAATAAGTCTAGGCGAGGGACTATAAGGATTGAATGACGTTTTGTTTTAAGTGATCTGGGATCAGTTTGGTAATCTTCCTAATCATTCTGAGTAACGAAAAGCAGGTTTCTGACAATGCCTTTGTTTGATAGTCCATTGTGAGTGCACTATCAGGCCAAATTCCCAGGTTTTTTATAGAGGATTTGGGATCAAGAGGGTTGCCCATATCATTTGGCCAATGAATCAGGGGTCTGGGTATGGCAAGGTTTCCCAGTATAATGAGTTGAGTCTTGTCTCCGTTTAGCTTCAGGCGACTGTTTGACATCCTAGCATCTTTAAGCCCCTTCATCCTCAGCTTACTCGACATTCCCACCTTTTTTACTGAGAGGTCCCCTTCAAAACTCCCTAGCTCCTAGCCTCAGCAAGTACTGCTTGTCCTCAGTCTCTAAACTATTATTTATATGATGATTAGGTAGCTCAATGGGTTAAGCACCTACTGCTGTTATACACGTGCCTTTTGTTCTGTTAATATAAAAGTGAGAATCAGTTGGGGGAACCTCTATTTTTACAGCTTTTAGAGGCAATGTGTATCTCACATTCTATAAATACAGTATTAATACTTTTTTTTTTAATGGAGCACATGCACTGGGAAGTTTAAAAGCCTCACTTTGCCCACAAGTACCAATATGCCAGCATTTTTTTTTTAATATGGGAAAACCACCCAACACCGATTTCCTACAATTTCTATGATGTTTCTTGAATGGCTCACATATTTCAAGATACATTCCTGGGCACTGGAAAGCTTACAGGGGAAGAGTAAGGTATACATTATTTTTTTTTAAACCTGGATGGTTTTCAGTCGAGTAGGTGGAACGTGGATTTCCATTGTTGGATCACAAGCCCCAAGACAGATCAGCCCTATATTCCCATATTTTGCAATATTGGAATGATTACCATATTGTCCCATGAGGAAGTGATTCGGTGCTCAGCAATGTAATGGTAAAATGTGGGAGTTTGGGGAAGAGGACCCACTAAATGGTGCCTCTCCCCCACTCACACGGACAATAAGACTGATCAGATTTCTCTTGGCAGGTAACAAGGAGTGATTAACAACCGGGTAAAATATGGACCTTTTCGATAAGTTGTATGAATGGTGTAGTGATGGGATGCAGTGCAATTTGCCTGCTATGATGTGTCCAGTACTGGGTGTGTGGCCACAGCATGGTAACAGGATTACAGAGACTACCACTTAGAAGAGAGAAAAGGAGATACAATTGATGATGACAAGCAGAGAATTTTTGTTAGAAAAGCGTGAGTGGACCTCTGATTTGTGTTGAAGGTCAAGAAACACAGACTAGTCAACAGAGAAACCAGTGCTCTTGAGCAGTTCATTACACCTGGATTGGAAACTAGATTACTTCATGTTGCTAGCACTCCTTAGCCTACAGGGGGTGATGCTCGTACAACTGCAAATAAGAACATTTTAGCAGAATTTAAAATGCCTAGGTTGATAAAGGTGCCTGAAAGATTCCCATTGTAGAAAGGGTTTCCCTGATATCAGCAACTTGGCGGCCTTGATCTGATTTAGCTTTCCTGATTTCGAAGATGAAAGTATGCTGCATTTTTAAACTAGGGGTTCAGGTATCTATTGTTACTGCAGTTAGCTGCTACTTTTCTAAATGGTTGCATGTTGACTAGACGGATGACCAGAGCCATTCAGAATGCTGAAAGTGTGTATGGAGCTCAGTTGGGAGGAATTAGACCCAGCGGGCCTAGCGGAGGTAAGGAAATGCCTCCCACAGAGTGTCAAGGAGAATGTCTCCTTAGCTTAGCCCCCCTCTCCTTGGAATTGTATTGAAATGCCATAGAATGAATGAATAATAGTAATCATAATTTGTTTTTATATGGCCATTCATACCGAACTTCCTGCTACTTCAAAGCTCAATAAATAATATGTATGACCCAATTCAATGAGGATCAAGTTACTGACCTCAGAAGGACTAGAAGCTGAGACTGCCTTGCTGGGACCTCCAGAGCACACTGGAACTCATTGAGCCTTTCCTTTATCGCTGCTGAAGCTGGATAAGTAGAAAAAACTTTATGCAGCTAAATAGTGAGCTCCAGGTGCCCACTTAGGCACAGAAGTGATAATGGTGACTCTTGCAGCTTTAGTATGACTAAAGAAATGCCGGTATGACTGTGACAGTGAATAGTGTAGAGTGAATTTTTAATTACAGAACTCTTGTGGCTCCTGATGGACTCCGTAGAACTGTGAAGTAAGCACTAGAGTGTAGTGAAGTGAATGCAGGTTTCGAATGTTGAGTTGACGGATGCTGGTCAGATTTGTTAAGACGACGAATGCTGAGAGAAACTCTTGATCTGAAATGAGTTTTCACAACTTCAAGCACTGAAGAGCATGCTGATCGACAAGCTGCTGAAATGGAGGCCAGAGATGCCCAGAGTGAGTCAGTCGTGAAAGTGAAAAGTAAGCCATAGCACAGGGCCGAGGGCCACAGAGTGGCTTCTCTACAGAAAAAGAAGTTGTGCTTCAGATGTGGATTTTTGTTTACACAAGAAGGTAAATGTACCGCCACTGGCCTGGGCAAATGAGAAAAGGCTAAAGAAAAGAGAACCATTTTGTAATGGTGTGCATGGCAAAGGAAAAAGTAAGTGTGCCACGGTGCAAAGACAAAATGGCTGTCCGAATGTTCCAGAAGTGACATTAAAAGCACACCTATAAGGCTAAGCAGCCACATCAGCTGAGGCAAATCGAAACCAAACGAAGATGATTGACATCTAGATTTACATCTAAATCTTTCTCAAATAGTCTGTATCTATGTCAAGTGAAAGTAAAGAAGATGATTGGGCTCAGAGAAACATGCTCATGTTGGACTGGAAGCATGTGAGGAAAAAACCCAGTCCAAGAGAAATCGACACAACAAAAAGCAAGGTCATTCAAACATTGGCCGAAAATCACACTAAAAGTCAATGGTTGTTCAGTACCTTTCATTATCGATAGATGTGCGTCAATAAATATTATCGAAAACTATAGTGTATACATGGGCTGTATTGACGCCACTAAAAACTGAAGCTTTTTTGTAGCAATGATGCAGCATAACAAAACAAAAGTGCAAGCACCCATTCATGTACTTGCAGGTTCTGCATCAAGCCCCTGTTTACTCTGCTTCAGCACAGCTATTGATATGGGACTGATATCCGTGAACTATAGCATGAATGCTCATCACAGAATAGTAAGTCAATTTTCTTCCTTGTTACATTGGTTGGGAAAAGTAAGACTGTGATAGTCCAACTACACATTAATAAAAACGTCCATCCTGTTGGTCAAGGACACAGACAAATTGTCTTTCACTTACCGGAAGCTGTTGAAAAAGAATTGGAATCCTTACTCAAACACAATATCATTTAGCGTTCCACTCGGTCCAACTCCATGGGGTTCCCCCATAGTGGTAATACCCAAAATGGACAGTGAAGGAGCTGTGCACATCTGTGTGGACATCCGTCAATCGAACAAGGCAATTGAAAGAGAACAACACCTAGGTCCGCACATTGCTGACATGATAACACAAATAAACGGTGCAGAGATATACTTTTGCCTTGATCTGAATAAAGGATATCATCAGTTGGAACTCGAGGAGAATTGCAGGTACATTACAAACTTTTCTACACATGTTGGTCTGTTCCTTTACTAAAGTCTAATATTTGGTGTGTCTTTTGGTGTGTAATCAGCTGCTTAGCTATCCCAAGATATCATTCAACATCTCATACAGTCTATCATGATAGCTTTCAATTATAGTGATGACCGTTGATCCCTATAGATTGGATGTATGCGCGCGCACCCATACTACCCCAAGCGTGCAGTGTCTCCTTTGAAGTGCGAGCACACTTCACACGAGAGACCGTTTCACGCCGCTGCTTTCAAAATGCAAGCAGCATGAAAAACAGTCATTTGCTTGTTGAGTGGCAGCAGTGGCAGCAATCTCTTGAGAGCCTGGCCTACTCAACACTACTTGCGATGGCACTAGTCAAAGTTGGAAGTGGCCATCACAATAGTGTCAATATCAACAGATGAGGGTCAGATTGGTCACAAAACTCCTTCCGGGTTAGAGGGCCACTTCTGTCAAAATGCCGCACAGCAAAGATCTTGTGCTCCTAAAAGCTCCTCAGGTATGAACAGGGACCCAGGTGCCCTAAATGGCATTTGGCCTCAAACAGGAGGATCGCAATTTGTAGTACCTACATGCGATTACTAAGCCTGCAACATTTCTATTTTTGTTATCTTTCTTGATTTTACACGCCTTTCAGAATAGTATGAAAAGGCTGGGTTTCTTAAACTTATTTTTGCGGTTTTAAATAGCCTGACCAGAGGTCGTGGCACAGCAAAGTGACAACGTACCTAAAAGCGCCTCTGGTACGCATAGGGGCCGAAGTGCCCCAAATGATATTTGGCCTCAAACATGAGAACCACAATTTGTAGTGCCTACATGTGCTTCCTGCACTCTCTGATTACATGATGAAGGTAAAAATAGTGTTTGCCAGACCCACCAACACATGCGATTACAACGCGGTTGTTACAATGACCGTGTTGTTACAACAAAAGCCATTACATCGCAAGTTGTTTCTATGACTTGCTGTAGGGGGCGCACTAAACTAAGGAATAGTATAATTTACTATGCCAACGCCTTCCCTACTGTTGCATACGCTGGAGTTGGAATAGTAAATTATACTACTCCTAAGTCCAGAGGACCCCCCTACAGCAAGTCATAGAAATGACTTGCGATGTAATGGTTTGCGTTGTAACAACGCGGTCTTTGTAACAACCTCGTTGTAATCACATACAATGTAACATCGCATATTCTCGTTGATGAATACTCCCGTTTCCCATTGATAGAAGATCTCTCATCTATCACTCAAGAACGAGTCATTGAGAGATTAGACAGCAACTTCGCAAAATGTGGTGTTCCTACGATCTTAAAGTCTGACAATGGCCCACCTTTTAACAGTCGAGAATTCAGAGACCTTCTCGGTCATCTTAATGTGAAACATCAGAAGAGCATGCCTCTTTAGCCACAGGCCAATGGCCATGTCCAACTTTCATGAGTATACTCTTAAGAAAGCTGTCCAGCATGCTGTACTAGAAAGACTCGACCATAAGACGGTCTTACATTTGACTCTTTGAGCTTACCTTTGACCCCTCACTCGAGCACTAATGAAACCCCTCCAGCCTTGATGTTCAGGAGATCAATGACAACCAAGTTACCTCAATGAATCAACTGAAGATCATACTCTGAGGAAGAAACCCGGATTAAAATCTTGGATCATAAGAGGAAAATGAAGGCTACTGCTCACATGCGTCGACATGCAAACGACGCCAAGATCAAGTGCTTGTTCGTTGGCATAGAAAATGAAAGTCTGATGTTCCTTTAGATGCTGATCCATTTCATATTGTGACCAGCAAAGGACACATGGTGACTGCCCAATGACCTGGGAAGTCCATTATGTGAGATTCCTCGCATTTCTGACACGTGGCTCATCAGGCACTGATATCAATGTGGAGACTGGGTCTGAAAGGACAAGTGAAGATAATAGGCACTTTTCTCTAGGTTGCAGCTGTGGTGCACTGCGAAAACAGCCTAGCAGCATGGCATCCGGTGGTTCCTGGGTCACAGAGAGAATCAGTACTCCATTCCCTGCAGGTCAGTAGGGGCTTGATGTTGTTGGGCAAGCCACCCCTCCCCCCAGCAAGGATAGTCCTCACTGTATGGAGCTCTGCACTACGCTGCCACCTATGTAGCCCGCACGGCAATACCCCCTCCCTCCAATGGCATAACATAATAAATGTCCCACAAAGACGATAAATCTGAAAACCACCCCCTTATTTGATTTAGGATACCGGAATATGTTAATCCATTCCATCCTGTCTGGATGATATTGATATCAAAATCCAGTACTCACATTCCTTTACATACCATTCAGATTAAAAGACGCCTTTCTAGACCAGAGGCTTATTTATTGATAGAACCAGAATAATTTACTACTTACACTCACATAATTTAGTGAGGAACTGAGGTGAGGGGCACAGTTACTGAAAGGGGCTCCTGAATGTGTAGATAAACAGCCATATGCCATAATCATCAAATTCAACATAATGTATTGTTGTAACCACTGTAACTGCCCTAGAAAAACTTTGACATTGTATATTGTCCTGGGATTATGATAGTTTGAAGGACAGATGACTGTTTTGATTCTTTTTTGGATGAGGTAGCCTGATGTATAAGGAAACTGAAGTCTTTGTTGGAACTAGTGTTATTGACTCCACATTAAAGCCTCTTGTGGTTTATTACATCCACTGGAAACATAATGAAAACAGTTGCATATTGTGCCTCTGGAGTATATTTCCAATCTCCCAATGTCAGCCTAACTAAAACACAGAAATCTTTAAATAAGATTTTTTTTTATTGACTGGGAGCTTTCACTGCATTACTAACAGGGGCAAGTAGCAGGACTATGTTGTTTTCTGTGGAATGGAATGTGACATATGGAAAGGCGAGCCATCTGTTCCTTTAGCTCCTTTATCCAAAGGAGCAGTGAGCTCTACCGCACCGGATCCCCACCCTTCTAAACTGCGTTAAAAAGTGAATGATCTAGTCACTACAGGAAACATTGTACACAAGGTTTTGGCATTCTGTTGTTTGAGTGAAAAGAATGGCTGGTGTTTTTAGCAGTCTTGGAAACAGCCCGTGTCTACATCTCACAAGGTAGGGTAGAGCACAACCCAAAAAGACACTGGGCACACCATGTCACTGTGCGAAGACTTGGAATGCTCGAGGTGTCAGCCTGCTTCTCCTTTGTAAAAAAAAACACCCTGCTTAGGAAGTTGGGTGTAGAGATGACATGTGCAACTTTTATAGTTTTTAAGATCCACGTTGCAGTATAATTTGCAAAGACATTAATTGTTTAATTAAGAAAGAATTACATTTTTCGCTCATCCCTCCATTAGGAGGCATATACAAAAACAAGTGTCCGAATAACACTATTGAACAATTTTTTTTATCAAGGCACATTGTTAGAATGGTATTTCTGGTTGGCTAGTGTATGGACTTAAGACAGGCAGAACCCACCACTCCAGTCAGGGTAAGCTAGATAAACTAATGAGATAACCTGTGCTCACCCTCTGGTAGCTTGAAGCAGAGCAGGCAGGCTTATCACAAGAGGTAATGTGTAAAGTAGTTGTGATTCATCCACACACAGTAAAACACTGAATAGACCACACAAAGACGTGGAGTCCTAACATGGAGTTATAAAAATAACTCTTTGTATTAGCAGTAAAATACCGCCAAAACAATATAAATTTGATGCATAATTTTCAAGTTAGGACTTAGAATGCACACAGGTAAACACTGTGATTGCAATCCCAGGATAAAATGTTCATGTTATGAATTAGAATGCGTACAGGTAAACACAGTGCTACCACAATCACAGGTTGTAAGATAAAATGATGGCGATCCAAGCAGCGGATCATTTGGATGGGATTTCGCAGAGATTCCTGAGTAGGACAGTATTCAACAGGTACGTGAGTAAATGCTGCACTGATCTCTAGGGAGCGAATGGTGCAGGGGAGCTCTGCCACTCACGAGAATGTAGCGCGACTACATGAACCTTGTGGATCTGGCTGACAGAGCTCAGTACCTCACTGGGATGGAGCACTGAAGTCAGCAAGCCCAGGCCAGGACAGGGCTGAAGTAGATGCCAGGCGTTGGAGATGTCAGCGTTTAACACCCCGTGCTGCTCCTGGGACGGGACCGGACTGATGAGCCTCAGGAACTCGGATCATGGGGGCGCCCCTGGTCACCTGAGCAACACAACCCGTGATGGCCGCACTACAGGGGGGGCTGCAGCAGAGATGATAGAGATGATGATCGTCACAAAAAAACACATTGGAAGTTGCAGAGCTACTCTGAGTCTGGAGCACTGATGCTGGACAAAGTTGATGTGCTGTCTATGCAGTCAGGCAAAGTGTGAGTTGATGAATATAGCAAGCTGGCAATCCAGAATACTTAGCTTCAACTGTAGAGTTCAGCCACCAGTTTCACAGCGGCTATGAAGTCTGTAATGACCCTGAAACTTCATGAACAGGGAGCAAGCCAACAAGCCCTTGGAGAACACTTGAGTAAAGCACAGCAGTAGGCAGCGGACAGCAAGCCAGTAACACAAGGCAGGTAACAAAAAGTGCCAGTCCCTCCTGCAACACAGCACCCAGCAAGCAGCAGGCCAACACAGCAAAGCATTTAGCAACCTGGCAGTCCCACCTGACAGCACAGCAGTTCCTTCTGGTAATGTGTAGATGTAGATCCAGCTGGCTCCATATATCAGTAGAGGGTAAATCAGCCCTTTGTGTGAGGGCAGGAAACAACCTATTGAAATGTAAGTGTGAGGCACCTCTCCCTCTACCTACCCAGGAAGACTATCAATATGCAGATGAATGCAGATATATCCCCAGTTACACCCAGCCCTTCCTGTGTTGTGGCTGTCTAGAAAGAGTGCACAAAGTGTAGCTGTCACCGAGCAGAGACGTGTATTGGAGACCGGCTATAAAGCACAAGAAGTTATAAGCACAGAGAAATGCTGACTTTTGAAAGTGGCATTTTTAAAATAGTAAAGGGAAATCCAACTTCACCAGTAAGTAGGATTTATCGCTCTCATTTCAAATATACCAAACATGGCAACACCACTCCTTTCTGATCAGGATTTACCACTTAAAAGTATGTAAGATAATTCCCAATGCTAGTTAAAAATGAAATAGACTATTTGTCACTACTGGGACATGCAAAATCTAAAGATACATGTCCTACCTTTTACTTACATAGCACCATGCACAGAAGGCTAACTGGGCCTACCTTAGGGTGACCTATGTGTAATAAAAGGCCCTGCTGAGACAGGTTTAAAAGGCTACTTCTGTGGGGTGCACAATCAGTGCTGCAGGCCCACTAGTAGCATTTAATGTGCAGGCCTTGAGTACATGGTATATCACTTTACAAGGGACTTATAAGGAAATAAAATATGCCAAACAGGAGTAAATTAATCATTCAATGTTTAGAGGAGAGAGCATGTGCACTTTAGCATTGGCCATCAGCAGTGGTAAAGTGCCCAGAGTCCTAAACCCAACAAAAACAAGACCAGAAAACTAGGAGTCAGAAAGCAAAAAGTTTAGGGATAACCCTGCAGAAAGGGCCATTTTCAACCCGCATCAAGATAACTGGATTGAGTCGTAGTCCACCGTGGAGTGTTCATATAATAAAGGCTCTTCTCTTTAATCAAATGTTATCTGCTTATAACCTTGACTTCCCGGAAGTATGTTGATGAGTATCATAACGATCAACCTGGACAACTTAGCCACTGATTGATCCAGAGACACGGTGAAGCATGAGGGCTACAGTTCTGCTCATTGTTCCTCGTTATGTGGAGATTTGCAGACACCAGGTTACTGACTTCAAGGAGTGCTGAACCTGCATAGACAGCGTACATACATGCAAAGACACACAGAGGTTTGCAGTCGAAAGAGTCCACCAGAGCAGGAACCCACCTTATATTTCTCTGCCCACTTTTCTAAAGTGTCATGAGTTCATGATGTGCGTTCATACACGTTAAAAAGCCCAACATAAAGGTGCCACAGTGTTTATTTGTATTTTAGGTAACAATACTGCCCCTTTGCCTACTAAATTTGCACACCTCGTCAGTAGTGCAGAAATCAGTGGAAGGAAGGTCCAGACACCTCCCTGCTCGTGCGTTGTGTGTGCCAGTGTTGTCAGCCCAGCAAGTCACCACTTTCAATGGGATACAGGTTATTTGGACTCAGAGCAGACTGCAGCACAGAAGTCACAACTTGGGTCATCTATCCTAATAAAAGCTACACACCCTGCTTTAATTCTTTCACCTCTGGACTTTGGCAACACCACTCTAGAAGGCATGCGTCAATCATATCAGGCTCTCCCTTCGACAGATAGACTCATTACTTCAACAAGAAATTCTTCCAGTCACCCAATACTTATACAACTGCTCTGGCTTTCCATTGAGATGAGCAGGTACAAACCATTCTGTCCTTTTTACAAGGTTATTCACCTACAAGCATACCTCACCAGCTGCTGAGCAAACCTGGAGGGCAGTGGTGGCTCCTCCGCTAAGGCGGAGGAGCGTAGCCCCACTGCTTTTTAACAGTCTAAGAAAAAATAGAATTATAATGACTCAAGGTTTTTATAAAAAAAAAATTCTGGTTGCGGACATGGCAGATTAGCGAGGTGGGCGGGGCCTCTCTGTTGAAAGAGCAGGGGAGGGGAGGAGTGGTTTTCACCCCCTACATGCCCATGAATGTTTGGCCGGCTGTCTTGGGTCGGCCAAATATTCAGGCACACATAGCACGTTCTCCATCTAGGCTGCCTTGCAGCCTGGGTGGAGAACATGCCCAGGCCCCCAGTCCCAGTCTGAGCGCCGGACCACGGCGCTTATACCAATCACAACCCTACATTGCAGCATCGTGTTTGGCTCTGGGGAACCTGGGTGCTTCCTGGGTTCTTCCTATTCCGGCTGGAGGAAGGAGTGGAGAGACTGGGCAATGGAGATAGGAGGTACGTTTTATTTTATTTTTATTTACCGCCCGTCACCCTCACCTCCTCTCCCCTCCACCCCCAGCAGTGCCGTCGGCCACTGCCCTCCTCCCTGTCAGGTTGTCAGAAAAACAAGCACCTAACCTCTTCTCAGCAGCCAGTGGGGACGATAGCCTTTAGAGGAGCCTCCCTACTCTCCAGAGCGCAACTTCTCACAGTGTAGTAAACACAACTATGGAAAACAGCACCCTGGGGAAAAGAGAAGGGGATAAAATAACAAAGTGTACTGCCGGGAATGCTTGCTTCCTAAGTCTGGTCTAGGTGTCTGTATTTCTCCTTTTATGTAAAGCACCGCATAAAGAAATAAGAGAGAGGGAAATAAAGGTGAAATGACCAACCGTCTAACCCCATACAGAGTCAGTCAACAATTACAAACACATAAATCACTCACAAGGAGCCCAGCAGCAGTTGTCATGAAATAATAGGCTTAATTTCCTTCAGATATTGAAGACATGCAGGTCACTAAAGAATCAGGGACCTCAAAAATAGAGCGTAAAATAAGAACAGCAGATAACCAAGGAGAGGTTCAGTCAAGCTGTTAACATCACCGCTAGCGTTTGTAAGTCACAAAGAAACTGAGGTCCCAAGCTGCTTTCAATTAGTGCCACGGTAAAGTCATTCAACAGCACCCTCGCGGATTGGGGCTTTGCGGGGGGTGGCCGACCGGAGGGAGGCTCGCCCCCCCGGGGAAGTTTGGGTCCCCGGGAGGAAGGGGGGGGGACATTGACTGGGGGACAGGAAGGAGGTTTGGGCTGGTTGGGCTCCTTGGGCTGGTTGGGCTCCTTTTGGGCTTGGAGGGTATAATTACGGCCATTTTGGGTCACTGGGCACCATTTTGGTGACAGTGACCCAGCAGCCGAGCTTAGGAAGTTGTTGTCTTAGGTAGTTGTTGTGGTAGTTTATTGTGGTTGTAGCTTGGAAGGGTGTAGTTTAGGCTTTCAGAGCGGGCGTGTTGGTCAGGCTGAGGAGCGCGGAGGGGCTGAGTGGCAGTGCGGCGGTGATCCGATTGAACCGGTTGTGGGACGCAGGAGCGGCGGTAGCGGCAAGAGATGGCGGAGTCAGCGGTCGCGGACCCTCGCGTGCGGGAGGCGTTGCGCCTCTTGGGAGAGGCGGGCAGGATGGACCTGCTGAAGGGAGAAGTGCGGGTAAGGCCCTCGCGGCGCGCTGCGGACGGCGCCGTGGCAGCAGTGGTGGCCTGTGAGCCACCATGAGCGTGGAGGGAGGAGGGAGGAGGGAGCGGGGAGGGGTAGGGGCGGGATGCGCAGTGGCGGTCGGCGGGCGGCTGGGGCGCCGGGGAAGGCACAGAGGCCGAAGAAGGGACGTGGGGGCGCGAAGAAGGCGCCGCTAGTGTTTGTCGAGGGGGCGGGCAGTGGGGGCGACAGACATGACACGTGAGGGAGGCACTGGGAGGGTTGGGGGGAGGCGATGCGAGGAGAAGTGCGGGGGGCACGCAGGAGAAGCGGAGGAGTGCACGGCTAGAGGTTTTGGCGGGGGGAAGGGGGGCAGGAGCCCCGGGTGCAGGATGGGGGGGTGCGGGGAGGGGGTACTGGGGGTGTGCAGACTGGACAGGGTGGGGCGAGTGGGGGGGGGCCGAGGGGGGGTTGCCTGGTTCACGGGAGGGAGGGAGTGGGGGGGTGGGAGGAGAGGGAGCGATGCAGGGTGTGGGCGGGGGAGAGGGGTCCGGGGGTCAGTTGGAGGCGGGGGGGACTCTCCGCTGCTGATTGAGGAGTCGGAGGGGGAGGGGGAAGGGGGGGCAGGGGGGAGAGGGGAGGAGAGCGACTTGGACTGGGGATCCTCATCAGAGGGAGAGGGCGACATGGTTGGGCCCAGCAGACCGGTGTCGCCTCGGGGCGGGCGGGGGGACGGAGGGAGGAGGGGGGTGAGGCGAGGGTGGGCGGGGAGCGGGGGAGGGGTGGGGCAGGCCTGAGGGGAGCGGCTGGGAATTGGGGAAGGGGAGGGTGTGGCGAGTGGAGTCGAGGGGGTGGGGCGGCCCGGGGGTAGCCAGGGTGGATCGTGGGGGTGCGGGGCGTGCAGGGGTTGGGGGTGGGCGCAGGGGGGGCGCTGGGGGGAAGAGGGGTGGGGGGGGGGTCCGGCGTGACGGGGGCATTCGGCGGCTTGGGGAAGGGGCGCGCCAGGAGGTTGGGGGGTGAGTTTTCCTCAGCATGCTGGACTTCCCCAAATTTTTCTTGGCAGGAGCAGTTGGCAGGGGGCTCGGGTGAGCAGCATGCGGCTCCGACCCGCCGAGAGGATGGGCCGGCTCTGCCTTTTACGGGTGGTCGCGCTCCAACGAGGGACCATGTGCGTGAGGACAATGGATGGCAGGGCCATAGGTCTCCGCCGCCCCCCTCCCGATGGGTCGGAACGGCCACCGGGGACTGGGGATCCTCATCAGAGGGAGAGGGGGACATGGTTGGGCCCAGCAGACTGGGGGCGGGCGGGGGGACAGAGGGAGGAGGGGGGGTGAGGCGAGGGTGGGCGGGGAGCGGGGGAGGGGTGGGGCAGGCCCGAGGGGAGCGGCTGGGGAAGGGGAGGGTGCGGCGAGTGGAGTCGAGGGGTTGGGGGGGCCCTGGGGTAGCCAGGGTGGATCGTGGGGGTGCGGGGCGTGCGGGGGGTTGGGGGTGGTCGCAGGTGGGGCGCGGGGTGGGGCTGGGGGGAAGAGGGGTGGGGGGGTGTCCGGCGCGACGGGGGGGCATTTGGCGGCTTGGGGGAGGGGCGCGCCAGGAGGTTGGGGGGTGAGTTTTCCTCGGCATGCTGGACTTCCCCAAATTTTTCTTGGCAGGAGCAGTTGGCAGGGGGCTCGGGTGAGCAGCATGCGGCTCCGACCCGCCGAGAGGATGGGCCGGCTCTGCCTTTTACGGGCGGTCGCGCTCCAACGAGGGACCATGTGCGTGAGGACAATGGATGGCAGGGCCATAGGTCTCCGCCGCCCACCTCCCGATGGGTCGGTACGGCCACCGGGGGACGGGGTTGGAGCGACAATGTGTATGGACACTCGGATTACCAAGCGGAGAGGGGGAGAAGGGACAATGTGGACCTGGGGGAATTGATGACAGCGTGCAGGGACAAGGCTGGTTTGAGCAGGGTGAGCACTGGTCGGGCGAAGCAGTGGGGGGTCAGTGTAGGTGACGGGGAGATGGAGTCGGAGGAGGAAGGAGAGTTGCGGGAGGGGGAGGGGGAAACGAGTAATGCTGTTGAAAGTATCTTACAGGTATGCCCCCGGCAGTTGGTGCCGCGAGTGACGGCCCCCCAAACGGAGCTGGTTAGGTGGCAGGATCCGGTGCGGACGCCAGCCTTGACGCCAGGTAAGGCCGGTACACGGTTGGGGAGTGGCTTGGACGGGCCTCATGGAGGTCAGGTGATCGGAGAGATGGATGGTGGAGGCACGAGGGGGTGTGGCCAGGTGTCTGTGGGTACGGATGCGGAGGAAGGGGATTTGGTGCGATTGGTGAAGGGCAGGTATGTGGTGGATGCGGGGGTAGGTACGGGGACGGGGGGGCTGCGGGTGAGGCGGCAACGGCGAGCGCGGGGACGGGAGACGCGGCGCAGTCGGCGGGGTCGGCATCTGGCATCGGGGCAAAGGAGAGTTGCGTTGTGCCGGTCAGGAGGATGCCGTACATGGGGGTGGCAAAACCTTTGGGGGCGCACTTGTCACTGGCGACTAAAGAAAAGATTTGGAAAGGGGAATATGTGGAGATCTTAAAATTACAGCACAGGGAGTTGATGGCTAAGGAAGGTTTGAAGGAAGAGGAACAGGAGTTGGCTAGGCGCCCCAAGGTGCCCGTAACCATTGAGAACTGGTCGGCGGCTTTCTTGATATACGCCAGTGTATATTGCGAGAAGTATCCGGACAGGTCGGTTGCGTTGTTTAAATATATGGATGTAGTGCGACGGGCGCAGGTGACATACGGCGGTTACGCGTGGTCGCATTACGAAGAGGAGTTCCGAGCGAGTATGGCATCGGACCCCGAGGCAAAGTGGGGGGAACTGGACGCGGACCTGTATCAACAGACGATGAGTGGCGCAAAGTTTGGCCGCACCATCTACACGGCCAGTGGGCTTCCGCTGGCGGCGCCACCCTTTACGGCCCGTCCCACCCGGGGTGGGGTGGGGTCGGGGGAAACAGGAAGTGCGAATAGCGTCGGGGCCTGCTGGGACTTCAACAGGGGGTCCTGTCTCCGGCAGGTGTGCCGTTTCCGGCACGAATGCTCTAAGTGCGGGAGGAGACACCCAGTGGTGCGCTGCTGGGGGCTTGGGGGAGGGCCCCCACAGGGACAGCAGCCGGCCGCGGCTTCCTTTGGCGGGAGGGGGGATGGAAGAGGGGGGAGCGGTGCCTTGGGAATAGGCTCATACGCCGGTTAGGCTGGACAGGCTCGAGCCGCTGTTGGCGGCTTATCCGCGGGCGGATGATGCGGCCGTGCTGCGTCGGGGTTTCAGGGAGGGTTTTCGGCTGGGGTATGAGGGTCCCAGGATTGCTCGGTGGGCGGAGAATCTGAAATCCGTGAACGCGCACAAAGGTATCGTCCGGGAGAAGCTTTTCAAGGAAGTGAGGGAGGGGCGGATGGTGGGCCCCTTTCAGAAGCCGCCCCTGCCGGACTTGATCATTTCACTGATTGGGGGTGGTCCTGAAGAAGGAGCCGGGTCAGTTTCGGTTGATTCAGCATTTGTCTTGGCCAGAAGGCACGTCGGTGAATGACTACATTTCGGCGGAGTTGGCGTCGGTGTCCTACTCGTCCGTGGACGTTGCGAGAAGGCTGGTGTCGGCGGCGGGGCGGGGTGCGCTCATGGCAAAATTTGACGTGAAATCTGCGTTTCGGCTGTTGCCAGTACATCCAGCGGATCATCAGCTGCTGGGGATACAGTTGGATGGCCTCATTTTCGTGGATAGAGCGCTCCCTATGGGGTGCTCGGTGTCATGTGCACTGTTCCTTCTTGCAGTGGGCTTTTTCCTGGCGCACAGGCTCTGAGGCGGTGACGCACTATCTGGACGACTTCTTCCTGGTGGGTCGGCCCGGTTCGACGGACTGCCAGCGGCGACTGGACAGTTTTACGGACTTGATGGGTTACCTAGGGGTGCCCCTGGCGCCGGAGCAGACTCAGGGTCCCAGCACGGTGCTGTCCTTTCTCGGGATAGAGCTCGACTCTGCGGCCATGGAAGCAGGCCTGCCGGAGGATAAGCGGGTGGTGATGATGGACTTGGTGACAGGCATGCTGGGAAGGAGGAAGGTGAAGGTGCGGGAGGTGCAGGTGTTGCATCTGAATTTTGCGTGCCGGGTCGTGCGGGCGGGGCAGACGTTTTGTCGCCGGCTGGGTCTGGCTTTGTCCGGTATGACGTTACCACACCATCACGTGCGTCTCTCCGCAGGGGTCGAGAGAGGATTTGAGCATGTGGCTGGCATTTCTGGAGCGTTTCAATGGAGTGCCCATGGCGCCGCCGGAGTATTGGCAGTGGGATGTCACTATGTCGTTGGACGCGGCGGGTGTAGGTGGCTTCGGGCTGTACTGGGCAGGGAGATGGTGCGCGGAGCAGTGGCAGGCGGGGGGAAGGAGCATTGCGTTCTTGGAGCTTTTCCCGTTGGTGGTGGCGGTGACGGTGTGGGCGCAGGAGTTGGCACACAAGCGAGTTGTGTTCAAGGTGGACAACATGTCGGTGGTGCAGGTGGTGAACAGGCAGTCCGCGAGGGAGGCCCAAGTGCTGAAGTTGAGGCGCGTTTTTGTTTTGAAGTGTCCGGAACATGATATTCTGTTTCAAGCCCAGCATGTACCGGGGGTGGACAATGACATTGCGGATGCTTTGTCTCGTTCACAGTGGCAGAGGTTCCATGGGCTAGCCACGAAGACGGACGCAGTCAAGACGGAGGTGCCGGAGGAGCTTTGGACGGTGGGAGAGCGCGGGTCGTTCAGCTGGTGAAGACGTCGGTGGCAGCGTCCACATGGAGGGCTTATGAGAAGGCTTGGTTGGAGTTCCTACATTCGGGTGCGGTAAGGCGGCGAGGCAGGTGGCGTCGGGAGGAGCAGGTGGTGTGGTACATGCTCGGCCTGATGGACAAAGGACAGGCGAGGGTGACGATTGCGGGGAAGTTGGCTGGGGTGGCGTTCATGGGGAAGCTCTGGTGGGGTTATGCGCCTTCGGCGGGGGAGTTGGGGAGTAGGCTGTTGGAAGGCTGGGAGAGAGAGAAGGGGGCGCGTGTGCGGCGGCGCCAGGCAATTACAGAGTTGATGTTGGAGGGCTTGGTGCGCCTATTGCCGGGGGTGTGCAGGGATCAGGCGGAAACGGTGTTGTTTTCAACATTAATGTCATGGATGTTTTTTGGTGCCTTCCGGGTATCGGAGCTGGTGAGGTTGCGTGGGGGGACGGGGGTGTGTTGGTCAGAGGTGGAGTTGCGGGGCCGGGAGGTAGCGGTGCCTTTGCGGCGGTCTAAGACGGATCAGTGCGGAGACGGCACTTGGGTGGTACTGGGTCCTGGGGGGTCAGAGGCAGTCTGTCCGGCAGAATGGGGGAGACGGCTTGCGGAAGGGCGTTATCAGGACGGGGCGGAGGTGTTTGGCCGGCAGGAGGACGGGCGAGTGACGGCGGCTCAGCTGCTATGGGTCCTGTGGCACGCCCTACGGTCTATGGGTGAGGATCCAAAGGAATTTGGGACACATTCCTTTCGCATCGGTGCGGCGACGGAGGCGGCGCGACGGGGATGGGGTACGAAGGAGATAAAGCGGCTGGGGCGATGGAAGTCGGACTGCTATAGGAAGCACGCCAGGATGCGGGGTGGAGGGGTGGAGTGAAGTTGACGTGTTTGGCCCATTGCTTACATATGTATCTTTGCAGGTGTGGTGGCGGGGCCGACGGCGGCAGCAATGAGCATTTACGTGGTGGGCCATTCCTTTGTTAAGAGAGCGGAGAGTGCCAAATGGGAAAAACACAGGAACCTCAATCTGGAGTTGGATGAACAGTTGTTTAGGTGCCATTGGCGGGGAAAAGGGGGTATGCGTTGGCACGAGTTGGTGCCGGTTTTAAACAATGTGGTGCGGGGGGGGTCTGTCCAGATGTGGTAGTCATACATTTGGGTGAAAACGATTTGGTGCAGTGTAAGGGACTGGCGCTGGTGAAGCAAATGAAAAGGGACTTGAGGGAGATCAGGAGGCAGTGGGCAGGGTGCTACGTCGGTGCACAGACATAATATCGACTCCACAATATCGAATGGACAAAATATTGAGTTTTAAATATCGTTTGGAGAAAATATCGACAGGACAGAATATCGACAGCCAAAATATCGTTTTTAAGGTAAGTGAAGTAATATCGACTGTAAATAATATCGAAAGTAAAAAATATCTTTTTTTATATAATATGTAATTATTTATAGTGTTTTTATGTTATAATATGTGTGAAAAGTGTCATTTTATGTTATAATTATTTTTAATTAATGATTTTTTTTAAATTATTGTGTAATTTTATTCTGTAGCGGGTTGTGGGTTTATAGGGGAATAGGGTGGGAAGTAATTTAATTATAATTAATTAAATATGTAAATTTATTAATTGGTAGTAATAATTAATTAATTGGTAATTAAATATTATATGTTAATTATTTAAAATGTAATTGGTGATTAATTTAATTTAATTGATTAATTGCTAATTATGTAAATTAAAATGATGTATTTCCTGTAGCGGGTTGTGGGTTTATAGGGGAATAGGGTGGGAAGTAATTTAATTATTATTTATTAAATATGTAAATGTATTAATTGGTAGTAATATTTAATTAATTGGTAATTAAATACTATTTGTTAATTAATTAAAATGTAATTGGTAATTAATTTAATTTAATTGATTAATTGCTAATTATGTTAAATTAAAGGGGTATTTTTAGGGTTCAGGGTCAGTTTTTAGTTTTTGGGTAAAGGGGTATTTTTAGGGTTCAGGGTCAGTTTTTAGTTTTTGGGTAAAGGGGTACTTTTAGGGTTCAGGGTCAGTTTTTAGTTTTTGGGTAAAGGGGTATTTTTAGGGTTCAGGGTCAGTTTTTAGTTTTTGGGTAAAGGGGTATTTTTAGGGTTCAGGGTCAGTTTTTAGTTTTTGGGTAAAGGGGTATTTTTAGGGTTCAGGGTCAGTTTTTAGTTTTTGGGTAAAGGGGTATTTTAAGGGTTCAGGGTCAGTTTTTAGTTTTTGGGTAAAGGGGTATTTTTAGGGTTCAGGGTCAGTTTTTAGTTTTTGGGTAAAGGGGTATTTTAAGGGTTCAGGGTCAGTTTTTAGTTTTTGGGTAAAGGGGTATTTTTAGGGTTCAGGGTCAGTTTTTAGTTTTTGGGCAAAGGGGTATTTTTAGGGTTCAGGGTCAGTTTTTAGTTTTTGGGTAAAGGGGTATTTTAAGGGTTCAGGGTCAGTTTTTAGTTTTTGGGTAAAGGGGTATTTTTAGGGTTCAGGGTCAGTTTTTAGTTTTTGGGTAAAGGGGTATTTTTAGGGTTCAGGGTCAGTTTTGGGTTTTTGGGTAAAGGGTTTTTTTAGGGTTCAGGGTCAGTTTTGGGTTTTTGGGTAAAGGGTTTTTTAGGGTTCAGGGTCAGTTTTGGGGTACAGGGGTACAGGGGTACAGTGTAAAAATAAAGTAAAATTAAATTTACATTAATGTAATTTTATGAAATTAAATTAAATTATATTTAAATAATTTTAAATAATTTAAATTAAAAAAAAATATTATATACTTACCAATACTTACGTTGTAATGGTAGTGCGTTGTAAAAGTTGCGTTGTAACGTCATATATCCACTGTTGCACTCTTTGCAGTGGGAATAGTAATTTTTACTCTTTTGTATTTGTACGTTAATAATATTGGCTATTATTTAATTAAATTTTGTTACTATATATATATATGTTTTAAGAAATATGATTAAAAAAATATTATTTTTTTACTTTCATTAATTATTTAATTATTAAAAGTTATTTTAAGTATTGTTAATTATATTTTAGTAATTAATTTTTTATATTAATGTAATTAAACATTGTTTTTATTAAAGTCGATATTTTTTACAACTATATTTTTGTACACGATATTTTGTACTCGATATTTTTGTACTTACCTGTTTGTACATACAAACTCGATATTTTGGTTGTAGATATTTTCTCGTCGATATTTTGGGTAGTCGATATTTTGGTAGTCGATATTATTTCAGTGATCCTGCTACGTCATCTGGTCAGAATTTATTCCTAGACGGTGCTGGAGAGGGGCAGAGAGGCCGGCGGCCATTGACAGGACACGGAGGAAAATCAACAGGGAGATGAGGGTTTTTTGGGAGAAAGAAGGCGTGGGTAGGATGGAGCATCCGGAGTTGAGATATGGGGCAGTATATTTCTTCAGGGAGGATGGCGTGCATTTGTCAAGGTACGGGATGGAGCTATATATCGTGCAGATGAAGGAGGCAGTGGATCGGGCGGTGGGGGTGCGCAGGTATCCGAAGGTGCAGGGGCCCTAGGGGGGGTCGAAAGCTGTTTGGGGCTTTCGAGTGGCGCTTTTCCTAGTTAGGGGGGGGTAGGATAGGAGGAATGAGGTTTCATGGACAGAGGGTGAGGGAGTGTACAGTGGCAGGAGTTTTAAAACAGTTGAGGCAGGCGTTGGGGTAATTGGTAAATATGTATATGTTGTTGCGGGGGAAGTTTTAGGGCTGGGGGTGGGGGTTGAGCAGGTATGTGTTAATTAGTTAGGACAAGTTTTGTACGGCAAAGGCCAAGGATGTGGTTTGTTAAGATGCACCTGTTCCCAATAAAGCGGCCTTTATCACACCTTAAATTGTCTCCGGTCGGTTTTCCCCCTACCCGTCTCCCGATGGGCCCCGAAACCACTGAGCCGCGGTAGGATGTGCCAGAAGGACGCGCTGTGTATTACACCAGCGCGATTCAAATACTGAGAAGAAGCGCTTCTTCCAAAGAAAAACAAAATCGCACACGCAACCTGAAAATGTTCTCGCTCGAAAATAGATCCCGAGTGAGTCACCTGAGAGCCTCTCAAGCAGAAAAGCCCCGGACCGCACACAAACTAAAACAGAATGCAGCGTTTTCCAAATTCCTCCGGCGGGAAGGAAAGCATCGGCTCACTAAGGGGAACTCGAGATGGATTGTCAAGCACTCTCCCACTGTGGAGAAGGTGCTTATAAGGAGGCGTTCATGTTAACGGTTGCATTGTTTGTCATGGCCAGGTCCCGCCGCCTTCTGGGAGTTGTAGTGCAGCGGGTTCCTATTCCTTTTATGCCAATGCCCATGCACACAGGTGGACCTGCTGGGGTGTATGTGTAGCGGGGTGTGCTCTGTACAGCGTAGAATCGCTACCCCCTCCCCCCCAGCTCAAAATCATTCAAAGGAGCAGTAAAGAGCTGATAGAACACTCTGCCTGTCAATCTGTGCCTTCAACCCACTCTCCTTTTAGTAAGCTGGTAAAAACACATCTTCTTTCACAGTCACCTAAACCGAAGTTGATGTTTCTATGGTTTGCCTTATAATATTATTAACTATTTCTGCTTATATTTGCTCTGTGTTCTCTGTAAAGCTCACTGATACAGTGCTACAGAAAAAAATTAGTATATAATGGGAGCAGAGCCTTCAAGATAACTGCCCCTTCTTCAGTCGCCTCCCTCAGGTGTTTCACATGCCTTTGAGGCTCAGCCTCATAGCAGTCCATACTGGAGCATCTAGGGTGGAGTTTATTGGTGGTGTGGCCAGTGCCCGACCATCTTTTGTCAGTCAAAAAGAAGAGTTGACAGATAGCAATAGCTGAAGGATAATAGAGCAGGGGATTATGGATGCAATATTAAAGCGAGAGTTACTGGATTTGCTCAGTTGTCCAGCTCGTGACCTCCTGGATGACGCAGGTCATGCATTTATTGCTACCTTTTGTTGATGTATGGTGCATGCTTGTTAATGTTGAAGTAACACAAATCTGTTATACAATCCAAAATACTGACAGCAGTGGTGTAACAAAAGCTTAGGGCTCCTCAGCAAGTTACAGTGAAGGCCCCCCAAATACAATCAACTTCCCACCCGTTGTGTTAAAGTACATGACTCCTGCAACCCGCCCCTAAAATATCAGCAGCAGTTTCAGTGAAACATGCCCATGGTGACAGAAATGCATACCACATTGCAGAGATTTAGAAAGTGGGGGTTATCAGCCAAGTGTGTATGTCTGTCGCTTCGCAAAAACCTAAATCAATGCTGTCTCTAAGAAAAGAGCTTTCAAAGAGTTATTTTGTAAGGGTTGTCGAGACGCAAATTTAATCAATTTATGCTGCCTAAGAGTAGCAGACAAAATCACTAAACCCACAGTTATGCAACATCAGTCAAGGCTCACTTCTTTGGGCATGGAACATTATTTATATTTCGTTCCAAGTGGCTATGACAGAATGCTTCTGACAAGATTCAGATTGGGCACTGTTCACAGACTAGCGACAACACCCAAAATGAAAGACTGGTCAAGACTCCTACTACTGTGCCCGTGTGACTCCCATTCAGAGCAGTCCACTATCCACCAAATTCTTTTTCGTAAGCTGTTCTCAGAATTAAGGAAAGTTTGGCTACAGCCTCTTTTAAGACAGCAAGGCCTTAGGCAATGCCGTCCAGCGCTTGTTTGTCTACAACTATTAGAGAATGAGCATGTGGCCTGGATGGTATCGAAGTTCTTGAAAAAAGTCCTTTGGCTAAGGAAAAGTATGTAAATTGAGGTTTTGGAGGCCTCCCATTAGGCGGTGAAGGTTATCTGTTATGCGTTACTATTTTATAAGGTGTAAACTTTCAATGTTATGTGAATTTGGTATTTTATCGCTCTTTTTTAATCTATGGATTTAAAAAAATGTTTTTTAACTTTACATCTACTGTACATGTTTTGTGCTTTTATGAGCTTAGTATTGAATTGAATTGAAATCAATTTAACAATAAATGAACACTAAACAGTCACCATCATTATCACCACCCCTGGATTTTGAAATATATACATATAGGTCTACCCTCCGCATCAATTGGTCAATTCAAGTGTCATTCATGTTTGATTCTGCCCACTACAGCCTACTGCATGATGTAATAGCTCAGCCCACTTAATCCATTGGGTGTCTTGCACTGTGGCAGTTTGCATTTTTCCTTGTCACGTACACAACTAACTGAAATGAAGTATACTTCAAGGCCAGGTCTAGTGCAGGAAGGCTGTGTTTATATTTATTTACATATTGTATATGTTTGAAAAATAATAATAATAAATTGCATACTTGCCAAAGTCAGACCTATTGGTGATACCAATGCTTGTTCTTACTTGTATTTGGGCACATGACACTCTTGCGGTACCATAGGAAAAGACAAGCATGGGAGTAGAGAACCAGAGACTGGGAAGTGGAGTTTCATAAAGAGTGGACTCCCTCACCAACACACACAGTGGGTGCTGTGATCCTGCTAGAACTCACCTTGGCACTGGGCAGCAACATCACTCTCATGTTGTGCCTTCATGCCCCAAGAAGAGTTGAAGAGATGCCACAACCAGTAATCTGTTACAGCATTTTGACAACATTGAGACATTCTTGATGCACATGAACAGTTCTACCTGCTCTACCTCCTTCTGGAGACAAGCAGTAGGTGTGCGAGAGTTTCACCTGTACTCCCACAATAACCTTGCAGGAAAGCAGGAGGGGAATGAGCAATAACGAGTCCTTTACATGTCTCTTTTATCTTGTTGCAGTTGCTGTGCGTTCAAAGACTGTGTTGAAATGTCAGGCATAGACTTCTAAAATATTGCTGCTTATTCTTGTAACGAGGAGACTGTGGTTTACTTTTCTTTTCTTTCCTCTAACTGCAAGGCAAGGGAATTGTATCATGCAAGCAGGAGTTATTGGGACCAAGTTGACCCTGAACACTCCTGATATCCCATGGCATGACCTTCTTTCGCTCCTGAGTAATTGGGCTAAGTACTACCTCTTTCAGCACTTGACTCTCAGTGGTAGTGCAGGTCAAGAAGTCCAGGGTTCTACAAGAGTGAGGTAGGTGTGGAGCATACAAAGACTCAAGTCTCAAAGTACGCACAGTATCAGCAAAAAACGTGTTTTGACGAAAAAGGGAGTATTTTAATGTGATCACACAAAGCATAGCATTCACCCACTAAATAACAGCACCTTAAGGTCAGCATGCTAGTGCCTTCCCTGACAGAATTCTTGAGTACATCTGTCCCATCTAGTAGGTTATTCCTCATTCTATATTAAAGGTAACTGCCATATGGAGCCCACACTTGTCCCCACTCAACTAAGTTTATGTCTCACCTTTTAGAGTCAATACTGTCAGCATAATAGGTTCTACTTTTGAGCAAGTCCCCAGCAGACAGTCTTGCCCGACCCAATGAATGTCTAATCCTGGGAGGACAGGGGTGCTCCTTTGTGATTCCCAGTCCAATGCTCAGGGTACATGACCTCCTGCGATCATTCCTTGATGATGTGTCTGCCTCCTCAGTCTTTGAATGGCCCGCGTCAGTGCCGGACAATATCGCATAGATACTGCACCAATCCCTAAGTGTTCCTCCTGGCTTCCACTTCACAACGATCCAGGGCAATGTCCCTTACTCTGGGCCCCCCTCCTCCTGGTCACAAGTGAGGTCACCGACCTCGGTCCACATCTGGGATACAGTTTGGCTTCATAGTGGCCCCCGTCCTAGTGACACCCAGCAAGAAGACTAGCAGAAGCTGGTCCCTAGCCCTGGTTCCAGTAGCTAAAGGTTTGATAATCTTATTTCACATGATGAACAGTGTTGTTGAACAATTTGTGGGTCTTATGCTCCCAACTTTATATTCCAACTCCAGACACAAATGTGGTTTATTGTCAGATCATCTGAAATTCAGGTTGAGTGTGTCAGCTCCTTTGGAGTTCTCTCTCCTCTGCACTGCCCTTTGTCAAAGGAACAGTCTGCCAGAGCTCAAATTCTGACTGACCACAACACATGCCAAGGGAGCAACCAGAGATAACACCTGGATGCCACCCTCCACTTAAATAGCCTCATTCAGGTTCGAATGCCTAAGCCCTCCTCGTTATCATGACTTCTGGTCCACAGTGACAACCTTATGAATCCTACCACTTCCATGACAATGAGCTCAGGCCCCACTGGCGAGTACCTCGTCCTGGAAACAGAGACTTCTGATGTGCACAGAGGATGCTCTGCTCCCCTTCTTTCAATGTTTGCTCCAACTTCTGTCACCAAGAATGTCAGCAATATACATCTCATGTCTACAGGTTGCAGATCTCACCTCTCCTAGCCTCTCTAGGCCCTGTGTTCCAAAAATGAAAACACAGGCCTCCTTGTTATGTGCCATGTATAGACACACACATCGTTGCATGCACATGCAAATATCATACGCTGTCTGGCGCTGCACACAATCAATGCAGGCAAAGAGTGCCTTAAGTACACAGACACTGAAATTATATGAGGGGGCCTGTAGGAACCATGATACAGGTAAACTGCCCTGCTCACATTACTGATCACTATGAAACACAAGACAGGTATGCTGCCACTACTGCACTCATGTCACATAACTCCTTCCTGTTAAGGGGAATAACGATCACCGTCTCAAGGGTAGAGCTTGGGGTGCTCCTCCCAGTCCAGCAAGACAGTATTTCCATGAGACCGGCCCAGGTTACTGAGCACATGCATGATCCATGTCCATCATTACCAGGGTCCAGATATCCCTGCAGCTAAGGGCACTCAAGGCAGGGGTGCACGTCCATCACCATGCAGGAGACTTTCCAGTCCCAACATATGCTTATCAGTAAAACTACATGACTAATGCCAATTTAGTGCAAAACAACAGGTGATGGACAGAATGCAGAACAATGTCATACATTCACCCCAGTACAGAGATCTGGGCCTAAATCCATCGTTTTTTTGCTCACCATGCCTTTCCAGTTTGAACTCAGCCATATGCAAATCAGTCTTGACCCTGTGCCCCATGGAAACAGTCCAGCCCGAACTGCTAAACCAGGTCCTCCCTCGACTTTAAACAAGCATCCAAGGGCCGGTTTTTGGCTTTCAGCCCTCTTCAGCCTGGATAGCTTGCTTCCAGTGGCATGGAGAGCACGGGAATCACGTCTGAGCATACCCGTCCCACTTGGGGTGACAAATGCAAAACAACAGGTGATGGACAGAATGCAGAACAATGTCATACATTCACCCCAGTACAGAGATCTGGGCCTAAATCCATCGTTTTTTGCTCACCTTGCCTTTCCAGTTTCAACCCAGCCATATGCAAATCAGTCTTGACCCTGTGCCCCATTGGAACAGTCCAGCCCGAACTGCTAAGCCAGGTCCTCCCTGGACTGGAAACAAGCATCCAAGGACCGGTTTCGGGCTTTCAGCACTCTTCAGCCTGGATAGCTTGATTCCAATGCCAATTTAGTGGCTGTTTCAAAGGACAATATGTGCTTTGAATGAGGCAGTACCTTACCACACCATTCTTTAGCCATGGCACAGTGTGCTCCAAAAAGCTCAACTGGATTTAAACTGCTTCCCTACTTCATTTCTGCTGAGTGGGCGCAGCTCATTTGCTACACTTGTTTTTTGAGTAATGCTTGGATTTATTTCAGCATTCCAGTAAAGTCAGTGTCTCGGTTTTGATGTCAACACCCCCACTCTGAAAATTGTTCCAGTCCTATATCGCTGCTGGTTTACAAGGCAGTTTCACATTTAAAACACCAAACCCCAGATTGGCTCCGCATGAGCCAAAGATTCCTGCTGCGGGTATGCACCAACAGCATGCATGATGTCGAAACTGGACAAGCTGTCAACTACAAATCCGTTTGGCATGCTGTAGCTGCACACACATTGCGGCACTGTAGTGAAATAACACTTCAGCCGGGTGCAGTATCTGTGCCAATCTGCTGCCACCACTCCAGCCACTGGCCCCTCCAAATCGGTGGAAGAAAAAGTATGGGGACTCCGAAAATTGGTTTGGTAGTAAAGGTGTTTTTGGCAAAGGACCCTGGTCCGGCTCCTCATGTCTCGGTAGGCCAAAGGCAGCTCTCAACATTTAGAACAAAGGCAGCCAGAGCCGGACTTTGCTAAGATAGTGCCCTGGGCGTGGGCGAAGGGCTTACTGATGGTGGTGGATTAAATGAGTTCACTGGTCAGTACCTGGATGGGTGGGGACTGGCCCCTTACCACAAACATACCCGATCTCACCCAGCTCACTAAAATCACTGATAGCTTAACACCCCAGAAGGGGTCAGAAGGTAAAGGGAAGGCAAAGAAGGGTGCTAAAGGGGTGTTACAGCATCTCCCGCCATATGATAATGAAGGACTAGAACCATTTAAACTGGTAAATTATACAAAATCGAACATGCATTGAAAAGGACAAGGTTGGAGCAGGATGAGAAGGGCACTGCTGTTGGCTTAATCTTAATGCACACAGCTCCATGCGCCCCTCAGAAAATTGAAGCCCCGGGTCCAGCTCGCCCTTGCTAAAGGCCGGCCCTGGAGGCAGCACCGCAGCCAAGGTCTTATTTTGTGTGCACACACGTCAAACATTTACAAAGCTGTGATACGTGCAAGCCACATCGGACAGTAAGAGTGTCTGACTTGTGGACACAGTCTTTGATGCTCCAAATGACACTACTTTAGGCTCAGAGTGGTGTAACAAAATAAACTCACTACACAGAAGTAGAGAATGAACACAGAGGTCAACGAATTGTGAAAAAACCCTGGAATGTACGTTGTTCATTTTTTTATTACACGTGCATTTTAGGGTCACGCTCCAACTTGAAAAGCTCAAGACATTCCTTCAAGTCCTTGCACAAATAGTGATCCACAGACCTCACGAGCAGGGCTCCTAGTCTGTCGCATCAGTGTACCAAGCAGTTTTATTTTCACCATTTGACAATCAAACAATCAATCAATCAGGAAATTGTGAAGCGCGCTACTCACCTGTGAGGGTCTGGGGGGTGTAGGTCCGAGTCAGCCGAAGAGCCAGGTCTTGAGGCCCTTCTTGAACGTGTGCAGAGTGGGGGAGCATCTGATGTTGATCTGGAGCTCGTTCCAGGTCTTTGCCGCGATGTAGGTGAAGGCTCTTCCACCCGCTCAGGCTCTGCGGGTTTCGGAGAGCATGAGGTCCGTGGAGCGGAGGATCCTCTTGGGTATGTGGAAGAAGACAATTTCATTGAGGTATTTGGGTCTGGTGTTATGGAGGGATTTGTAGCCATGGGTGGGTAGCTTGAAGGTTACTTTCTTCTCAACGGGGGGTTTCAGTGGAAGCCTCACAGGTGTCGAGTGATGTGTTCATGTGGTGGGATGCCAAGGATGAGTCTGGCATAGAAGGCGCTTCTGTAGTCCAGTCTGCTTGTTATGAGTGTGTGGGTGCCGGTCTTTCTGGATTCTGGAGGGATCCATTTGAAGGTTTTGCGAAGGATGCAGAGGGTGTTGAAGCAGGTGGAGGCGACAGCATTGATCTGACGGTTCATGGTGAGGGAGGAGTCCAGTGTGATGCAGGAGGTTCCTGGGCGTGGTCTTTGGGGGTTTGCAGAGGGCAGTGGGCCACCAAGTGTTGTCCTATGCTGAGGGGGTGGACCCGAGAATGCGGACTTCTGTCTTCTCCGAGATGAGCTTCAGACAGCTGCTGCTCATCCAGGATGCGACGTGTTTCATTCTTTCCTGGGAGCTGAGTCTGGTGGTGTCAGGTTCCTTCCTGAGGGAGAGGTTGAGCTGGGTGCCGTTGGCATAGGATCCTATGCTGAGTCCATGCTGTCTGACAATGGTGGCGAGGAGGGCAATGTAGATGTTGAAGAGCGTGAGACTGAGCGATGATCCTTGGGGTACTCCGCAGTTGATCTCTGTGGGTTCGGAGAGGAAGGGTGGGAGTCTAATTCTTTGGGTTCTGCCGGTGAGGAAGGAGCAGAGAAAGTTGAGGGTGGTTCCCTGTATGCGGCGTCGGCGAGTCTGGCGGTGAGAGTGCGGTGGGAGACGGTGTTGAAGGTTGCGGAGAGGTCTAGTAGGATGAGGGCTGTGGTGTTGCCTTGGTTGAGGAGCATGTAGATGTCATCTGGGGTGTCGAGGAGGACGGTCTCGGTGCTGTGGTTGCTGTGGAATCTGAATTGGGTAGTGTTGAGGATGGAGTTTTCTTCGATGAAGTTCGTCAACTGGACATTGACGATCTTCTCAGTTACTTTGGCTGCGAAGGGGAGGAGAGAGATGGGTCGGTAGTTCTTGAGGTCCGTCGGGTCTGCAGAGGGTTTCTTGAGGAGTGGCTTGACTTCTGTGCATGTGTCGGATTCAAAGGTGGCGTTGATGGTGCTTCGCCCTGCCTGGTTTTACTGCTTGGATGCTACAGGCTCTCTAGCTTTCCCTTCGTCATTTACGTTTTACCCAGCAATAAGATTTCTAAACATTATTGTCATAACTCCTTCATTATAGAGGTGTCAGTGAGGGACATGTGCGTACTAACACAGACCCAAACACTTGAAGGGTGCCCAGGAACTCAGTGACAGTCAGAGTGGTTCTGTGACCTCGTCAGGGATACCCAGCGGTATATAAATGAAATGGAGAAGCTACTTCCTCAACATCCAAAGAGCACATAGGCCTCACAATAGGTATGAAAACCACTACATAAATAACAATGTAATCATAAAACGGGGATCAAAGGCATGCTCGAATTACAGCTCCTTCCCACTGACTGTGTGCCCTCTTCGCCAGCACACCACCTTTCCGCATTGTGCCGTAACTTATATATCTCACTGTTTTCTTCTTCCCAACTCAGACATTTTATACCTAAATTGGCTCTGGAGAAAAATATCTACATATTTCCTATTATGCTGAAACACTCTGGAGGAGGGCTAGCGGTGTATCAAGGTTTCTTTTTGCCACAAAAATTTTGTGAAGGTTGTGACGTTTACTGGTCTAACTTCTGCACATTCAAGACACGTTTTTTTCTCCATTTCAATTTTCAGCAAATAGCAAATACTTTTCAGTAAATAGCAAAATAATGTTTACTCGAATCGAAATCACAAGCTAGAAAACACGCAATAATATGTATCTGCTAGTTTAACTTTGACAACTTCTTTTCTATGTACAATGGCACGTTTGCGAAATTTCACTTACAAGTTTTTCACTTTCATAGTTTTTGAATGCACGCTTGCATTGTGCAGGAAAAGAACGCCGTTTTCTGCGAAGTATGCCGAACCATTCTATTGCTAGTGCTAGATACGGCTGTGTGATATCATTTTGAAACGTGTGCAAAGTTGTGTTTTTCACCACTACGTCACGAAGGTTGCAAAAAACTCTGCAACTTTGCGAAAAACAGCCAGGGGCCACAGTTTATTCTGGGCAGCCTTGGGCACCACATGGTATGTGGGACGAAATGTGACGCCCACACTGCTGCACAACTTTAGTGCTAAGGTGGAAGTCTAGGAGTCAAGTTGCCTATCCCAACATTGAACCTATACCAAGACAAAGCTAAAGGTAAAGTTGACAGATCAGCATTCTAGGGTGAATAAAGGAAGTAGACAAATTGGCTTTAGAGGAGAGAGTCTAGCAATCTTAGGTTGGGCAACACAATTTTCGTGAGACCTGGCTCACCACCGTATTGTTGGGGCTCAGCCTCAGACTGACCACCTCCATTGAAACCAAATTTCCCCTCAAGGTACGCAGGATGTAGTCTAGATGTTCTGTGTCAAAAAGCAGACAATTAACCCATTCCCCTGAACCAAGTATAAATCACAGAATTATTTATTTTTTATAGTGGCAACCAACCAACGTCTGACCCCTCACCTTCCTTCTCTTGAATCCAGAAAGCATGGAGCTAATGAACCTAGGCAGTGTGCAATGTCCAGGGCCAACTTTAGTGAAACAATGTAGTTTTGTGCCCCTCTGTGAACCTTTTCTCCGCGGATTCCTTCACTACCACCCTCCAATCATGACCCTCATCTCTCCATAGTCCTCTCTTACATTTAATTTCATTTATAGTGCTTCTCATCCCAATGCATAGCGTTAGAGTACGTTACATCAGACCCACATACAGAGACAATGAATCATACAAGTGCATAAAGGAATGTATAGGACAGTGATACTTGGCCTGGGTGTCGCATACGGCCCTCCTGACCTCAACATGCAGCCCCATGATCAACAGCAGCACTAGGGTGCTATTTACTCGACTCTGCACTAAAAATAACAGGCAAGCCTTAGTTTAAAGGTTAATTGAAGTTAAAAAACAGAAGTAACTAGGTTGTTGTGCACCGCCTAATTTTAAGGAACACCTTCATTTTCAAGGCCATCTTGCAGCAAACGTATACAAATATGATAAGGTCTCTTCAAAATTCAAAAAGTGTATTTCATTTACATACAGATTCATTTAACCTTAATATATCAGATTATATCAGTGCATTGAGAAGTATTTTTTTAAGTGTACATTTTCAAATATGAATATAAACATTAATTTTTCATGCCAAAATGACAACAGTGTCAGTAGTGAACTTGGAGGCAAGTCAGTTATTAGGTGACACTTAGGGTGGCCTAGGTTCCTATTGTACATGAACAACATCATAGTTTATTAAATCTAACACATTGTGCAATTCAGCCACTAGATGCATAAGCTTTGTTTCCCCTATACCAACCTTGCCGCCGGCTGGCTCGCCACCAGACTGGCATCGATGTGGCCCACAGTCACATCACAGACCAAACTTTGTGGCCTCCGGGAAAATGTTTGCGAGTACCCGTGTTGTAGAAAAAGTTTCAAAAGGCAATTAGAGATTTAGGAGGCAGGAGTCACATACCATCCTTCTTGGAAGACATTAATACAGCTTACTCCGGAAAAACACAAAGTCAAGATTTCAAATGTAATGGTGGTTGGAGTTGTCTGCACTATAAATAATATATTACATGTTGTGCTTTCCAACAGGCACTTTAAACCTCTATACTATGTTATGATTAACCAAAACTCCAACTAGACAACACTCAGATCTCTCCAGCTAGTATATTATTAAATAGCATTATCTTGAGACTTTTATTACAACCTGAAGATTGGTAAAGCACAAAGAACTCAGGAGCAGGTTCTTTTAACCTTATAAGATATGTTACAAAAACATGACGCCCCCCAGCTAGGCCTAAATCTGGGACTGGCAATGATCTCAATGTGTCAGTTGTGATGGGTGTTTTAGCCCTTCTCTTTGGGTTATGTTTTGTGAGGTGTATGTGAGTACTCCTTTTTTGTACACTAAAAGCATTTAGTGTAAGTGTACCTGAAGTATGATGGAGGTAACTATCACTCAGTCGCACAAGATGAGAGTTGCATCACTCAATGGTTATTTCTTGCTCCAGTAAACGACGAAGGGACCTGTATACACATAAATGTTATCTATGGGCGCAATTTGTTCGCTTAAACCACGATCACAGCCTATTATATAATTTACCAGGAAAACAGTTGCAGAAATGTAACACTTACCTAAGCGTAAAAAACCACTCCAGCAGAGCAGGCCAAAGACTTCAAACATGTTGCCCGCTTGTAAAGTCAGTGAACACACATCTTATATATCCGCACTTGTTTAAAGACGCAAGAGAGAGGAAGGAACTTCTTAGTGACCACAGGCTGACGAATGGAAACTTCACATCAGAAGATGGTAACAACATTTTTCTCTGACAAGTGCCCTTCATTGCCTGCATAACCTAAAGATGTCAAGGGCTACAGCCTCTTTATTAGATTCTTAAGGGGCATTATAACAGCCTTCAGTTTATTCGCTTGTACATTTTCAGATATACCAATTTCAACTTTACAATTAAAGTGAGAAAGCATTGGCTTACATGCCATTAGTTAATACACGATTGATTACACTTAGTGTTAAGGTAAATATCTTAATAAAGTTGAGTTATACAGTCACTAGAGACAGGACACTACTCAAAAGGAACATGATGCAACATTACACACTGAGAGAATAGCAAGATCCTTTGTGCGCACCTTCCTACCACAAAATGTAGCATTAGACAAAATGAATATGTTTTTGGACTCCATTCTGCCTAGAGCTCCGATGCCAATAATTTTTCAGTTGGTTCCTTCTTCTATAAAATTGGGGTGAGGATCGGAGTAAGAAATATAGCAGACCGACTATAAAAGCACACACCACGTCTGTTACACTCAGACCCGAATAGTTTTGTGTCTGGCAGGTCTACCACCTCCAACATCCATTGCTTACACAGGGTGATGGAGTTCTCTCAGATTCTATGGCGTTATTCAACATGCGTGGTACTGGATGTGGAGAAAGCATTTAACACGGCTAGGGTCAAGGTTGGTCACTGTATCTAATGTAATGTTTTTGAATGTGTATATAAAGCTTATTTTGAATTTGAATTTGGTCACTGTATCTCGCCCTCATTCCAGGTAAGCAGAGGAACTCAGGAAGGCTGTCCGCTGTCTCCTCTGCTTCTTGCCCTGGTGATGGATCCTCTTGCACAGAAGGGCAGGATTGGGCACCTCACTAAATTAGCTCCACATTGTCTCACTATGGGGCTCATTAGGATGGCGGACGGAAGTGCGTCCGCAGCCCTGGAGTAAGCGGAAAATGCCTTTTCCGTGTACGCCTGCCGCGGACACTCCGTCCGCCACATCAGGATAGGAAAGAGTGTCAAAATTCCGTCCGCGACGGAAGATCACGCACCGCCGCCCAACTACACCTGACCACGCGGCGGACGTAACCAATCCAGAGACTCCGCCGTACGGACTGACGTCTACGACCGTCCCCTAAATCAAGATGGCGGAAAATACACATAAAACCGCTGCGGAAAAACAACCTGTCTGAACACGGCGGATTCCCCACAGCGAAGATACCATACATAGCAGAGATACCCACCGCAAGGTGCTCGCCACCATGGACCCAGCGCTACACGCTTTCCCGATGCTCTTCGCGATCCACCACGTCCAAGTCTTGGCCCACTATCGACGACGACGCAGGTAAGGCACAAACCAATCGCTGTCTGGAGGGGAATACCTGCAAGGGTCGTGACGTTGGGAGGGGGAGTGTCATGTTACCGAAACCACTGATCACAAGCAAATACAAATACACAATTGTAGTACGCAAGCAGGAATGACTACGACAAACCACGACACATGATTGACTACCTTTATTACACATAATAGGGGTATAATCACAGTGTATGCGTGAGCATGGGCAAAGTGGGCACCAGAGCATGAACATCAGAGGTAGCACATCAGAGGGCAGAATGCAGTATCAGAGCATCAACAGGGCAATGTGGACAACAGAGCAGGTACATCATTGGCAGCACATCAGAGGGCAGAATGCAGTATCAGAGCATTAACAGGGCATTGTGGACAACAGAGCAGGTACATCAGAGTCAGCATGTGAGAGGGGCTAAGTGCATCAACAGTCCATTGCACTGAACATGTCCATCAGAGGCAGCACGTGAGAGGGGCTAAGTGCATCAACAGTCCATTGCACTGGACAGGTCCATCAGAGGCAGCACGTGAGAGGGGCTAAGTGCATCAACAGTCCATTGCACTGGACAGGTCCATCAGAGGCAGCACGTGAGAGGGGCTAAGTGCATCAACAGTCCATTGCACTGGACAGGTCCATCAGAGGCAGCACGTGAGAGGGGCTAAGTGCATCAACAGTCCATTGCACTGGACAGGTCCATCAGAGGCAGCACGTGAGAGGGCAGAATGCAGTATCAGAGCATCAACAGGGCATTGTGCCCAACAGAGCAGGTACATCAGAGGTAGTAAACGAGAGGGCAGAATGCAGTATCAGAGCATCAACAGGGCAATGTGCCCAACAGAGCAGGTACATCAGAGGCAGTAAACGAGAGGGCAGAATGCAGTATCAGAACAGCAACAGGGCATTGTGGACAACAGAGCAGGTACATCAGAGTCAGCACATCAGAGGGCAGAATGCAGTATCAGAGCATCAACAGGGCATTGTGGACAACAGAGCAGGTACATCAGAGTCAGCACATCAGAGGGCAAAATGCAGTATCAGAGCATCAACAGGGCAATGTGCCCAACAGAGCAGGTACATCAGAGGCAGTAAACGAGAGGGCAGAATGCAGTATCAGAGCATCAACAGGGCAATGTGCCCAACAGAGCAGGTACATCAGAGGCAGCACGTGAGAGGGGCTAAGTGCATCAACAGTCCATTGCACTGAACATGTCCATCAGAGGCAGCACAAGTACGTGTTCCAAGCAACCCGTCTCAAGGAGCACAACAGTGCAAGGCTGTTCTCAATGGACAATGTACACACCATGTGCAATAACATGTGAGTGAAGTGAACAGCACCTCACATCACAGAATCAGGTGGACTGCGTGAACTACCTGCCTCAGACACACTGCCAGCACCAGAAACAGGAGTATGAGACACAGCCACAGCCCGAGTGACTGACACATGGGCCACAGACCCAGACACACTGCCAGCACCAGAAACAGGAGTGTGAGACACAGCCACAGCCCGAGTGACTGACACATGGGCCCCAGACACACTGCCAGCACCAGAAACAGGAATGTGAGACACAGGCACAGCCCGAGTGACAGACACATGGGCCACAGACCCAGACACACTGCCAGCACCAGAAACAGGAGTGTGAGACACAGCCACAGCCCGAGTGACTGACACATGGGCCACAGACCCAGACACACTGCCAGCACCAGAAACAGGAGTGTGAGACACAGCCACAGCTCGAGTGACTGACACATGAGCCATAGACCCAGATACACTGCTAGCACCTGAAACAGGAATGTAAGACACAGCCACAAATGTAGTGACTGACACGTGAGCCACATACCCAGACACACTGCCAGCACCAGAAACAGGAGTGTGAGACACAGCCACAGATCTACTGACTGACACATGAGCCATAGACCCAGATACACTGCCAGCACCTGAAACAGGAGAGGGCACAACTGAGACTGTGCTACTACATGATGCATGACAGCAAACAACAGACACAGTGCCACTATCTGATACATGAGAGTCTACTGCACCAGCGCCACTGGGACCACAGAAATGATGAGCCACAGGGCTGTATGGGCCAGGAGGCAGGGTGGCCCTGGGAGCTGGGGATAGCTGTACTTGAGCGACATCGGGGTGGGCAGTTGTCAATGGTGTGTGTCTGCGTTTCTTAGGGATATGTGAGTGCACCCTGGACAGGACAGGACTGGCAAGTGGTGGGGACTCTAAAGAATTATCACCCACCATAGGTGGAGCATCTGCTGCCAGGGATCGGCTTTCTGGGGACGTGCTGGAGCCTGCTTGTCACTTGCTGTGTGCCTGCCGCCTGGACTCAGAATCATGTGTAATGGGGGATGCAACAACAGGGGACTCCCTCCTCTGCTTCTGACGGGCCTGGATGGGAGTGGAGGTATGGGGGGACTCCGCCGCGGAGACATCTGTTTTCCATTCCTTCGACAACATCAGCCTCAGTGCAGCCAGGGGTGATGTATGCCTGTCCTTGATTGCGCCAGTGTCCATGGGAGAAGCCTTGTCCCTAGGATGTGCCTTATCCGTAGGAGGAGTGTTGGCTCTGGACTTTCCCTGTGCCCTGGACGGTGCCCTGTTCCTGGCAGCAGACTTGTCGTCTGTGGTGTACCTGTCTCCAGAAGACACCTTCTCCCTGTGTGTGTCCCTGCCCTTGGGAGATGGCCCTTGCTCTGTTGTGTGCCTGCCCTTGGGACTCTCCCTGCTCTTTGGAGGTGCCATTGTCTTTTGACTGTCCTTGTCCCTGCCCTTGGGAGATGGCCCTTCCTCTGTTGTGTGCCTGCCCTTGGGAGTGTCCCTGCTCTTTTGAGGTGCTTTTGTCTTTTGACTGTCCTTGTCCCTGCCCTTGGGAGATGGCCCTACCTCTGTTGTGTGCCTGCCCTTGGGAGTGTCCCTGCTCTTTTGAGGTGCCTTTGTCTTTTGACTGTCCTTGGGAGTGGCCCCTTCGTTAGTATCGTCCTTGTCCTTGGGAGTGTCCCTGCTCCCTTGAGGTGCCTTTGTCCTCTGACTGTCCTTGTCCAAGGGAGTGTCCATGGACTTGGGAGTATCCCTTGCCTTGGGAGTACCTTTTGTGTGGAATGCCTGTGTAGCATGTGAAGGCATGTCCCCCAACACCACTTGTGGATCCTGTGTGTGTACTCCAGTGTATCTGACGTTGTCTTTGTGAACAGATTTTGCTGACCTAGGGAATGGTGTCTGTGCCCTCCGTGCCCTGACGTGCTGTCTGACGCTGCTTCTAGTACAATAACCTTTATTAGAGTCCTGGTCAGAATATTAACTCCCCCCCGAGAGATCCAGTGGTGTAGATGGGGAAACAGAAGTAGCACCCTGTCCATGCGACTGTACAATGGCAGACGACACACTGCTTGCCAATGACTGAACTGTCCTGTGTAGACCAGCAAGATCGCCATGCATCCCTTCCATGAATGCCACCACCTGCCCCAACTTCCTATCATGGTCTTGGAATGCATTTGTCATATTGGTCTGCCCCACACACAGCTGTCACAGCAGATCAACAGCCTCAGCACAAAGTGCATTTTGGGTCCACGTGGCAGGGGCAGCGGTGCCTGCACCGAACGCCACTCTGCTCCCCCTACTCCTGCGTGCACGAACAGTACATGGTGCAGTTGGCGGCAGTGTGGGCCCTGTGTGCTGTGTCCCGACCGAAGGTGTTGATTGCCCACTCCCAGTCTGTGACAACAGTGCTGGCTCACCAACACTCTCGGTAGATGAAGACGATGGTGTCTCCACATGCGAGTCCTCAGGGACGGTCCTGTCCCACTCTCCGGCGCTGCCCTCCTCTGTGTCAGTCTGCGTGTGCGCGAAGTCTGATCCGGATGCATTGCCTCCACTCATCTCCGCCGTCTGTGGCTGAGTGCCCTCTGCCAAAGCTGAAATGTACAGAAAAGAGGTGTAAGTCATGGGCACACTCACGTACAGAAGGACAAGGAATCCCTAATTCCATTGCTGACAAAGTTCTTCTAGCCCCCATCCTGCACACGGCCCACCTTTACCAGTCATCCTCACATGACATCAGCGTTGTTGGCCGTGACACATGTACAGCATGCGGACAGGGCAGGAGCATGTACATCTGCACACATGTCTTGCCATGGGGCCACAGACCACTACGGCATGTGCTCCAACTCTCAACTACTAAGCAAGTGGCGTGTCAACATGCCGGACCTGGATGTCAAATTACACTCACCCAATGGCACCAACATGGCATCGCAGCGATACATACGCACCACGGAAGTCACTACTGTGTCTGGGCACCAATACATGCATTGCACTCCCAAGTAACATACACAGACAGTCTGCTCACCGCTAGTTTGCTGTTGATCCACACTCAGCCGTTCGGACAGGTCAGGATGCGTCACAGCAATGATACGGTGCATGAGAGGGGTCATGGAGCGTCGGGCCAGACGTGGCGTCCTTGGAATCATCCCCAGTGTCACTTCCGCTACTTTCTTGCTCAGCCTGGAAATGTCGTCCCAGCGTTTGTGGCAGTGTGTATGTCGTCTATTGCACACCCCCAATGCCTGTACATCACGTGCTATGCTCCTCCACACGTCCTTGCGAAGGTTCAGCTTGACCTACCATGATGGGAGACAAAAGGGTGCAAGTCAGTGGACAGTTTGCCTGTCACACAGATAGGGGCAACACGTATCTGTCAGCAGCCATGCACATTCCGACAAATATGTCGGGCCCACAGTACACAGCTAAGATTGCAGAAGCCAAGAGTCATTGACCACCTCATGCACACCAACATGTTCCACACTGCACTTACCACCTGTCCGGGTGCGCCGTAGAGCCGTCCAAAGTTGCGGAGCACACCGTCCACGAGGACATCAAGCTCCGCGGCGGTGAAGGGACGAGACCGGATCTCTTTGACTCTCGACATGGCAAGATCACGGACGGTATCCCTCCCGATGATTTATGGGCACCCGTTCTCACCAGGGTCTTGAACGAGGCAGTAGTGGCAGGGCTGCCTCGCTCTTGGTCCTCTGCAACCATTGTTCCGATCTACAAGAAGGGCAGCCGGGACGATCCCCAATGTTATCGCCCAATTTCCTTGATAGACGTTACGGCCAAAGTTTTAGGACGTGTAATTTTAAATCGCCTACAAGCCTGGGCAGAGGAACACCATATTTTAACTGATGTACAGTATGGATTCAGAGAAGGGAGATCCACAACAGATCAATGTTTAAATCTATATCTCCTCACAGCCAAATATACCATCGCAGCTAAGGGGACAATCCATATGGGCTTCATGGATCTCTCAGCGGCCTTTGATCGTGTTAATAGACAAAAATTATGGGCCCTGATGATCTCCATGGGGGTGGATCAAGAACTAGTAGATATTCTGAAGGCACTACATTGGGAGACCACGGCCACAGTTCGCTATAACAACGAAGGGATGAAGACAGAACCATTTCCCTGCTCAAGCGGAGTGCGGCAGGGCTGCATCCTAGCACCGTTTCTGTTTTCTTTGTATATAAATAACCTGGACAAAGAACTTATGAAATTGGGCGTTGATTGCCCTAAGATCGGCCAGCGCTCGGTACCCGTCCTCCTTTATGCGGACGACGCGGTGCTGTTAGCCCGTACGTCACTGGGACTACAAAAGCTAATTGATGGGTTTGTAAATTTTATGAACTCTTTGGACCTTTCAGCAAACCTGGAAAAGTCTTTTGTGATGATTACAGGCCGGAACCCAAAAAATACTTTCTCGTATAGCATAGGCAAACACAAGTTGGGAATAGTCAAGTCATTCTCCTACCTTGGCGTTCTCTTTGACGAGAAATTAGAATTTAAGAATCTGGTGGAAAAACATGCATCTAAATTGGTGGCCTCAACGGGTGCCATAATGGCATTCGGAAGGAGGTTAGGCAGGTGGTCCCCGGAACAGATACTAAACTTATATAAAGCTGTATCCTGTGCTAAAGTGGCATATGGAGCGGAAGTGTGGGGCTGCAAAACCAACCATGTGCAGCAGATACAGGCTGAGGAAAATAAATTCTTCAAAAGGCTTCTTAAGGTTCCACAGAGCACCCCCGCACATATAACTCACTTGGAGCTGGGTGAGCCCTATATCGCGGATAAAATTAAGATTCGACCTATTATGGCCTGGATCAGGATATGGACAAACCCAGAGGCTTGCTTTAGCAGACAGATAATTATGGATTGTTTGAGTCGGGATAAATGGGAGCAAATCACATGGCTCAAATATGTAAAGGATACCTTGGACTGTATTGACTGTAAAGATTTGTTTACTGACCCAGAGGCGATGACCGCACAGAATAAAGCACTGGTCAAAAACTCATTCAGTGCATGGTCATCAGCAAAGAGGGCCCCTATTGAAAATGCAAAACCCTCGGTGGTGGCACATGGGTCAGTGGTCTCTACAAATCTCAAAATGGAACCATACCTAGCGGTAATGTATAATGCGCAGGAAAGATTTTATATGACTAGGTTCCGTTTGAATTTACTTCACCATATATTGGCAGTTCCTGCAGGTTTTACATCTACTGTAGAGGCGAAGGGTTCCTGCGGCTGCGACACTAGGTCTCCGCAGGATACCCTTCACTTTGTTTTATTATGCCCTTTTTATTCAGAGCCAAGAAAGAACTTTTTAGTTAGGATCCTGAAAAATCAAAAACTGAGGCATGCCAAAGCAGCCCTCCTTTTTCTGCAAAAAGCATCAGACCCACACACTTTGTTATGTGTCATAAGCTTCATCAAAGTTTCTATAAGACTAAGGAATACCAGGGAAATAACTGCATACTCTGAGCTGAACTCAGTTTAAGACCCCCATTGACTGATTGAATGAATGATGTACTCTTTTTTAACTGGAAATTTTCTAAAAAATTCTTTTAAACTGCTTTTTTACTGCTTTTTCTCTTCTCTTTTAAAAAAATTGTATGTATGTATTTTTATGTGCTTTAATGGTATTTTTGTAAGTACCGAATAAAGATAAATTGAAATTGACTCTCGACATGGCAAGATCACGGAGTATGGCACTAGAGCAGCAGTCGGTGGTCAGCTCAGCAGCAGCAGGTCCAGTTGATGGTCACAGGCAGCAGTCAGTGGTCAGCTCAGCAGCAGCAGGTCGAGGTGATGGTCACAGGCAGCAGTCGGTGGTCAGCTCAGCAGCAGCAGGTCGAGGTGATGGTCACAGGCAGCAGTCGGTGGTCAGCTCAGCAGCAGCAGGTCGAGGTGATGGTCACAGGCAGCAGTCGGTGGTCAGCTCAGCAGCAGCAGGTCGAGGTGATGGTCACAGGCAGCAGTTGGTGGTCAGCTCAGCAGCAGCAGGTCGAGGTGAACAGCCAGCCCTGGTTCCCAGGGTAGGATGTGTGCTTTTTGACATCACACATATATAGGGCCCTGAGCACATGTCAGTGGTATACGTCGCCAGCAATTGGTCAGCCCTGGATGCGTGTTTGTAAAAGGGCCAATGACTGGCCCTGGAGTTGCGGTGCACTGCTGCCGCTACTTTCGATTGGTCATACGCGGCCAGCGTTCCCTCTTCCCATTGGCTGCATGTGCACGGACCGTCTGGTCACACATCGGCAACCGCATGTGCAAGCTTCCGGAACGGATGCTTCTTTTGCAACAATGTTCTATCACTGCCGCCACCATGGCGGTGCATGTATTCGGCGGGGGAGGTGCAGGCCAACACACCCTTTAGATGTAGTCAATGGACATGGCAGTTCATGACCCCCCTTACAGTCACATTGCATCATCCACCGTATACCGGCCGGGCCGGCCCGGCCTCGGACCGCCGTGCCGGCCATGTCAGCCACCGCCGTGCCAGGCCCGGCCTAGGACCGCCGTGCCGGCCATGTCAGCCACCGCCGTGCCAGGCCCGGCCTAGGACCGCCGTGCCGGCCATGTCCACAACCGCCGTGCCAGGCCCGGCCTAGGACCGCCGTGCCGGCCATGTCAGCCACCGCCGTGCCAGGCCCGGCCTAGGACCGCCGTGCTGGCCATGTCAGCCACCGCCGTGCCAGGCCCGGCCTAGGACCGCCGTGCCGGCCATGTCCACAACCGCCGTGCCAGGCCCGGCCTAGGACCGCCGTGCCAGCCATGTCAACCACCGCCGTGCCAGGCGAGTGAACACCCGTCGGTGGCTGACATGGCCAGCACGGCGGTCCTAGGCCGGGCCTGGCACGGCGGTGGCTGACATGGCCGGCACGGCGGTCCTAGGCCGGGCCTGGCACGGCGGTGGCTGACATGGCTGGCACGGCGGTCCTAGGCCGGGCCTGGCACGGCAGTGGCTGACATGGCCGGCACGGCGGTCCTAGGCCGGGCCGGCCCGGCCGGTATACGGTGGATGATGCAATGTGACTGTAAGGGGGGTCATGAACTGCCATGTCCATTGACTACATCTAAAGGGTGTGTTGGCCTGCACCTCCCCCGCCGAATACGTGCACCGCCATGGTGGCGCCAGTGATAGAACATTGTTGCAAAAGAAGCATCCGTCCCGGAAGCTTGCACATGCGGTTGCCGATGTGTGACCGTGACGGTCCGTGCACATGCAGACAATGGGGAGAGGGAACGCGGCCCGCGTATGCCCATTCGAAAATAGCGGAAGACGTGCACCGCCATGGCGGCGCCAATGATTGTATATTTTCAGACGCTGCACCGTGGTGTATTGTCTGCAGTTGCGTCATGAGGGTTGTGAGCGTGATAGGGAAACTTCATTTGTCATGCACTATTCCATGTGTGTCCATACTATGGCCATCGGTGTGCACACAATGTGCAACACATGTGCATGTCGACGTGTTGACGTCGGGTGTGACCCTACAGACGTTTTTACTTCTTCACATCTACACAGTACATCACAGCTGTATCGCCACATTCTGAATCTGTTGTCAGTGTGTGGTTCATATGAGGTCACTACAATGGTGGGGGTACACATGCATTCAGTGTATGTGTGTCACCATGCATGTAATTGGTGTTGGCATTGCTGCATGATGACATGGTGTGTGCATATCATTATCGTTTGTGTGCATGCACTTGCATGTGTGTCTGTGATGTGGCTTCTACACATTAGGGTCATGACACACGCCTTGTCAGTAATGTTGACATGTGACTAAGTTGCGTTGTACGTGTTGACACACTTCCTGTTGCTAGTGGCTGCACATTGTTAATGGGGCACTCCGTATTGTAGTTACTATCAGAGATGTCACACATATGACCATTGCCCACAACATTTATCTTCTTGCTAATGTTGGCTTACATGTGATGGAGTTGCACACCTATGCGTTGTTTGTAAGTTGACTCAAGTTACATCTCTCTCCCACACAGGAGGGCTCCAAATGTGCATCGGCCATACACTGTGCTGGAGGATATGGTTGACGAGGAGGTGATCAGGAAATTCCGGCTAGATCGACGTAGATTGATGGAGCTTGTTGCCCAATTGTCTCCTCATCTGCAGCCACGAAGGACGTATCCTGGTTCCATTACACCCACAGCAAAGGTGATGGCGGCACTACACTTTTTTGCTACTGGCACCTTTCAGTACACAGTTGGACATGCCGGGGGATGTCACAGTCCATGTTCAGCATGGTACTTCGGGATGTTCTAAAAGCTATGATGCTGTACAAGGATGACTACATCCATTTCCCACGGCCGGCAGAGTTGCCAGCAGTCAAAGCAGACTTCTATGCACTGGGCCAGATACCACACGTAGTGGGTTCCATTGATGGCACACATATCGCTCTCATTCCACCACGGGCACGTGAGCAGGTTTATAGGAATCGGAAGCACTTCCATTCGCTGAACGTGCAGGTGGTGTGCCTGGCCGACAACATCATCTCCCATGTGTGTGCAAGATTTCCAGGCTCCGCACATGACGCCCACATCATGCGGAGCAGCATTGTCCCCCAACTGATGGCACATCTGCGTCCCGGTCATGCGTGGCTGGTTGGTGAGTATGCTGTGGGGACTTTTGTGATTTCTGTGTGGCATGGGGTACCCACCAATTCTGGTTGTGATATTTGTGTCTGTCATCCACCTACATAGGCGACTCGGCATACCCAAATCCCATACGTAATCCTACCACAGCGGGTGAAATGCGCTACAATGATGCACATGGAAGGACACGTAGAGTGGTGGAACGTACTTTTGGACTGCTAAAGTCTAGGTTTCGGTGCCTGGATAAGACCGGAGGGGCCCTGCCTTACTCACCAGGCAAAGTATGCAGGATCGTGATTGCCTGCTGCATGTTCCACAACCTGGCCGTGCTCAATGACATTGAACTGCTCTTGGACCCTGAAGACCAACAAGTTCCTCGGCCTCCCATCCCACCCATGTCGACTGATGAGGATAGTGGTGAGGAGGAAGGTGTGGACCAGAGGCGCCAGCTCATTGATCGCTACTTCCCTTGAATGTGAGTAACTACCTCTTGTGCCGGTTGACAATGCCTTATGTATGTTTGCTGGTGTTGTGTGGATGTGGTGTGCATCAGCTGGGTGTTCTGCTATGTGATGGTTGCATAGGTGTGTGTTCGTTTATTTGGACATGCAAGTCTCCATGATGTGTGTCCTCTCATCCAATGATTTTGTGTTGAGTGTGGTTTGTGGAATGTTGCTGTGCTGTGTGTTGTGATGGGTGTGAATATGTTTCCTGACGTGTGTTTGCTGTCTCTGAATTTCCCTAGGTCACTCCCGCAGCGGCATGATTATGTATGACTTGGATCCCTGCACCTGGTTACGTCTGTTTCTGAGGCAATCATGTGATTAAACATGGAGGCAATACATCATTGAGTGTGGAAGTGGCATTTATTTTACAGGTTGTGCATTGGTGCTGGTGAATATTTACAAGTAAGTGTGGGGTGGGGGAGTGTGAGTTGAAGGTAATGGCAGATGAAATGTCCGTGCTGACACCACATTGGGTGATGTCAGGCTAGTCCAGCAGACCTGTGCCAATGATTGGCTATGTGGGACAGGATAGTTGCCAGGGTGAATGGCTGGCTCAGGCAGTGTCAGAGTCATTGTCGGCCCCTCTTGGAGCGTGTGGATGGAGCCCCCCCACTGCTCTCACCCACTTCCAGCCTCGGACGGCCCCTCTGTCTTTGAGGTGGAACGGAGTCAGCTGGGGGGCAGGTTGCTCAGGGGCCACATCCGTCACCAGGGGCACAGGTGGCGGTGGCGGTGGTGGTGGCGGTGGTGTTGCTGGCCGTGGCGTCTGGACACTTGGTTGAGGGGGGGTGGGGTTGTTGCGGGCTATCCATTCCCTCCACATTGTTGTCTGCTGGCCCATGATGTCCACTATCTGGCCAAGGCGGCCCTCAATGTCCCGCAACATGTTAGTGTTGTCCACCGAGTCCTGGTGGGCACGATCTGCCTGTTCCTGGCTACGGTCGTAGGAAGCCTGGCACCTGGCTAGGGCTTCAAGTGACTCTGCCACAGGATGGGGTGGGTGGCCTTCCTCAGCGCGACGGAGTGTGGATCTTCTGATTGGGCCAGGGACAGACTAATTTGCATATAGCCAGGTTCTGAGCTGGGATGGGGCAGTGAGATAAATAACGGTGATGGATCAAGCCCTGATCTTTGGACTGGGTAAGAGTGGTCTGCTTAATTCAGACACTCTGTTCATCACCACCCCCTTTTCTGTATCGTTTTTGGCCACTATAGGTGTAGCAGGGTATACTCAGACATGAGTCCCTTTCTCACTGCTCCATCAGGATTCAAGCAAGCCGGGCCGAAGAGGCTGAAATGCCAGAAACCGGTCCCCGGTAGCTTGTCTCCTTTCTGGTGAAGAATTGGCTTGGTAGTTTGGTCTGCCCTGTTCCCATGATGCACTGGGCCAGGGACAGACTAATTTGCATATAGCCAGGTTCTGAGCTGGGATGGGGCAGTGAGATAAATAATGGTGATGGATCAAGCCCTGATCTTTGGACTGGGTAAGAGTGGTCTGCTTAATTCAGACACTCTGTTCATCACCACCCCCTTTTCTGTATCACTATCTGGCCAAGGCGGCCCTCAATGTCCCGCAACATGTTAGTGTTGTCCACCGAGTCCTGGTGGGCACGATCTGCCTGTTCCTGGCTACGGTCGTAGGAAGCCTGGCACCTGGCTAGGGCTTCAAGTGACTCTGCCACAGGATGGGGTGGGTGGCCTTCCTCAGCGCGACGGAGTGTGGATCTCCTGATTGGCTGATGTGGCCTCGCCTCTCTCCTGTCTGGCCCACTCTCCCTGCTTGGGTGGGAGGCCGATGGCCCTGCGTCGTGCGGTGGGTTAGGCAGGGTGGCACAGGCAGGAGTGGTGGTACTGGTGGTGGTGGTGGTGGTGGTGAGTCTGCAGCTCACTGTGGCCGGTGTTGCAGGAGTTACACAGGGGACGGTTGTCGGGGCCGGGATTTCCTGTGAGCCAGATGGCCCTGGCAGTCTGCTTGGGCCCGCACCATCCTCCGCACCGGAGCTGGCTGTGGCATCTTCCCCAGAGAGTCCGGTATGGGTGTGAGGCGAGTCTTGCGGCCGGTTGCTGGTTTCACCAGTCAGATTACGATCACCTGAGGGACAAGATTGTGCTGATCAGTACTGTGGACATTACATGTTCATATCAATTTGATTACATTTCAGTGTCCTGTCGCACACACCCCACCCACCACCACCGCCCTCCCTGTGGACATGGGGGCCTGTTGGGAGTTGTAGTGGTGACCTCTCACACACCCCACATACTACCACCACCCTCCCTGTGGACATGGGGGCCTGTTGGGAGTTGTAGTGCTGGTCTCTCACACACCCCACCCACCTCTCACACACACCCTGTGGACATGGGGGCCAGTTGGGAGTTGTAGTGGTGGTCTCTCACACACCCCACCCACCTCTAACACACACCCTGTGGACATGGGGTCCTGTTGGGAGTTGTAGTGCTGGTCTCTCACACACCCCACCCACCTCTCACACACACCCTGTGGACATGGGGGCCTGTTGGGAGTTGTAGTGGTGACCTCTCACACACCCCACACACCACCACCCTCCCTGTGGACATGGGGGCCTGTTGGGAGTTGTAGTGGTGACCTCTCACACACCCCACACACCACCACCGCCCTCCCTGTGGATATGGGGGCCTGTTGGTAGCCATTTACATTTTGGTGAGTATGTGGCCCATGTGCATGGGTTGGGGCCTGGGAGATGTGTCTTCTCAGTTGTGTGAGGCTGACCATGTCGTTCTGATCGTGGTGCTTGGTTAGTACTTACCAGCCTCTTCTCCTTCCTCAAGTCCTTCCAGGCTCTCTGGGTGCAGTATGCCCAGCACCTTTTCCTCCCAATCAGTGTAGGGTATGGGCTCCGGGGGTGTGCCGCCGCCAGTGTGATTAGCTCTCACATGGTTTTTGGCACGGATGCCTTTCACCCTGGTTTTCAGGTCATGCCACCGCCTCTGTATCTCGTGCTTTGTCCTTGGCACGGTCCCTGACGCATTCACCCGACTGACGATCCTGTCCCACATGTGATTTTTTTGCGCCACGGTGGTCTGCTGGACTTGGGCCCCGAATATGTGGGGCTCAACACGGATAATTTCATCCACCATTACCTTCAACTCCGTCTCCGTGAATTTAGGTTTTTTTTTGGGTGCCATGGTGTGTGGTGCCCAGGGTGTGGGTTGAGTGAGTTGGGGGGTGCAGGTGTGTGTTGTGTGGTGTGTAGGAATGGTGTGGTGGGTGTTTGTGTGGTGGGTGTGGTAGGGTGGTGGTTGTGTGTCTTCAATTGGTGTATGCTGTCGCTCGTATTGGGCCTCTTGCTAGCAGCTATGCTGTGATGCAAAGGATTGTGGTAGTGGGTGTGTGTCATTTTATAGTCGTGTCTCAATGGTTGTTGGCAGTCAGGTGGTAGGTGGGTGTGTTGACTAGTGTGCATTATTGGGTACTTGGGGGGGGTCATTGTGGCTTGTGGTTGGTGTTGGTGTTTCAGGTGGGGGTAGTCCTTTTTCGTGTGTTTGCTATTTACTTCCGTCACACTTTTTGACATTGGTTTGACGGTAGGGATGTTGTTCGTGTTGGGCTTCCGCTGTGATGCACTGTTTCTCGTTGAATTCTTTCCGCCGCGGACGTGGATGGCGGTGCGTACCGGGGTACAGGCGGCGTTATCCTAATCACGGACACGGAGCCTTCGCAGGTATGGCGGTGGAGGTGGCTGTTCCCGCGTTCATGTGCGTCCGCGGCGGACGGGGTTTGGTCGGTTCCGTCCGCTTGCGGCGGGCTCTGGTGTACTCCGTCCGCCGCGGACGGACTTTGGTGTTCTCCGTCCGCCGCGGTCGGGGGTTCGTACCAGTATAATCCTAATCGCTACGGCGGTTTATCCGCGGAGCGGTCCGGAGTATCTTGCCCGCTTCCTTGGCGGACGGGACACGTTTCCGTCCGCGATCCTAATCGGCCTCTTTATGTGGACGACATCCTGATTTACATCTGTGACATCCGAGAGGATGTAGCGTGCATATTGAACATCCCACAGGACTTTCAACCTGCCTCCAGATTTGGAGTGAATTGGACTAAGTCCTTTTTCTACCCACTTCACACTGATTGTTCTCAGCAACACATAGTTGTAGACACTCATCCCTTGTGGTGGTAGCCCGCACATTCCACTACCTGGGCATTAATATCTATCATGAGATGCAAGATCTCATAGATAGCAGTCTTACCAAAGCTATTGCCTCTCTTAGGCCCCAAATGGCTTTCTGGAGCACACTGTCACTCACAGTGTAGTGTAGAGTATTGCTATCCAAGATGGTCATGCTTCCCTGCCTACTATACCCCTTTCACAATCTTCCAGTTCATATCCCTAAATCTACATCTAAAACACTACACTGGAGAGCTTCATTTGGAACAGAGGTAGGCATCGAGCTGCAATTTGTAAGCTACAACTCCCAGTAGACAAGGGGGGCTTAGGAATCCCTAACTTTGAACACTATTATCTGGCAACACAGCTTCAGTGGCCCGTACGCTGGCTGGCAGGGCGTCTTCTGGAGGAACTAGGACACCCCTCCTCTAAGCTGGTCCAGCAGGTCTTGCTTCCAAAAGCCAAGAACAACATTGAATTTGAATAGTCTACTAAGGGTAGCATGTGATAGCTTTCACAGTAGTCTGCGCCTTATGCCTTCCATCCCCCAATATTCCCCTGAAATTCCCTTAGGCTCCATCGCATTGTTTGCTGACATGGTAGGACGGGAAGGTTTAGAGCTATGAAAGTCGTCAGGGGTAGGCACACTGGATGACTTATTTCATGACAGGGCACTCCTGCCCTTTGATAGACTGCAAGAGGAAAACGAGCTACCGGTGTGTCTTTTCCTGGCTTTTGGCCACTGTTAGCTGAGATGGCCTGGCTATCGCACATGACGGATGCGGAGCCAGACCAGCACCCGCTGGTATTCACACTCCACATAATAGGTGTGGGTTCCCTCCTTAACCTGCCCCCCCTTTCAAGCCTTATTGGGCACTGGCTCATTTGTCTCTGACCATGAGTTTGTGCATGTTTTTAGCGAGATGTAGGCCTACTGTTTAATGGAATGAATGAATAAAAAATGTATTGTTCAGTTATTAAAAACTTACAATTAAAACAACATAATACAATTCTTCTTACATTTAATACATTATTAAGACCACATAATTAAAAGAAACTTTTCATCAATGTATAAAACCAAGTATAAATAAAACCAACCTCATTGTCCACAGTTAAGCAATTTCTTCTCCACTATTTCTATAAACTTCAGAAGTCTACCCGTAAATTGCAAGCTTTCGCCTTATAAACTGGCTATGACTGCTTGTCGACATGTTCGTATATTAAAGTCCGACCATAGCAGCCTCCTACGTTCGTCTATTAGTGCAGGGCAGCTACAGATGATATGACAAATGTCCTCCCTCTTGTAATAACAGAGGCGACACACCCTCTCACTACTCATCAATTTCCATGTAGGGGCGTCTCCAAGAAATTGGAGATTCATCAGCTTCAGCTTTGCCCTTTGGCTATTTGAGTCTCCTAAATATCTTTCGGGTTTTGGCATACCATACAAAGCAATAACTGTCCATGCATCGGATCGCTTTGCCAGTACTTCTTTATCCCATAAAGACGACAATTTTTTGCTGCACCCATTTATTACTTTGTTAAAAGCCACCTGTGAAAGAGGTAAAGCCCATAGTTGTTCCGCATTGAACGTATCTGTCGCCAGTTTGAAATATTCATGTGCCTGCTTGTTTATTATCGCATATTGCCTCCCAAACCACTGTCATAAGCGAGGAATTATTATCCCTTCTAATTTTGTGGCAGAATTTTAAATAAGCTCCTAAGCTATGTAGGTTCTGTCATTTAAGTCCGAACTCAAGTCGGATTTGTGCCGGTGAAGAATGTCGCGGAAGATTAAACAGGCGTCGGTAGGTCCGTCACTAGCTTATCAATGGTGTTGTCAGCACAACCTCTTATGGTCTATACTCCATATGCAAGAGTTGGCACATGTTTAACTGACATAATTTGTAATAGTTGGTTAAGGGAAAGCCCTTTTAAGTTATTCTGAAGTACGGAAAATGCAGCAATTAATGAGTTGTTTCTTCTCTGTAGTGCAGCGCACTGGTTTTTACCCGTGCCCCTAGTATCTATTATAACACCCAGATATCTATATTCAGTGACCGATTCTAATACAGTACCTTCCATTCTCAATTTTGGTCTTATAGACAACCCTCTAGTCACCAGCATTGTTTTTGTCTATTTTAAATTAATCTTTAGGCCATGAGTGGAGGCTTACTGTGCACTTTCATTAATTAATCTCTGCAGACCCACCTTGATATAGCTTATTAAAACAATATCGTCGGCATAAAGTAAATGTGAAACATTAAAACCTGCAACAGTCGGAGAGTGAGAATTCATTTCACAAAGCCTTGATGAAAACCCTGCTAAATACAAGTTAAATAAGGTTGGAGCCAAAACACACCCCTGCTTCAGCCCGTCCCTTATCACCATTTTTTTGGGACAAAACTGTGCCTTGGCCCAACCTGACTCTCGTCCAGGTATTAGTATATAGCAATTGTATCGCTCTCAACAAACTCGGTGAGATTCAAATTTTCGTTAATTTGTTCCAAAGAATATTTCTGTGAACTGTGTCAAAAGCTGAGCTAAAATCAATAAAACATAAGTGAAGGTTCATCTTACGGCTTCTGGCCATTTCCATGATAAGAACTAGCATTTAAATATTAATAATCATCCCAATGCCTTTAATTATCCCTGTTTGATTTTTTGGGAGTAAATTACTGGCAGCAACCCAAGCCGTGAGTTCTGTTAGCAGACGCTTTGCAAAAAACTTTGCTTCGCAATCCATTAAAGCTATAAGTTTATAGTTAGCAGGATCCGAGACTTGACCAGCTTTGTAAATCGGAGCCAAAATTGAACCCCTCCATTTATCTGGGGCTTCCTCCTTCCATAAAACATAATTAAACAAATTTGACAAGTTATTTGCCCAATATTGTGGATTTTCTTTATATAGTGCTTGAAGTAGGCCATTTGGCCCTGGTGTACTACTCCTTCTGCTAGAACTTATAATTTTTTCCACTGTTGTCTGCTGGATAATTTGCTGGGCGTTTTTCCTTTCATTATCATTGACCCTTGTATTTTCTACTGAACTTACTTCTGTTGGCTTTATTATATTTCTGGTGTAACATGTCATTGATCCCAAATGCTTCTCCCAGACTTCTTCGGATATATTTGTAATCAGTTGTTGTTGTTTCCCACCATTGGCTTGATTGACCAGTCTCCAAAATTCACATGCATCTTTACGTCTTGCTGCATAGTTAATTTGACACCAGAACAGATCAAGCTCAGTTTTTGTTTGTATCCATCTTTTTTTATAGAGTAACCTCAGTTTTGGCAATATCTCACTCCTGACATTAGAGGATGGTTGATTTCTTAGGACCCTCAGTGCATTGTTCAATTTCCTTTTTGCTATCTTAAGTTGAACAGACATTTGTTTGGGAAAAGATGTAGCCGATGTTACCATGCCTTTTGAATGCACAGAATTTTTCTCCACTAGATTAGTTATGAACTGCTTCCAGAGGCTCAAAGGATTTTGATCTATTCTATTTAACTCTTCCTCCCACTGGTCTCTTGCTTGTTGTTCGATCTTTTGTATATTATTTACAGTCCAGTTTATCCTTCTATGGGTTAGACCCATAGGTTCCCCTAACTCAGGGGCGTTTTGTTTGTGTCGGGTAATATGAAGACTGAGGCTGATCATTTGTGGTTGGTGATCACTTTCCAGTCTATTTCCCAGAGTATAGCTTATTATTGATTGGTATAATGGGAGTGACACTAAAGTGTAATCAATAACAGCTTTGGATTGTGCCGTAAAATGGGTCGCCTGAGCTGGGATGTCCGGATCTACTCGGCCATTCAAAACTCGAAGGCCATGATGCTCCAGGTTTATCACTGTATCTTTACCCATTTTGTCTAATCATTGTATAGTTGCATCAATTGCCGGGATATGCCAAAATTGATCAATCTCCTCCAATATTTGATCCCTAGGTGCCCCATTGAAGAAATTCATATTGAAATCCCCTGTCAAGATTATCCAAGGGACTGGATTCTTCGTGCTTAATGTTATGAATAGGCTCATTATCTCTATTGTTTCTTTTTTTTTGCTGCCAAGAGAATAAATGTATACATTTATTATCATCAAAGAAGGGATCTTATTTCTTGTGCCAGACCTTAATTGCTTGAATGTTTGAATGGTTCATTTCCACTTCTTCGATCTTTATTTTTAAGGCCACTGAAACATATATGGCCAAACCTCCTGCTGCTCGCCCCTTCAATTTTGTTTTAATTGCTGGTTTACTATAGCATAAGTATGCTGGTAACTTAATTTCCTCCTGTGCCCATGTTTCTTGAAAGAGGATTATCTGATACCTTCCAATGTATGTTAGGAATTCATGATTGTCCACTTTTGCTGCCAAACCCTCTATGTTCCATGAGCAGATGTCTACCTTTACTGCCAGACCCTCTAAATTCCATGCACGGGTGCCACCTTTATTTTTGTGTTCAACGAGACAGTTTATATACTGTCATTCTCTTACACCGTTGTCTGTTCTGACATTCAAGCACTCGGTAGCCAGGACCAGTCTGACTTTGAGTAAAGAGTTTTGCTCTCCTTGGCTTCAGTGTAGTTATCAGCCTGAAGGGTAATATTGTCCCTTAAAGGGGTAATTGAGCTACTCCTTGCCCCTTTCAAGATCGTCATTGCACTCAATTGCTGATTTTTATTGCCCATTTGTGGACTTTTCGTTAGTTTCTGTCTTCCCCTATCACCTTCTTCATTGACCCTCTTAATCTGTTTGTCTCCACCCTTCGGTTTTAGAAACTGTGGATAGGGTTCCTCCTTTTCTCTTATCATCTCAATACCCCATGTTTCAAATTTCTCTTTTTCCGCCCATAGTTGGTCCGCTACCTCAGCAGTCGTCCATTTGATCATTGTCGCTTCCTCACCTCCCCACGACGGGTTACTTACAAATGTAACTGAATGTATATCCGTGGACTCTTTGTCTTGTAAAGCCTCTATTTCCTTGGTCATTCGAATCATAGATCCTCTATTTATTTGATCAAAGTGACCCCATGATTTATATTTTGGCACAAATGTCATTTTACAATGAGTACTAGGCAAGCTGTGCCGTGTTGTCCTGTCCCTTTGACCCTGCTTGATCGTGCAGACTATATCCTGCTGAATGTTCTTAACCTGTCCTGTTTCATTTCGGTCGTTCTTTCCCAATTGACGTACCTCCTTCGCACGTTGCCTCTGTTCCCTTTGGGGCTCATCATCATTCCTTAGCGATTGTTCACAAACTTGTTGCATTCTGGTTTCCTTTACATCTGTCCCCTCCACCACGTTAAGCGATGTTTCCAAAAGCTCCACCTTCTCCGCTGTTTTTATATGTTCTTTTTTTACTATTTTGGCTTGGACTAATTCCTGTTGGATATCTTCCAGTTGACCCTCCTTTTTCTTCGTCCTTTTCCCCATTATTTTCCCTTACCATCTCTCTTTTCTTGTTCCAGACGAGTCACTTGTCTTCCCATATTAGGGACAAAAGTTGGATACACCTTCCCTTGAAGATCTGGACTCTTCTCCATCTCTTTTTTATTGTGGCTTTTCCTAAGTCTCTTTCTCTGTCTCTTAGAGAGCTTAAATGTATTGACTGCTTCCCCTTGTGTGGGTGATTCTAGGGCTCTCTGCTCAACAGGACTATTCCTACCTAGTGTGCTAGACGATGCCTGATCACTTAATCGCTTTTTGTGCATGGCAATGGGTTTATCTAAGTTCTGTCCTGAGTAACGCCCCTGTGTTAAGTCTCCATTATTCCGCAACTGTATCTTTTCCATACTTAAAATGTCCACCCCCGAGGCTCCCCTTCACCAATTCGCGTACGCGCTCAGGTTTATTTCCCTCTGCTATCCCACTGTTGTTGACCGTTTGATCCTTAGGGCTATTCCCTTCTTCAGTAGTAGGTTGTAGTTGCCCCTTCATTTCTGCCAGAACCTGTTCCAGCATCCCTGGCAGCAGGACAGTTTATCCAATACAGGGCTACATTCACATGTATTTTCAGGCTCCACCTGTACTACTGCCTGGGCCTTAACGATCAACTGATTCAATGCCCCAAGTTTTTTATCAATCGCTGTAATGTATAATGCCATTGTATTTAAAATATCCACCTGGATATCCAATTTACTTGACTGATATGTCAATGCATTGACCACCTATTGAAAATAATTAAGTAAAATCCCCCAAGTGTTGTTATTTAGGCTTTTTTCCCCCAATGATTCACTGGTTGGCGATCCAACTTGCATATCATCAGCCAAGGTGCCCATTACTGTGGACCCCACAGGTTGAGCCCCTTGTAATTCATTTATCTCAATCCTGTCCTCTCTCTGTTATAATTCAAGTTTAATTACCTCATTCCTGTCCTCTCTCTGTGTTGAGTCATGTTTAATTTCTGATTTTTCTTCTATTTTTGCTAGTGTTACATTATCTCTTATGTCATCATTTTTCTGAAATACGTCCTGAGAGGGATCACGAAATGAATCATCCAATTATTTCGATACTTTTTCTGGACGCACTTCTCTCACCACATGTACTATACTACTCTCCACTGTGTCCAATACCTCCGTTAACTCCGTTCCCAATTTTAATTTCCGAACAGGATCTATTACTTCTAAATCTTCCAATTCATACCAATTATCCATATATACCATCTTGTTGTTTACTTGTAGGTGCACCTCAGCTTGAATCTGAATTTCTTTTACCAAACAAGACTGAATCATTAGTTCCTTATGCCCTTCTTGCGCCTTACTACTGTTAAGCGGCTCCAAGATCGTTTGTCGCTCGCCGTTAGCGCCCACTTCCTTCAATACCTCACAGAATGGCGACTCCCCTTGCTGGGCCACTGTAATGGAACATTCCTTCTCACGTAGCCGGTCACTACTTAGACTCCAAGTTTCCCAGTTAAACAAAGGTTTTTTGTTGTTTCTCTTTATATTTAACCCCTCCATGGTCGAGCAAGATTTCAATTCCTCTTTTTTGATCATGATTTTACTAGGGGCCGATTTAGGAGGCCCTGATTCCTGTGGTTGAATCGGGCTTTGTAGCGCCCTTGTATACAGATCTTTTCGATATGTAAGCAGAACATCAACTGGGTTCTTCAAAAAATCCGCCTTCCCTATCCCTTTCTTTTTTGGGTCACAATTTGGGTTTCTATCAAGGCATTGTGCTGCTAGCCCCTCTGAGCCAGACTTCTCCATACGAGCTTCATTTGCAACATACTCTATATCATTGCCCTCGTCGGCAGAAGCCGCCCTGTTTTGAAACCTTTGCTTCTTCCGCACCACTTCCCGCGCTTCTCTTATTTTCCCATAACACATTTCTTTGTTTGCACGTCTTATACTGCTTCCCTCCGCTTCCTTCCTTCCTTCTCTCTGTATGTTAGCAGGGTGTTCAGCCGTTGATGAGAGCTGGCACAGATTTCACTTCTCTTCTCCGTTCACCTCCACACCTCTCCTTATTCCTCCTTATCACTACTTACTTCTGTTGTTACTGTGCACTGAGAGCTATAGGAGTTATAAGAGCTATAAGCTGGGCGCCGGATTGTGAGAAGGCAATGTGCAAATATTTTCCAGGGTTGGAGCTGGTGTTGTTTCCCCACGCTCACTTCAAATTTCCTCTTGCTATGCGTGTAGTTTTTTGGTCCACCTCTCACCCCACTCCTTAGCTTCCTCTGTACTTTGGCCCGATTCTAGGCCTTCTGGGGGTGCTGAAGATCTGAAGCACACACTCCTGCACCTTGATAAACTACTGCACCGCTGCTCAATGCTCAATGATCCCTGCAACCCTGCATAGGGCATAAATCACCACACTTCAACTACACTTCAGCTACATCCGCCGCTGCACCCACTGCATCCACCACCGCTGCTACCACCACGCCCCCGCTATCCACTCATAAAAGCGGGGGGGGGGGGGTTGAGCTGCAGTGGCAGGAACAGCTGGCGAGCAGCCATGCAGGCTAGTGGCAAAGTGGCAGTCATAGCAAGAGCCTGGATCAGAGCCTGAATCAGAGTGGAGCAGTGCAGAGCAAAAACGTGGTGTAGGCAGGCAGAGTCTGCGAGTGGCGGACACTCAGCACCACTCAGCACCACGGCGTCGTAGTCCCAGCAGTAGCAATCACTGAGCCCAACACCAGAAGTCTCGTCAGTAAATGTACTATTAATTGTTACTGTCAAGATCCGGGGCGCACTAGTTTAGACCGGAGTATTTGAGAAAACCCTTAATCAGTCAGGATGATTGATACAGTCGAGGTGTCACCACATCACCAATTGTTGCTTATTACTTTATTGTTAGTTTGTGAAAATAAAAAGGGGTCCAATAACTCTGGTCAGTTATATCGTATTTAAACATTACTTTGGATCAAAGGATGGGTATGTAACTCATGTTAATGTCACACTGATTCTGATGCAGTACTCGTGTAAATGTGATGTAATATTGTTAAAGCTCAATAAAATTGGGTAAAAAAATGAAGATTTGGGGCGAGGACTACAATGATAGCTATTTTTGTGCTTTAAATTGAGCAAGAAATTGATTTTTACCTTTGGAAAATCTTATTTTTCTATTTTGCTGTCCAAACATGGCTGTGTGGTATGTTTTCCAGAAACGAAGAGGAGCATTTATACAATAAGATATGCTATGATTTCTGTGACTTATTTGCAGTGCCATTGGAATTATGCGGTTGTGTGGCTGCAGCGCTTTTTGCATAGTTATAGTTTTGTCGCATTCGCCACATAATTCATCATCTGCCACATAATCTTCAGATTTTAGCAAAAAAGAATATTGTTTCTGGTTCAAATAGTTCAAAAGTTATAATGAAAGCAGTTGCATGTGTTGTCAGCAGCGGAAGGCCCTTTGAAAAGCTTGACTGTTCATCTTTCTGTTGCTTATTGTTATATTTGGGTGTCAAACTGGTACTAATGAGGTGCAACCAATGCCAGACAGTGTTAACTAGTGTAAAATAGTAAACAATTGAAGTAACACTATCACAAAATATGCCATATTATGCCATATAATTTGGCTTTTCTTTTTGCATAATTTAGTCAACCCTGCCACATAATTTGGTCCTCCCTGCTGCATAATTCCAGTGGCCCTGCTTACATGCTAACAATTATACTTGCTACTCCCTTGGCTTCTTTCTCGTCTTTGTCTTTCCTGTTCTTTTCCACATTATGTTGTGTTCTGCTCCCCTCCTCACCCTTTATGCCTTTAGATCAGTGCATCACAAAGTTTTTAGAACCATGTCGCATTTTGTAAAATGACAAACTTTCTCAACACATATAGCCTTATTCTAAATGAGGCAGGCGTACTTTAAATGTGATAACAGTAATTGTTTGTCACTGTCACAACTTTGACCAGGCCCTTTCATATAGGACTGCGGACAAGATACGGATCTGCCCATAAAAGTGGCAGATGGGGAACTGCACTGGAGTCTGGAGCTGAAACACTTTCAGAGTGGGGCGCAGGCCCGTGGCATCCGGTCGCTAAAATCACAAAGTTTCTGAAAAATCTTGGTGTAAATTCTGTGCTTTTAACAAATTTCAGAAACCCCTTCTGTAGCAGAGTATGAAGTAAGGCCTCATTCCCACTTTTGGGTTAAAAACGAGGCTGAGTGGTGCAGTTTTATATAGCATGAACATGCCATAAGGGGATTGGAGTGCTTTACCTAAGCACCAGATTTTATTGCACAAGATAAGAGTCATATATAAGTACAAGTTAATAAGTGATTTGCCAAGAATAAAAGGATGTTGAGCCTATGCCAAGATTCAAACCTGGTACAGCAGATCCAAAGTCTGCAGCTCTGTCGGTATTTGGATAAAATATTGAGCTAAAAATATAGTGATGAAAAAATATTTGATCAATAATATTGAAGAGAAAACTATTGTAATGGCAAATTTCCATGGGTAAGCAAAGTTTTACTGTACTTAACTCCACATATATTTATCTTGATGATATATATTTCTTTAAAGTATGTAGAAGTGTAGTTAAGAGTAGTAAATCTACACTTACCTATATTCACTTACCTTCTCGATATTTTGGTCCTTGATATTTTTGACACAATATTCCGTCCACACAATATTTTTAGCTTTGATATTCTATCAGGTCTGTCTGTTAGGCAATAGCCATATTTCTCAATTTATGTGTGAAAGGCATGCACAAGTAGTATGGTTGTATACAGTGCCGTTGTGAACCCACCGCTTTTGCAGCTTAAGGGGGGGTGGTGTTGACACTTGCAGTTATTTATGAGCCTTTACTGTCTGCAGCTCTGCAGACAAAAGCTGTTAAAATGAAAAAATATCAAATTCCAAGTTCAACGGGTCTCTTACTGCTGATTTCTGTGGACTCGTAATCTATTACTCACGTGTCTTCATTCAAATAAGTTCTGTTGCAAAGTTATGTCGGCTTTGATTGAACCTACGAATTCTAATGTTCTTCAGGTCTGCCTCATAGGTATCGGGTGAGACGGGGGCATCATCGCAACTTATCACTGATGGGCTCCCGGCGTCTTAACCTACGTGATTCTCATCCAGGAATTTGGTCCTGATGAATGCCCAGACCCTTATAGGCATCAGAGGCTGAAACACGTTGACCGTTCGCACATGATGTCAAGGATAATTAACACGTTCATATAACATCACTACTTTACTTTTTGATCTTACCCCTTTATACTTCACCCATATTAAAGTACCTATTTTTAGATACTGGAGGTAATTATACACACCACAACATGGATCCCACCAGTACTTTCCCTCGGAAGGAAGCGGTACTATTCACCCAGGGAGGCGAGTACCTAGGTGCAAAACCCAATGATTACCCCACCCAGTAACAAACCATAGTTGTGATCACTTACACCACCAGTGGTAAAGATTGGTTGAGGGTTTTGAATCGACACTGGAGATACCCAGACCTCAGGTGACCAGCAGAGCTGATTTTCCTTTGATTATGGTTGATAAAGTAAACATATCTGACTTCTTGAACCCATATGCATTTCCAACAACTAGAGAACTAGGGTACACCAAGGTGGTGAGCTTGTTTGGGTTGCCCTGCAAATGTCAAAATAGATGTAAATAGGTAAAATGTCCCCATATATATATGTGATAAATAACTCTGGAGCTACCAGCCAAGAGGAAGGGTTATATTCTCCTACATTCACACACTTCTCCTGATAAACCCAGTACCAAACATGTGCCAATGGGCCTATTGTCCCCGTCAGAAAAATACAAAAATGCTGAATATATGAAAACCACATTGAGGCTACAGTGACTTCACAGGGTCACAACTTTGGTCTATTCCATTCATGGCCATGTGCTCTCAGGGACATAGCTTCAGGGAGGGAGAGGGTTTTTTTGGAGCGTTATACCACCCTACAAAAAATGTTTACTGTAATAAATAGCTGGCTAAAGGTGTTTTCAGTCAGGTATGGTAAGGTATCTGTCAGATTTCATTGTGGATTTTTACATGCACACACTGACAAACAAACTCTCTCTCTCTCTCTCTCTCTCGTCTGTCTTAAAACTTGGTTAGTTTGAAAACTATTGTGTTTTAGGTACCCCTACCAATCCACACTCCTCTCTCTTTCCACTGCCTCTAAACCCCCCCTCGTGTCCTTCTTCGCATAATGTATTTTAACAAGATATATCAGGATGATCCAAGGTTGTCAGGACAGTCAGGACAAATTGAAAATTCAGTAGTCCAATCTTGGAAAAAAATCCCAGACCCAGTTTTTCATATGCAGTGTATTTATATACAGTTGCCAGGACTCCTATTTAGGAGACTAGCCAGAAGTGACAGCCAACACGTGTTTCGCCCCCTTACGTGGCCATCCGGCCTGGAGCTTCGTCAGGGCATTAATTTTATGAAGGACTACCTATAGTCCAAGCAGTCCGTTTTCTTTTGAAGAATCTCTATGTATTCGGCATGAATGCCGTAGGGGCGGAACGTCTCTGCAGTTGGCGACGCCGAAGTGTTGTAATGTTGGATGATTGGGTCACAGAAATATGAGGAATTTTCGAAGCACAGTTTGACATTTGCATGGCATGACTTCTCTGTGTGGTCACCTCAGATTGTTTACATTTTGCTGGAACCTATATTTTTGCTGGCTTTAGAACTCTGTGTAATTTACCTCTGCTAACCTGTAGTAAAGTGTCTCTGCTCCCTTGTTAAACCTGGTTGAATTGGCATTTTCTTAATTGGGATAGGTAACTTGCCTATAAGTCTCTAGTATATGGTACAAAATGTACTAAGTGGTCTAGTTGTTAAATGCCACTAGTGGACTACGGCACCAATTGAGCCATCCATTATAGTGGCAGCACAAACATGGCTTCAGGCCTATAACTGCATCCTGAATATAAAAGTTCAATACATGCAACCTGCCAATGTAAACCCTTCTGACAGATTAAAGAATCCCTTATAAATATTAGTAAGTCAGCCATGTGAGCTTTGTATCCTACAAAGTAGGGTGCATGGCAATTAAAAGTGGGGCATGTAAAATAAATTAAGTGCCATGTCCCTACAGTGCCAAGCCCCTAAATGCTATTTTCAAGGTGGCAGGTCTTGCTGTCCTATGTAGAAAACCAGAGTACAGATTAAAATACTAATACTATAGCTCAGGAATGGGAACAGCTAAATAAATAAAAACAATGTTTAATAGTTATTCAAACTCTGAAGCAATGGTGAAGTCAGATGTTTAATACATATTAAGGAAAAATAACTATTAGAAAGTTATCTTTTCCCTGTCTGATGTTTCTGGAGACTAATTAGCATTGGCTCTCCAGGTTTTCCCAAGCAGAAATTAGCCTTCAATTGATATGAAATGCCGCCCAGCAACAAACAATAGGTTAACCTTAGTGGCCAAAGATTACTCATTTGAACTCCACAGAAAAGGCGTGGTGGGGTCTGAGGGTATACATTTTGACAGTACAGTGTCAAAACCTGCTTGAATGTAAAATCTTTCTTGACAGATCTGCTAGGTTCCAATATAACGCTTGGAGCACACTTTAGAGTGAAAGAACAGGGAGAAAAGACAATTCTTGTGCATTCCTTTTATGGGTGCCGAAGGACCCAGCTTTTGTCCTATCAGACTTCTCTCTCTCTTTTTGTTGTGGGTACAGTACTGGCTCCAAACTGGATTTTAGTGTTAGATGTGGGAGGACACAGAGTTTATCGTAATACACTCCGCACACACCTAGGCCTCAGAGCCCAAGTTTAGTGTGGCTGAAAAATTTTGCCATCTTTAAATTACCCTGATACACTTCATTTTGAGCCTGTTTACAGGAAGACAAACAGGAACTAATGAAAAAGTGAGTACGTTTAGCCCTGGGAACTTTTACACACTTGGTTATGGAGGGGCTAGACATCACCCCCTCCACTAACTGCCATCTGCCAGGCATAAATGTAGCATCTCCAGGCACACACTTTAAAACACTTTCTCGACCTGCTGAAGATCAGAAAAGGACTGGACCTGCTGTCTGTGACCTGAGAGGAGCCATGAAGAACTGGACCTGCTCCTTCTTGTGCCCAGGACAAATAAGTGGATCCCAAGGATCAGGTGGTTGAACTCCTGTATGGTTACAAGAAGACAACAAGCGGCAAGAGGACTTGTGCTGGAAGTAGCCACTTGACCAGTGGCAACTGGACCTGGACTGAACCATGCTGTTGGCCCATGCCTGACACCCATGTGAGTTTCTAATTGCCTCTCCTGGAGTTCTGGGGGGCATTAGAAGAGTACTCCATTGGAGGATTGGGACTTAAAGGACTAAGTCAGAAGGTGAAATCTTTGACCAGGATGAACCTGGTTGGTGTATCTGACCTGCCTCAATCGTAGCCAGTCTGAAATTATGCCTAGTTCCTGCTCTACCACGACCATAGACTAATGTTGGTGCTTTATGCTTTTTGGAGCTATTTTCCCTTAAATATTTAAAAATTGATATTACTGATTCCCCTTATTGGATTTTTGTCTTTTTTTATGTCATTTTATTTATTACTTTTACTCTATTTTTCTAATTCAGTTTCAGATTTATATTGTTTAGCATTTTGATTTTATTGCTTTGGTACAACATAATTACTTCGCACATTGCCCTAAGTTAAGCATGTCTGCTCTGTGGTATAGATACCAAGGGGTTGGCTCAGGTTAATTTAGTGACTTTAAGGGTTCATCATGACAAAGCTTGTGATTATTTCTTGAAGTGGGCAGTCATCCACCCCAAATAACAATCCATTTTCTTACAGGTATGATATCATTTTATATTACAATCAATTCTTTGTAACAGAGCCGACATAACTAATTAATCATCACATTCTTGCTACGTGATCTGGAAGAAGTAAGGATAAAATCAAAGGCTTGTGATCCCTCTCATTCTGAGTCACTATTTAAAAATCAATCAAGTGAAAACTTTCAATATGTAATGCTGTGCAATTGATTAAGATTTTCTTTAGCATACATCTGTGAGTAAAACTAGCTGGAGTTTCTGTCTTAGCTCTTACACACCTGAGGCATAGCCTTGTACCAGAGGTATAATTATTTTATCATGATTGCATGCGAAACTGGATCTGGCAATTTTTAAAGGAAGATTGTCATTCTCATGCCCCATTTCACAAGCTGATGGCATGGATTGGTGATGGTGTAGCCAGGTAAACAACATAGGTCAGTTGTACAGAGGTAGTATTGAAACAGAGGGAGTAAAGAAAATGACACCTCTATCGACCCACTTACATGGTCATTACCAATAGATCAGAGTTAATGGTGGGGCAAGAACACAACCATACAAAACATTAACAATGTCACAGCTCTCATATCCGGGGTACAAACTTTAGAGGGGAACCTAGTCTTTCAATAATCCCTTTACTAGCTTTTGGATCCCACAATAATTACCATGTTCGGCTTGATTATCTAAGAGTAAATATATACTTTGGGTTCAGAACTGTATTAGTTTAACAATTCGGGTAGCACACACTCACCAAGAGAAGTTAGGACACGCTACACACACCATGACAGAAACACGAGAGGGTACATCAGAATGGAGAAGGGGGTTAAAAAAGCTACGACAAAAAGTGTGATGAAAAAGAGGTTTGGAAGTAATGTCTATAAGTAGCTGAGAAACTACCTTTATGCTTACCTGGTTCAGGAACGGCAAATAATGCACTTCAGCCTCACTCCTGATGGCAAGTGTGGCTTCGGCCCCTAACCAGGCTAATGTGCCTAAACGTAAAGCCTCAGTAAAGGGTCATTTACTTGGGTCCATATACCCTAGAGCAATGCATACATCTAGGGGCTTCATGGTTCACTATAATTTGTAAGAGAGCTTTGAAGTAAACAGAGTATGAATTCTCGGAGGGCCTCATCATGACACCTTCAGTAAAACGATGTGGCAATACTTCACCTAGAATTGCTGCTACCACTGTAAATACCAGGTGCAGTTAATACAGCACCATTACAAGTGTTGTCCCTTAGAATGAACAGTAATCACGGACACCCTAAGCACTTTTCCCCAGATATATTCCACCTGCTTTTTACTGGCAAAATGTTTTACAGAAAAAATCCCAGAGATGCAGGCTTTTATTCTTACACAATTTGCAATTCCAATTGAGGGGAACCTAATGTTCCTCCTGAATCTAGATATACTTGAAACTTGGAATGGGGGCTTGAGCGCTGAATCAATTAAACTAGAGTCTCAAGAGAACTACCAGCTCTCAACCTTACACATCTTTCTTCTTTTCTTCTTAAAGGGACCCACCAGATAAATCAAGTTTCAATTCATCATTGACTTTAGAGATAATGGGAAATCTTCAGATGCATGGCTTACCCACACTTGTTGCTTACCTACGTAGCTCAAACAACAAACCTGTGGATTGGGCCTTGTACATATCAGGGGCAACCACTAATTGGAATGTAATGTATGGTGTAAATTCAGGATGAGCATGAGTGTTCTGTTTTGTTCAGGCATAACAGAAAGCTCATGCTCAATTATTGCTCTGTATTCTAAGGGCACTGTGGAAATCCTGATGTAAATATGAAAACACCATCACTAGTTAACAAACCTGCCATTTAACACTTACTTGTCAAACTACTGATCAGAGCTGGACAGGTAATAATACATTGCATGGATGACAATTTAAACAAAAAGGATTTACCTTTCATTTATCTTCTATTACTGCTGCTCTACTCCATTGTCCAATGAAAAACAAGACAATTATTGTCTGAAATCAACAGAAGAACAATGAAAAACAAGCATATGAAGCCTCTATATTCACAAAACAAAGTGATGTGTCAAAGGATCTGCGGACCTCCAATCCACCACTACCAGAATCCAAGGACCCAGACTAAGCAACTTCCATTATTTAAACCTTGACACAATACATAAAAATACAGAAGCAAGTGTACGGTAAACGAATCTACACAAATTATGAACTATTTAATTTAACTCACTAGCACTAACTATTGTTTTCTAACAAATATAGCATTGTATTAGACATTTTATCTACGTGCCACTAATACATGCTTTCCTTTTGTCAGCACATACTAGTGGTTCAATTGAGACCACCAATTGGCAATACTAGATTTTGTTTGCCGTACTTGCACTGCCCCCTTAAATAAAACTATGGATACCAACATAATTTTTAACTTCCAATCTAAAATTCCTTCACAATTATAGAGCATTTTATTATTTGCAATTTTTTTTTTTTTTTTATGTAAGCGTTCACAGCAAAATTGCAAATCAAGATTAACAATTCAGAATTCAAATACTTTTTCAATACAATAAGAAAAAAAGACCAATTTCTATGTTCCATCACAGTTCACAGACATTTCATCTTCCATTCTCAATCCTCATAGTAATCACGGAACGCACTCCAAATTTTTATGCCCAATCTTTTTTTCCTAACACCCTTGATAGAAAAAAGACCCCACTCCAAATTATACAAACTAAACATTTTGGCACGCCATTGGTGAAAATCAGGTGGTTTTTCCTGAAGCCACTCAGTGGCTATACATAGACGTACTACAGTCATTGCAAAGAAAATAAAATACCGATGTTGATATAGAGTCTCGGTCACCCTGTCCTTTGGTATTTTCCCCAATAGCAACATAGCCGGGGTGATTACTACAGGCATTCCAATTACAAAAGATAAAAACTTTTCAAGATCAGTTATAAAACATTGAAGTTTAACACAGCTGTAAAAAATATGCTCGCTATCCGCATCATCAGCTCTACACCGAAAACACTTCCCATCATTCCCCCACCCCATTTTGCCATTCGAATCGGAGTGTATTATAAATCAAACAAGGTCTTAAAAAATTGGGCTTTTACGTTTGCTGACATTAACGCCTCCTTGGAAAGCAGTAGTAGATCTTCTACATATATTTCTTGGTCACCTAGTACACCCACCGATTTTATCCTCACTTTTTCTAAATCGTCACTCCTATCCATAAGCAGCAATTGATAAAGCGTTCCGATTTTTACTAACCTCCTAATTCCTTCTACAACTTTATTTGGCTGAAGCGCCACTTTTCGGTGAAATAAATAGTCTCGTATTTGCAAAAATTTCAAGAAAAAATTTCTAGGAAAGAGAAACTGGTCTTTTAACTCATCAAAAGATTTACAGATCCCTTCATCCTTATACATATCTCCTAGCCATCTAACCCCTTTCCGCTGCCATCTTATTGCCATGTCATCAGAAAATATACCAGGGAGAAGCCTGTAAGTGTTTAAAGGCGTATAGTAAGATATTTTCCCTATCGATATTATATTAGCAGCCCACTTCCAAACCTTAAACGCGCCTAGCAATACCTTGAAACAAGTCCGTTTGTAATAACTCCCATCCACCTCCTTGAATAGTAACTGTTTCGCTACCGACCCTAACTGCATTTCAAAAATAGACGGGGCAGAGGCTTTATCCTCTTCAGTCTCCCCCGTTATCAACACCCTCATCTTCAATAAAAAACAGGTTACATAATACAAAAAAAAATCTGGCACCCCCATCCCTCCCCTAGCAGCTGGTAAAGTCATAAACTTCATTGCCCGTCTGGGTCTCCCTGGGCTCCAGATAAATTTACCACAGCTCGACTGCAGAGCCTGTATCCTATCTTTCGTGATTTCTAGTGGTATTGATCTAAATAAATATAAGACCTTTGGTAGCACATTCATTTTTATAACATTCGACCGTCCAATAATAGTTAAATATAATCGTTCCCACCTATCCAAGGAATTCCTAATTTTAGTCATCAATGTGGTCCAGTTAACCTCAACTAATTCAGTCATGTTAACCCTCAACTCAATACCTAGATATGTGGCCTCCTTCACCACTCTACTATCCTGCCATATTACAGACTCCGAGCACAAAATCTGCGTTTTTAACACACTTAATTTATATCCCGCTACTCGCCCAAACTCCTTCGCCAGCCTCTCAATTTCTTTAATAGCGGTGGCAGGGTTTACCATTGTCACCGCCATGTCATCCGCATAAGCGAACACAGAAAAATAATACTCATCCACTAGATATGGTGGGATCAGGATACTCCGAGTCAGTTGTTCTATAAAAGGGTTGATATAAAAGGCAAACAAAAGAGGAGAACATGGGCACCCTTGGCGTGTGCCACGTGTAATATTCACAGTCAGAGAGTAGGCCCATAGCAGAAATCTTAGCCGTAGGTATTTGATATAAAGACTGAATAGCAACAATGTATTTTTGTCCAAACCCCATTTTATGCATCAGTTTCCACATATACCCCCATTGGACCCGGTCAAACGCTTTTTCCGCGTCAAGTAGAATAAGCGCAAGATCGTTTTTTTTCACAGCAGCAATGTCAAATAATGTAATAACCTTGTTAACATGCTCTACCGTCCCTCTATTTGGTATAAAACCATGCTGTTGATGTGAGACTAAAGAAACCATGCAGTCAGATAGCCGATTAGCTAGTATTTTCAAATAGATTTTATTGTCGGCGTTTAGTAGCGATATTGGCCAATAAGATCCTACTAGGTCCGGCTGCTTACCCTTCTTGCAAAAAAACGCTATAGTAGCATCTGCCCATGACCTAGGAGGAGCTCCCAGCTGGGCCTTCTGCATTACCAATAGCTGCTCATTTTTGATAATATTATAAAACTGTCTATAAACCTCACTGGGTATTCTATCGGGGGCCTGCAGCTTTGCCAGTAAGAAGGCTCTTTACAGCTTTTTCCAGCTCCTCCTCCGTAATTGGAACTTCCAGACCCTGCGCCACTATAGGATCCAGCTTTTTTAAACCCACTTCAAACATTTCTAGCCAATCCAGCCCGTCACCATCAGTCCCTGCATATAATTCAGAATAAAACTGCTGTAAAATCCGAAGGATTTCTTGAGGTTCAGAATGGGACACCCCCATATCATCCTTCATCGCCAAGATATTTCTAGCCGACTCCTTCATCCAAAGCTGTACCGCCAACCTTTTTCCAATTTTTTCACCATACTCATGCTTTTCCATCCTTGATGTTAAAAACTTCCTTGCATTCTCTACACTCCAGTAACCCACCACTTTCGCTATACATTTTGCTACTTTATCCTTTAACTTGCTTACGTCATTCAGACCATTGGCTATCCCATTCGTTAGTAAAGTTTCAGCCTGGGCTAAATCCTGATATAGCATACCTAGCTCTTGTCTGGCTTTCTTTTGCTGCTAAAACGTAAAGCTCATACATTCGCCACGAAAACCAGCTTTAAAGGTGTCCCAAACTATACCTGGGGTGGCCGTCCCCTTATTTTCCTGGAAAAAAAGCTGAATCCACCTTCGGGATCAAATCTATTAGTTATGCAGACGATACTCAACTCATCGTCTCGCTGTCACAACAAAGGGGACACCCATCTGATTTGTCAAGTTGCCTGTCAGCTATCTTCTCTTGGATGACTGCCTCCAAACTCAGACTCAATGGAGCGAAGACCGAGATTATGGTCATGGGTCACCCACTTCCATCTCTGTCCTCCGACCATTGGCCCCCCTGTATGGGGGACCTACCACCCCCAAAGGAGAAAGTTAAGAGTCTTGGGGTTTGGTTTGAACCCCAACTCACCTTTATGACCCATGCGCAGAAGGTGGCAGGAGGATGCTTTGGATCATTGCGGGCGGTGAGGAAGGTCCTTCCCCTGCTTCCTTTCGAATCAAGAAAACTCTTGATCCAGGGCCTAATCTTGGCCAGACTGGATTATGGCAATGCCCTCCTCCTGGCGGCACCCCAGGCCACGATTAACATCTTACAGCGGGTCCAGAATGCCGCAGCAAGGCTCCTTATGGGAGCCCCTAGATGGGTTTCAGCTAAACCCCTGCTTAGAGCCTTGCACTGGCTCCCAATCCAGGAGCGAATTTCCTTCAAGTCACTATGTATTGCCTACAAATCCCTCCAAGGTAATGGCCCTCCAGCCCTCAGGGGATTGATCTGTCCTTACAAAGCCACTCGTGCCCTTCGATCCGATGGAGAAAACCTGGCCGTCACTCCCAGAGTAAGGAAGGCCCGCACGGGAGGTCGTCGCTTTTCGCTGAATGCAGCGAAAAAGTGGAATGCCCTGCCCAGGGTCCTACGGACGGAATCTTCATACATTAAGTTCAGAAAACTACTTAAAACTTTCCTTTTTCCCAAAGTTCCCTAAACTTTCTTCCTCATCCGCTCTGTTATTAATCTGTTTTTAGCGCTGGGACGCTCAAGGGCAGCCATGCGCTCTATAAATCCAATTCCATTCCATTCCATTCCATTCCATATGAGCTTCAAATTCATTATTTAACCCCAGCTTCCTATCAAATGTAAAATTTGAACATTTCGGTCTGGTTAAGCCCTCCTGTATCTCTAAAACAATAGGTGCATGGTCTGATGTAATTCTAGGATAAACACTGACTGTTGCACCACCCAATAATGAGGCTGGGGCAAAAAAATAGTCCAGTCTGACCAGCTTCTTGTGAGGGTAAGAATAAAATGTATACCCGCTATCTTGTACCCTCAAGTTGACCCATACGTCCACCAACCCGTGGTCCTCCACCAAATTATGCAAGGCTTTGTATACTTTTGGCTTACACCCCTTATATTGGGCAAACCCTTCCTGTAATGCCCTATTAGTTAGGTTGATATTGATGTCTCCACAAACCACCACCGGCTGAGGCCAGATGGCTAATTCCAAGTTTACTTCAATTAGGGCTTCCGGATCGTCTAAGTTAGCTCCATAGACGGTGCATAGCGTCAGAGTTTTCCCCTCAAAGCTGCATTCTACTATCGCCCATTGTCCTTTCTTATCCATTAGTTTCCGCCCAGTTTTGACATAGTTCCCTTTACTAAGAATGGCCACTCCCCTTATCATACTGGATTGCCCTGTTGCAACCACTAGCGAAAACCCAAGTTCTTTTAACACCTCCCGTTTCGACCATGGGATATGAGTTTCCTGTATACAAAGTAAATGTGGTGAAATATATCTAAGCTCAGCTGCAACCTTCTGTCTCTTTATGACATTATTCAAACCAGAAACATTCAGGGAACAATCCCTTAGTCCTTTTGTTGCCATTTTTTACTTATGACCAAAGATGAAAATACAGAAACTTCTCCTGATATAATTTTTTTACTGAATTAAAAAAAATTCTGATGGGTCCCAATTCCGTCTGATGATTACTGCTAAGTAACAATTTTTGTGCAATTGCTGTGAACTATTTAAAATAAGCATTGGATTAAAATGAGACATCTGTTTAGTTGGAACATGCGATGATTTACTTAATGCAACCAAAGAACCTAAGTTACGGAAAAAAACTTTCAGAACATCAATTTGGGGCGAATCATGTTCGGTCATTACTAGATGGTGCTGATCTTTTATCAAAGCTGTTAAATTCGCTTTTACTTTAACTGTCGCTTGAGCGTTCCAGTGAATTCTATCATTTTATACATTACACCCTATTGTGCTGCATTTAAAGTTCCAGGGCCCTACCTTTGCACAGGTATAGTTGAATTTGAAACAGATCAACATATGATCGCTAAAATCAGTTCCCATAACTTCCATACTATAAGTATAATTTGCAGGAATATCGTTTCTAACCTCCCGTTAGCAATTATAAGATCTAAGCTTCTCAGACCTTCAAGTAATATGGCACCCCTTTTATCTGTCCTGTTTTTATTCGGAAATTGGGAAGTGGGGATTTTTAGGGATTCATTTTTATCAGTGTTGAAGAGTACCCTAATACTATGTGGGGAAACTTTAGCATTCATATCACCTACTAACATTAGAGACTTACAATCTTCCCTTTCCAAAATAGAGGAAATAAAAACAAATAGGTCTTTTAATAGGTGAGCATAGGATGCATCAGGAGGTAAATAGACATTTACGGTTTACAGAGTATTTAAATGATCCTGGGAATCCTTAAGATTTCGTTTAACCGCCTGAACTAAGTTAGAATCATGAACAAATTATTTATAAGACAATCTAAAATTTGTTCGAAGCATAATAGCAATACCTCCTTTAGCGTGATCTCTATACCAATCCATTGTGAGCCAGGTCTCTTGTAGGCAAATTATATCAGTACTCTGATCCTTCAAAAAGAAGAATTTATTTTTATTGGAGCTTAGGCCGGCTGCGTTCCAAGATATTACAGAGATATCCCTGCTAGGAGGAAATCCCACATTTTAAATCTAGGGATTTATTTTTATTCAGAGCGCCTGAAACTCAACTCCATTTCTTATCTTCCTTATCTATGGGAGGATCATACTGAGTTGTTTACTCTACTAGTAGCAATACCCTCCTGCCTTCTTTACCTAGGGAGACCTGCAATATGCTCTCTCTCTTCGAGTGAGGTAGACCCCTTTAGACACTCGTTTTTCAGCCACCATGGTGACACTGGTACCAGTGTCCCTGTAACCTCCTTTAGCTTCAATACCATTATTGAGGAGATGCTGCCTGTATTAAGTCATATTAAATCAGGCAGCTACAGTTGCAAGGTCAATGCCACCCTCCTATAACAGGACAGCCTCTGGGAGTCTCTGACTAGGCCAGAGCTCACTACAGTACCCAAGGTGAACCCAGCTACACCCTTGAAGGTATGACTGCAACCAGTGCTACTGCAAGGGGCACTAGGGGAAGTAGTAGCAGTATTGGTGCCTTTCTTAGGACATATGGCATCAAATGACTTATATCCCTTAGTCTTACAAGCAAAGTGCCAAGGTTTCTTGCTACCAATAATATTATTAGAAGAAGAAGAGGCTTTGGATCCACCCCCGAGGAAGAAGTTTGTGGACCTGAGGAAGACTCTTTCTTGTTATCTTTAGGGTACTCCTCATCTTTCTCTTGGGACTTTGAATTATTTTTCTCCTGGCCATCCCTACTATGAGACTTATTGCTCAGTCTGGTGTCACCCCATTTATTTGCCTCTTTCGCAATTCTTGGGGGGAGTTCAGATCAAAGTCCACCAGATATTGGTGCAGGTTGCGCAGGCACACAGTTAATAAGGATGTGCTTTCCCATGATCAAATTGTACAGCCCATCATAGTCATGTACATTACTATCATGTAACCAGCCTCCCAGAGCCTTAACTGCACAGTCTATAAAATCAACTCAGTCTTGTAAAGTGGCTTTCTAAGTATAATAATAATAATAATAATAATAAGGGAGATTTATAAAGCTCCTGGTTACGCACAAAAGGCGTGTCCCCGCGCTGTGATGAGTGGAGTCAACAGAGTCACAGGCCGCAAGGTCAGCCCGGCTTACTGCGTGTAGAGGTGAGTCTTTAACTTCTTCCTGAAGCCAAGTTCAGATGGCTCCAGGCGAAGGTCCAATGGCAAAGCATTCCAGCTTTTCGCAGCCAGGTATCTGAAAGACCTACCTCCCATGCGTGCCTTTTTTATCCTAGGGAACTTCAATAGCCCTGCCCAGGAAGATCGCAGAGCGCGCGCCGGCGCGTACCGGGTGATCAAGCCCTGAAGCGGAGCGGGTGCCTTACCGCCCAAAATACGGTGGCACGTGCAGAGGGCTTTAAACTCGACCCTGCTCCTTACTGGGAGCCAATGAAGGGCCTGAAGGGCTGTCTTGGACGCTGATCTTTTAGGAAATTTCAGGCATTCTGCAGCACCTGGAGGCGGTTGATGGCCTTGTCGGTGGCTCCCAGATAAAGCAAATTGCCATGATCCAGGCGCGATGTGACAAGGGCATGCACAAGCGTCCTGTGGGCTGTCGTAGGGAGGAGATCTAAAACCTTCCGCGTCAAACCACACTCCCAGGTTTTTTACTTCTTGACAGGGTGTGGGGACATCCCCTAAACAGGGTGGCCACCACGCCGATGACCAAACAGACGCCCCCCCCCCCACCACGAGCACCTCAGTCTTGCTGCCGTTTAACTTAAGGCAATTGGTGGACATCCAGATCGCCAGTTCCTTGCAGGCCCTGAACCTGTCCACCGCAAGACTGGGCGCGCGTGATAGGGAGATGATCAGCTGCGTGTCATCGGCATAGGACACTATGTGCAGGCCATGACTTTCAGCGATGGGCGCCACCGGGGAGACATAAAGATTAAATAAGGTTGGGCTCAGGGACGAGCCCTGAGGCATGCCCTGGCCCAAACCAATCTCCCTAGAATAGCCGTCACCCTGTCGAACCTGGAAGCCTCTCCCTGTCAAAAAAGACTGGATCCATTCCAGTGCAGCTCCTGATACCCCTCCATCATTCAGACACTGTAGCAAGGTGGTATGAGCTACAGTGTCGAATGCTGCACTTAGATCAAGTAAGATGAGAGCCATGGTCTGGCCCTCATCCACCACCTGGCGTAAGGTCTCCACTGCCATCATTAACGCTGATTCAGTAGAGTGGCGGGGGACGAAAACCAAACTGTGTTTCGTCAAGGAGGGTGGCCTCTTCCATGAAATCCATCAGTTGTGTATTTACTGTTTTCTCCGCCACTTTAGCCATGTAGGGTAGAAGGGAAATAGGCCGGAGATTCTCCAATTTTTCTAAGCTGATGTTAGGCTTTTTTTGGAGAGGTAACACCACCGCCTGTTTCCAGTCTCTAGGCACAGTTTTGGTCCTGAAGGAGATATCCAAAAGATGTCTAATATACGGTTCCAGCGCTGGCAAGCTGCTGAATAGCCGTTTTGGCGTAGTAGGGTCCCGAGGGGAGCCCGATTTTACCGACCCGCAGATCTGCAGGAGAATCACCGGGATGGGGTGAAAAAGTTAGTCAACATGTGTCGGTCCCCCCATTCCTTGGGAGATTCTACAAACTCCGACCCTGTAGTAGGATGTCTAGGGAAGGCCGAGTATATTTTTTCTACTTTTTCGGCAAAGAAGTCCGCAATCCTATTACAGGACTCCACTGAGCAATTATCTGGGGCAGTGGGGGGCATCCCTCCTGAAAGAGTTTTATATACTAAAAACAGTTCCTTCGTGGAATTCCCAGCCTCCATAATCCTGGTGGCATAATATGCCGCTTTGGTCTTCCTAATTAGCCCATGATAGGCACGTCTCTCAATTAGATAAACCTCCTTGGCATCCGTGGTGAAAGCTCCCCGCCACTACCTTTCAGCACGCTTCAGCATTGCTTTAGCGACTCTAAGCTCGTCACTGTACCACGGGGCCGTTTTTTGAGTGCGGCCCCCAGTTTTGCAAGGGAGAGTGGGGCCGTGCAGTCAAGTGCCTCGGTGATGCGTTTACAGAGGTTGGCATTAGCTGTTTCCACGTCATCCCCCCCTGGGCTCCCCCCTCTAATAAGCGCCGCACTAAACTTAGCCTGGGAGAAGGTGGCCCATCTCCGCCTTGGGTGGTACCGGGCCACTGGCTCCGGTAATCTAGCCCCAGGGATACGTATGGTAAAAGGTACCAAGTGATGGTCCGACCAGGGAATAGGAGTGGGAGTCAGGGCATCCACTTCCCCCCAGTTGGCAAATATGGGGTCCAGCAGGTATCTCTGAACTTAATTCTGGATTCCTCACAGGTAAGCCCTAACCCTTCAATAAGTGCCTCTTTCAATACCTGCTAGTTGTCTGCATCCTCTTCTTTAACTTCCAAAGATTTGTCTCTGCCTTTGTCTGCAAAAAAAGCCACAGGATAGCTTTCCACTGCTTCTGGGGGCCTTTTGAACTTAACAGGCCCTCTCCAGTGCAGTAACCCACTTGTGGATGTCATCCTCAGTTTTGTAAAGATCACTGTTCCATCATGTGATGCTAATCTTCTTTACCGCATTGTGTGCCCCCCTCGTAGCCGCTATATACCTGTTTTTTGTGTCACTTTCCTTTGTGTCATTTGTCTGTGAATCATGCAATTATTCATGTTGGGTAAGGTTACTTGATGTTGATTTTGGGTTTTTGACCTTCCTTCCACCCTTTTGTAAAGCGCTCTGATAACCTTCGTGTTCTTATTCGCGCTATATAAAACTTTATAAATAAATAAATAAGTAAAGAGGGACTATCCTTCTAAGAATCCTAGTGTCAAAGTGTTCCTCCCTGACTCTAGGGTCACTTGTCCTGCCACCATTGTGTTCTAACCTCAAATTCTTCCATTCTCTCTCTGCCTCTAGAGATGCACTATCCAGAGCCATCTTCTACTTCATCAGTTTGAGTTTTTCATTCTCAAATCTGAGCATGCTGTATCCTCTATCTAAAGTTTCCCCCCTAAGATGGAGTGGATAGACCCAGCCTCAAGGTTTATTCAGGAGGATGTAAAGTGGGTAAATTATCACATAGTCAGTCAGTGAAGTTTACACACAAGAAAGAACTACACCAGTGTTAACTCCTTAACACTGGGCCGTCGGCCAACACAGACGCCGCAGCCCGCATCCTCAGACAGTGGATCGAAGACTGCGCCAACACCCTCGCCCCGCTCAAGTAACCATCCAACAACCACACCAGCAAAAGAGCCACCTGGTTCACCGACGAGCTCCAGACCTCGAAACGCGCATGCCGGAAACTGGAGAAGACATGGCTCCACGAACGCACACCGGACAACTACGCAGCCCACAAGGACACCACACCCAGACATCACCACCTCATCAGAATAGCCAAGAGATCCTCCTTCAAAAACAGCCTGGACAACAACGCACACGACAGCAAAGAGCTCTTCAGCTTCGTAAAGGAACTCTCCAACCCCAGCGCCAACACCAACGAGATCCCGCCCTCACAAGAACTGTGCGACTCACTAGCCATCTTCTTCCACAGCAAGATCGCTGACATCCACGACAGCTTCAACACCACGACCGCCCCTACCACGCCAGCGCCAACCGCCTGACCTCCTGGGCCAACGTCAATGACGACGAGACACGCAAGGTCATGAACTCCATCCACTCAGGATCTCCGTCAGACCCTTGCCCACACCACGTATTCAACAAAGCAGTCATCGCACCCCAACTACGGAAGGTCATCAACATCTCCTTTGAAACAGCAACATTCCCGGAAAGCTGGAAGCACGCAGAAATCAACGCCCTCCTCAAGAAGCCCAAGGCGGACCACAAGAACTTCTAGCCCATCTCCCTGCTCCCGTTCCCGGCAAAGGTCGTTGAGAAAATCATGAACATGCAATTGGCCCGCCACCTGGAAGACAACAACATCTTAGAGCCATCCCAATCTGGATTCAGATGCAACCACAGCACCGAGACAGCCCTCATCGCCGCCACAGACGACATCAGGCGCCAACTAGACAACGGCGAAACATCAGCCCTCATCCTCCTGGACCTATCAGCCGCCTTCGACAAGGTATGCCAACACGCCTCCTAGAAGCCGGAATCCAAGAGAAGGCCCTGGACTGGACCACGTTGTTCCTCTCAGGCAGAACCCAGAGAGTCCGCCTCCCACCATTCCGATAAGAAACCACCGACATCATCTGCGGCGTCCCCCAGGGCGCATCAATCAGCCCTACGCTGTTCAACATCAACATGGCCCCCCTCGCACAAGTGGCCCACCATCACAACCTCAACATCATCTCCTATGCCGACGACGCCCAACTCATCCTCTCCCTCACCAAGGACCCACTCACTGCCAAAACCAACCTCCACGACGGAATGAAGGCCGTCGCCGACTGGATGAGGAGACGGAGGTCCTCATCCTCGGACCCACCCACTCAGCCTGGGACGACTCCTGGTGGCCGACCACAATGGGAACAGCACCAACACCCACAGACCATGCACGCAACCTAGGCTTCATCCTCGACTCATCCCTCTCCATATCTAAACAGGTCAACGCCGTCTCCTCCTCCTGCTACAACACCCTCTGCATGCTCCTCAGGATCTACAAGTGGATCCCGACGGAAACAAGAAGAACGGTTACACATGTCCTCGTCAGCAGCAGACTGGACTACGGCAACGCACTCTACGCAGGAATCCCAGCCAAACATCTATGCCGACTACAACGCATCCAAAACGCCTCCGCCCGACTGATCGTCAACGTCCCGCGCCGCAACCACATCACCCCCCACCTGAGAAACCTACACTGGCTCCCCGTCGACAGGAGGATCACCTTCTAGCTCCTCACACACGCACAAAAAGCACCCCACAACGCCGGACAAGCCTACCTGAACAGCAGACTCAGCTTCCATACCCCCAGCCGCCAGCCTCAGCCTCGCCGCTGTCTCTCGCTTCCAACGTACAACCTCTGGCGGCAGATCCTTCTCCTTTCTTGCCGCAAAGACATGGAACACCCGACCTATCCACATACGACAGACCCAAGACCTACTCGCATTCAGAAAACTCCTCAAGACCTGGCTCTTCGAACAGTATCAGCCGCCCCCCCACCCCCAGCGCTTTGAGACCCTCATGGGTAAGTTGGGCGCTCTACAAGTATTCTGATGGATTGATGTGATTTATTGACCCTGCCTGTGTGCTGTAAAGCCTACCATAGGGGTAACTTATACATTTTAAGTGCAGTGACCGGGATATAATAAACGCCTTATATCTCATGTGAAAGGAGCATGCTGCACCATTTCAAACAGGCCGCAAAGGCAGACCTACAGACACAGTTCGCATGGGCTTCCATGGGTGGCACAATACATGCTGCAGCCAACGCAAGACCCCTGGTGTCCCAACACCCTACGTGCCATAGTTCCAAATACTAGGGTCTTACTGGGGTACACCAGTATGCCAATTGTGGAATTTACAAAGTACTTGCCAGTAAATTGAGGAGAGAGAGCACAGACATTGGGGTCCTAATTAGCAGGACCCCAGTGTATTACAGTCAAAACACACTAACATCAGGCACAAAGTGGGGGGTAACTATTCCAGAAAGATCCTACTTTCCTCCAAGTAAGGGCAAAAGAAAGCTAAAGCATGTGTGTTGAAGGTACAAAAGTGGGGAATCAATAGTAAGGAAGCAGCCACTAAGAGGACATATAATGGGTAAGCAACACAAATAACAAGCCCTCGACAAGCAAAATGTAGACCACTACAAAGATAGTAAAACACATGGACAACCATCAGATGACTAATGTTAAAACAAACAAATGGGAAAAAACAGCCTAAAGTTGCCTTGAAAAGCATTTCTCGAGAGAAAGTGGTAAAAGTGAAATGGAGAAATAAATATGTGGATAATGTTTCAATTTATTGGCAGTGTGTGACAAACAGTTTTGAGTTTTTGTAATTATAAAGCTGGAGAAGGAAGTACAGAATTCAAGGCAGAGTAAGCCACATAAACATTTAGGCAATGTTTTAGGGGAAACAAGAGAAAGTATGCATGTGAGGGTAATGTGGCATCTTGGTTGGAATTTGTTGAACAACCAAGATACGGATCGAACAACAAGATTCCAACTGAGACAGTTAGCCTTGGCTCTCTCCGACAAGGAGGCATTTCTGGTGTAGTTAATAAATATTATATATAACTACCAACTGTGTAAGATCTTCATTGAAGCCACCGAACATTATACACAAGATCAGCCCAGGAGGTTCCCGTGGGACTGCAGTGAAATCACTGAAGGCGTGGTGCGCGTGCTACAGCACAAAAACAGGTTTTACTACGTCTGCGGTAACCATTTTGAGAAGAGTGGGAGCGACCTTATTCGCTGCTGTAAGGTACAGTTACGAGCGGTTATCCGCTCACCTTAAAATATATTAAAAAAAGGAATTAATGTGGAATTAGTGTGGAAAGCAAGTGGTGGTTTGCACACCTTATTAACAATTGAATTAGTGCAGAAAGCAATTAGTGATTCACACACCTTAACTATTGACAAGTGATAAGAAATTATGAACCATAAAAGAGTGCCCTACAATTTCAAGTGAACACTTAATGGTGATTCACACACCCTAATGAAATACATGAAAGATATACAGTATTTACAAATCTTAATTTATTTTACTGGTAACATCAAGCAACCACTGCAGAGTGATTTGCACACCAAAATATAGGTGAAGGAACAATTAATATTACTATTTGCATTTGTATTGCGCAACAAATCATCCCCAAAGGGATCTCTCAGTACCTTGGCTGCACACTCCTGGTAACTTATGACAATATGGTGGATTAGAACATTCATGTTTTAAGATGCTTCTTAAACTGGACCAACGTTGTGCAGGCTTGGGTCTCATCTGGCAGTCTGTTCCAGTGGAAGGGTGGCAAGATGAGAGAATGCACGCCCCACCCATTTTAGTTTTACTGATTTTACAGGGGAAGAGCAGTTTCTGATTACTCGATCTAAGTTGGCGTACAGGGACATAAAGAATTAGCTTCCTCCTTAGGTATGTCGGGCCCGTCCCTTGCAGTGTTTCAAACACTAAAGTCAGAAGCTTGAACACTGCTCTCTTCCTAATGGGAAGCCAGTGCAATTTTTGCAGAAGAGGTAGTGATGGGGTGCAAACCGGTTTGTTGAGAGCCAGCCCGGCTGCTGTATTTTGCACCACTTGCAGCCTAGATGATAGATCCTCCCTCAATCTTACTAGTAGTACTTTACCATAATCTAGTCTACTAACAAGCAGTGCCTGTATTAGGGCTTACTAGCCTCAAGGGGGATCCACTCAAAGAGCTTGCTCAACATCTGCATTATTCCAAAGCATATGCTTGAGACTGTTTTCACATGATCCTGAAAGTTTATAATAGATCATGATTCCCAGGTTCCTTGCCTGTTTTTTTGGACGGGAGCCACCTCAAGTTCCACAGGCCACCAGTCCGCCGACCATAATTCCTCAGCCCTCCCAAACAAGATAATCTCCGTTTCATTGGAGTTTAGCTGAAGGAAATTGTTGCTCATCCAAGTGTCTATATTCAACATACAGCTCTTAAACTTAACTCTGATTTCTGCTGGATCCGACTCAATGGGGGTTATCACCTGAGTGTCATCTGCATAGGAGATCATCTCAAAACCGCAGGATCTAATAATGGCAGCAAGAGGAGCCACATAGATGTTGAACAAGGTGGGACTTAAGAAGGACCCCTGGAAAACCCCCTTGTCCAGTGCCGTGTCCAGTTGGACACATTGTGCTCTGTTGTTCAAGAAGCTTTGTAGCCAGGCCAAGGCCATATCTCCGATACCAATCTCTCGTAGCCAGTCCAGCACTGATGCTGTGAGAGATGGTATTGAAAGCTGCAGACAGGTCTAGGAGCACTAACATTGTTGGAGTCCCCATATACAATGACATCCTTATTGTATCTGTGACCTCTGCCAAGGCAGCTTCGGTGTTATGCCCCGCTCGGAAGTCTGATTGGGAGGGGTCCAACAAGTTGTACCGCTCCAGATAACCAGTGAGTTGTAGGCTAATCACTGATTCCATGACCTGAGAGTAGCAAGGGAGGAGGGAAAGCGGCCTATAATTTTGCATTTCTGCCGGGTCTGCCAGCGCCTTCTTCAGCAGAGGTTTGATGTGCGCCTTTTCCATTCCCTAGGAAATGTAGCCATAGCCAAAGAGATGTTACAGACCTCCACGAGCGAGGCAGACAAGACCGGGTTGGTGAGCCAGATTTCGTCGCCGCAAGTATCGACTCCACTTGCTCAGTGGTGATAGTTACAAAAGAGTTGAGATTAGGTAGTTAGGTATCCCTCCCAGAGGAGACTATCCCATTCGATACCTCATCAGCCCCCAAAGCGTTATTATGTGTATTTGCACATGAAACTGTGATGTTCATATTGTCAGGTCATTTATAGGATATTTTAGTACATATATAGCAGACGATTACAAGGGGGGACCCAGGGGGAGCTTGGCGCAAGCAGGTCTCCCCCTGGGTATTTTCACACAGTGGAACGGGCCACAGGTGCAATCAGGGAGCTGTTAGGTATGCGCTGGCTTCTGAGTGAGGCTATAAATAGTGGTTTGTCGGGCGGGAAAGCACTCGCGGCGGAGGGCACCGGGAAGGTAATAACTTATTCATTGTCAGCATTTTAAACGTCTTCACTATTGGAGTAATTTCAGGGCTGTACAGCGGCTCATGAGGAGGTTAGGGAAGCTATTAGCGCCCTTTGCGAGGCAGTCAGGGAGGACTTACTTAAGCTGGGGGCTCCTGGCAAGGCCTAGGTGGAGCGTGAACGACCGAAAAGGAAGGCAGTGCGCGGTGTAGCAGTTGTGGTTGCTGCATGTTGGAGTGCTTCTACTGAAATGGTGAACGCGGACAAGAAAGAAATTCTGCCAGTTCACTCACCGGATAAGGAAAATATTCTGGAGACGTCTTTAACTCTCTCTGCGTTATCTCCAGTTAAAGAGCAGGCTGTTGCAGACGCTTGAGGCCCTGCATGCGCTAAACGTGTTACAGCAGGCAAAAGGTCGGGCGGTCTGTGGGAGGATCAGTGAAAAAGGGAGGCGCCCCTGGCATAGTCTTTGGCAGCTTTGAAAAGTATGAAAGGGAGGTAGCCCAAGAGTGCTGGTTATGGCAAGCCCAAGTCTTACAGGCTAAAGGAGGCGGGCCCCTCCCCTGTAGGTCTGAGTCATTAATTTATTGTACCTGACAGGGAAAAAATAATTAATATGCACTGCCAGATATAGGACACCATTACGTTTGTCCGCCTGCCACCGTAATGGTTTGCGGGGCCACACGCCAGGGGTGCGGAGGTCCCGCTGTGCCGATTAAGATGCAGCCGCCACAGTAGCGGGGGCATCATGTATATTTTACGTTGCGGCGGGCGGTGCTGCAAGCAGCACCTGCTGCAATGTAAAAACTTGTTGTGCATTTGCATGCACAACATCACAGGCAACGCATGGTGCCGGCCACCTTGTGCATGCAAATGTTGGGGGTACCATGGGTACCCACCAAGTGCAGCCACTCACCCCCCACCCCCCTGGGGGCCCGCAACTGGCCCCCAAAGAAAAGAGCGCATGCCTTTCCATGGCGGAGTCTCCGCCATGGAAAGGCAAGACACCACCATCATCATAATATGGATGGCGGTGCCTGCAAGGCACAACCACCATATTGCAGGCCTTTTCCGCCCGGTAGGCAATCGAGCGGATTGCCTACCAGCGGACAGTCTTTCTGTCCGCCTGGGCCCCTACCTCCATCGTAATATGACGGGGAAAATATTAGGCGGGCGGTCGAGAATGGCGGGCGGATCGCCACCGCCAAATGGGCGGTGGCGATCCGCCCGCCATCCTAATGGGCCCCTTACTTTTTTAACTCTACTCCAACTCTCAAATATGAATGCACGCCAGCATTACCTAGTCACACAATTTCTGGTGGTGAGGTGGGGGGTTTGTTATCAGGCAATTTGTGGCCAGCACCGCAGGGTTTGATCATGAGGCAGACCTCAAGTGTTGGGGAGGTTCTGTTACAGTCTGATTCAAGGGACTTTGTTGAGTTTGTTAAAGTGCCCACATGGTCTGATCAGTAAGTATGTATGGATGCCTCAGTTTTGGAGGGTGGGTCAACAGGTCAGAAAGTTGGTCAACCATTATTTTTCAAACAAGGTTTGGGACAGCATTATCAGAGTATGGGGGTGAGAGTGCAACATGAAATTCCTAAGTCAGGGGCAGGTCAATGGGTTTGGGCGAAATAGGACGTTAAGGCGGGGGCAGAGAGTAGGTTTAGTAAATTGGTGAGGTGGGGAGTTTTGGGCACAAAGGAACAGTCAGGTTTGAGCGGCTTGAAGATAAAGGCGCCAGTTTGCACAGTGGTGAAAACGGCTGGCACGAGAAGTTTGAGTACAGAGCACGAAGCGGCTTGATTACGTAGGCCCGAAGACAAAGGAAGATCTAGAGCGGATTTTCCTTCTACACCAGAAAAAGCGATGCCTATGTCGGAGCCTCGATGGAGGGCGTTCAATGGTGGGGTGGAGGACGGGGAGATTCCAGGTGGGAGTGGGGCTGTTTCGGGCAGTTATGAAGAACATTTACATTATGAAGCACATAGCGTTGACCTGGAAGAAGGTGAATTGAGGGATGGGGATTGTGGGGATGACGGGGGAAGGTATGTGCAAAACTTTGGGGATCACAGGTGTTTGTCACGCAAACCAGTGTTCTTAGTATATTGCAGAAGTCAAGAGCGGACCAAGCAATTGAGCAGAAAGAATTAAACGATGGACAGCACCAAGTTGACCCTCAGGAGTTTCGCAAACATTTGTCACAATTGCCAAAAGGTAAGGCAGAGTGGTGGGCAGCATTGCAACAATCGGACAAAACACAGAAAATGACAAGATCGATTGGTGTTGGGGGGGTTGGGTAATGATTTAGGCACAATTAAACAAAAGGACTTAGAATCTGAGGTTGTCAAATCAAAAGGGACAGTGCAAGTGGAGGTGATCAGTAGTAAACAAACTAAGAAGATAATTGAGAGTGCAAAAGATGACCAAGACAAAGAGGAAGAGGATAAAAATATTCATAAGAAACTTCCTTACATGGGAATTGGTATGTCCCTAGGTTCTCATTTATCGGATAAGACGAAGAGTAGAATATGGAGTCATGAGTCTGTTGATGTCTTTAAACGTTTACATAGAGACATTCAAGCCAAAAAAGGCTCTAAGAGGTAGATTGGGAATTAGCAAAGAGACCTAGAGTTCCCAAAACAATTGAGAATTGGACATCTGCTTTTGTTATTTATGCGAGCATTTCTTGTGAACAGCATCAGGATAGAGCGGTGGCTAAGTTTAAATACACGGACATAATAAGAAAGCACAAATGTATTTTGGTGGTTCAGCTTGGTTAAGTTACGATGAAGAGTTTAGTGCTAGAATTGGTACTTTCAATGAAAGACCATGGGGCGGGGTTGACTCAGTGCTGTGGCAATAATGGATGGCTTCTTCTTATCTGCCAGCTACGACACATATGGCAAGTGGTTAACCGGTCACTTACCGGCCCTTTCAATATCATCCCGCCCAGTCTGGGGCAGGGTTCTATGGGAGGGGTCAATAACAAGTTTCAGGGTCATGCTGGAATTTTGTTTTTTTTGTTGTTCAATAAGTTTATTAAAATTTAAGAAAGAAAATAAATAATTAAATATAATATAAAGTGATACAAACAAAATCCATTGGTGCATTAGACATATTCGAATGAAGAACAGATAATTCCCGCAAGTAATATAATTGTGAAAAATAGAAGAAAACCATAAGGGGAATGTCAGTGAAGCACACTATTCGTACACGGTATCACTATTAAGAATGAAAGAGATAAGAAGAAAGAAAAAAGAAAAAAGAGAAAAGAAAAAGAAAAGTAGAAAGGAGGATAGCAAGAAGAAGAAAAGAGAAAAAAGAGAGAGAATACAAAGGGGGAAAGAAAAGAAAAAGGCAGGAGAGAAAAAAGGGAAGAGAAGGATCCACTATCGTACTGCAAAAAAACATACCACACAAATAACAAACAGCAATCAGTTCGATGATCCAAAAGGATACTGGGCAACCAATCCCTTCGAAGCTAAATCCATGTAAGTGTCAAGAGCTCTCCAGACATTACTAGAGATAGTAGGAGTAAGACGAGCCACATCAACTGAAATGTGTGCACTTCGTAGAAACGAAACCCATGCCCAACACGTATGATATGACACGGAAGAAAAAGACTTCCATTCCATAAGTATGACCTTAAACGCAACTGTCAATAACAGATCTAATAATTGCAAATCTAAGGTATCTAAAGGCAAAGGCATTTGAGAAGCCAATGGGCCCAAAAGGACCATAGGAAAGGAGAGCTGAAAATCGGTATTAAAAATTAAAATAAGATGTTTACTGCCTGTAATGCGATTCTGCACGCCAACAGTTCGCACCCATCCCACCAGATTAGCAGTATACCTTTTGGATCGTTACTGCAGTTTCTGCCTGACGCCAGCTCTATCTCTTCTAGCAGCACCTCACTTAGCACCATCAGTGTCAGTGAAGATGAGTCCAACAGAACTGATAGCGAGACAACTCCTTTTTTATGCGAAATCCAGCGGATAAGAAGGGGCATCCGCACATTAGAACCAAAACCCGTAGGGGCAGGAAGGGGAGGTGTAGAAGATTACCGGAAGAAACTCAGATCCGGGAACCTCCAACAGTAACCGACACACAAGAGGGGGAGGTACAGGTTATTAACCTATCATCCAAAACCCTAACTCCGAACATGATCTCCCTTCTTAGCAAGGGCCTTAACTTTAACCCTTTCTCCAACACTGATGTATGTAGACTTAAGATTGATTTGTTCAAGTTCACACGCAAATTGAAACTGAAAAAACATTTTTCTAACAAAATCATGCCTAATAAAAGTTCTACAAACATCCCCACTGAGTTTGAACCTAATGTTTTAACTATTAATGACATTCAAGCTACCCATCTCCTACTCTCTCTTACGGACTTGGAACAAACTCCTCAAGACATGGACACCCTACTAGAGGAACTTAATATTGAATCAGACTTCAGCATTGTCAGTGGGCTCAAATCTAAATCAAAATGGATTCCGACACTACCTGGAGGCAATTCCATAGACAACTTCCATAAAAGAGTTTTGGAGGACATTGACAGACTGGAACTTAAAGACACCAAACGCACCTTCAAATACAAGGACAACTTAACAACAGGAGAACGAGCAGCCATGAACAGCCTCATTAAAGACCATGAGATCATCATAAGAGAAGCGGACAAGGGAGGGAATGTAGTTATCATGAACAAGAAGGACTATGACGAGGAAATTCTCAGTCAGTTACAAGATACTACGTGCTACCAATACCTTGACCATAACCCCACAGCCGCACTCATGACCAACATTAACCGATCTCTTATCACCTGGAAAGACAGTGGCTTAATCAATGAAGATGAATATCTGTACATGAAAGTGATTAAACCCACATATCCTTGGTTGTACACCCTTCCCAAGGTACACAAAAATCACCCCTTTCCTCCCGGGCGTCCCATCATTTCCGGGATTGGGGGTCCTACTGAAAGAATAGCGGAATACGTTGACCTGTTCTTAGGGCCCCTGGTACGCAACCTTCCATCCTTCATCCAGGACACTAAACACATACTGAGTATTCTTTCTGATCTTCAATGGCAACCAGGCAACTATCTGGTCACTATGGATGTGGTAGCCCTGTACACCAGCATCAAACCTGACCTTGGACTTGAAGTTGTCACTAAACTCCTACAGAAACGCCCTGCCACCATGTGGCTACATACTAACATGCTTATCTCCATGATGGAACTCATCTTAAATAATAATTCATTCATGTTCAACAACTCATGGTACAGACAAACTAAAGGAGTCGCCATGGGCTCGAAATTCTCCCCCTCGTTCGCCAATCTATTCATGGGCGCACTTGAAAACGACCTGATTTGGGGCACAAAAGGAGCTAATTTTATAGACTCAATAGTATTCTGGGGGAGATACATAGACGACTGCTTCCTAATCTGGTCTGGCACACATGAACACCTAATGGAATTCTATAGACATCTTAACCACAACACGTGGGACATGAGGTTTACCATGGTGGCAAGCCTGGACAAGATTGAGTTCCTTGACTTGGAGATATACATCCTGGACGACAAATTGAACAGCAAACTTTTCAGGAAGAACACTGCCTGTAATGCGATTCTGCACGCCAACAGTTCGCACCCATCCCACCAGATTAGCAGTATACCTTTTGGAGAATTCCTTAGAGCTCGCAGAAACTGCAGTAACGATCAAGATTTTGAAACAACATTGAGAAGTATGCAGGAACGCTTCAGGAGAAGAGGCTACTCAGATGACCTACTTAAAACAGCAACTTCTAGGATCACGAAAATCAAAAGGAAAGATACCCTGAAGGACAAGCTCAATAAAAAGAAAGAGAGTTTTGGGACCATCCGCATGATTACTGACTTCAGCAACCACCACCAAGCACTACGCAGAACCTTCAGCAAACACTGGAATATCCTCAAGAAGGATAAGAACATCTCGAACTATGTAGGAGAATATCCTCAGATCACCTACAGAAGGGGCAGAACTTTGAGAAACAGACTGAGCCCTACTATTCCTCGAAGCAATACGGATGACAACTGGTTAACCAAACGTAACATTGGTTTCTACAAATGTGGGTTCTGTTCCATGTGCCGGTGGGCCAAACACAAAACTACTGAGTTTCACGACACCAAGGGGGAATCCTACACCATCAGGACAAACATCAACTGCACTACACGCTATGTAGTATACATCATCGAATGCAAATGCAGAAAAATTTACGTGGGGAGCACCATCCGTCCCCTCAAAGAAAGGATAGCAGAACACATAAGAGCCATACACAAACAAGATCCTAGATACCCGGTTGCTTTACACGCGGCTGCGTGTGGTGATCAATCTCTGGACAAACAAGTCTCGTTCTATGGGATCGACACTGTCCCTATTGGTGTACGAGGCGGCAATAGAGAACTTAAATTACGTCGCTTGGAGGTAACATGGATCCTCCGCCTTCGTACCGTGTCCCAGGGGCTCAATTATGACCAAGAGATGCAATTTTTTCTAGGAGACTGAACCCCTGTTTCTATTTCCTGCAGACACAGCTATGATACATGCTAAAATCTTGTTTTTTTCTGTAGTGAAAAATGTACCAGACCTCATCATCATGTCCTCTGATACCACCCTTGCGGACGGTATCTCCCAATGAGGTCTACATGGGGTTACTATTGGTTGTGACATATCTGTTCCTCTACACACTTTCACAACATATGAATTATGCTTTCACGGAACAAATGGTACCGCAATCACTACGTTATGTTGTTTCATGTCATACCAGAAGTGTCTTATCACTACTTGACTGTCACAATTACCTGCCAGGACACTATGTTTATTACCTATTACAATGCTTTAACTGTGTATTTCGCAATCCGGGCAGTAGTGACGCTATGAAATATGTTAATAATCTGTTCCCTTGCTCGATTGTATTTGTTTGATTTATCTGACAAGATCAATGGGACGAAATATGTTTTGACTGTCTATTCAAATGCATCACGAATACTTATGCATGTTTGGATTGGATGTATGCCCACTCTCTGCATGCTTTTGATATCCGTTTGCATGTCTCATTACTCCTTTTTCTTCTCGACTAATTTTCACAACAAATTTTTGATACCCTTAAATTATTTCCATCAACCGGGCAACGTTTTTGATTATTTTTACACTCCGCCCGCATTCTACGGGCGCCCCGCTATGCGACCTACGTCCCCCGTAGACACATCCGCTGACCGGGGTGAGTTCTCGCTCTAGTGTTTCGCATACGGGCTTCTGGTTTCTTAGTATATAACCACTTCCGGGTCGGAACCACGTGTCCACACCCGGAACCGCTGTGTGGGAGTACTCGTCCCGCCGTCTTTCGCCCTGACTTCGGGTAAGCACTTGATCTCTTTTATCTTTTTTCCTTCACTCGAACCCAGCAACTATGATCCTATCCAAACAGCATTTCTCTCTAAGACCGCACATTCCGATTACAGGAACGAGCCTACTCACGCTCGCTTTTCCTTCTCTCCTCTTTTAGAAATCTCGCAGACTCTGGCGATGACATGAATCGGTTTTCAAAACACTGAACCGACCCTTGATAGAAATTTGAACCACGTTGTGGATGATCGTCACCATTGGTGACAGTAATGTACTCTAGTCGCTTGGAGCACTGTTCACTTGAAGATAAGGTGAGACACTTCCCATTTTATGAATACAGTGAACCCCCCCCCCCCCTTCTCCAGCCCCTTTTCCTCCCCATAGAATCCGCTCTTGCCCCCTTGTTTCACCCTCCCCGAACTTGTGTGGCATTTTTTCATTTTTATAACGACAAATGTTTGGGGCATTACAAATGCGGCTTTCTTATTATTTTTGCGCCCCTTTAGCACTTTTCTGCATGAACCCACTGGGTCCGGAGCAACACTTAATACCCGCGAACAACCCATAACCTGGTTTCGAGCAGGGGCCGGGTCGGAAGTATCACCGGCTAAGCGGTGAGTCCTAATCCTTTGTGTCCGCCGTGTTTATTTGCTAGTATCATCACTCACGCATGCCAATTATGATGGATGTACAGTGCTCTACGTCATGTCAACATGGGTCATGATACGTTTCTTTGCCCTTCTTCCCTTCTCCTTGTTCCCGCTATAGACCTGTGGTCCATTACCTTCGCGCTACTGGTAGGAAGCGCTAGACAAACCCGCCCCACCTCCTTAGTAGACTATTTATATTTTCACTATATTCAGTCTCTGACTCACCATGATCAACATTTGACTTTTATTCACCACAAATAGAGATCCTTTTAAAGTGCAAACTGTGTTTTTTATACCACCATGCTTGCAACACCACCCACAATCCAGTCACGGGTTATTTCACCATCATACCCCTGATATATCGACCATCACTCATACGTGGCGAACGGTTTCCACATCAACTGCACTCCTTCACGCACCACCTCCTGCGACCGATATACGGGTTTTTGACCGTCTCCACGTGTGGCGCTGTGTGCTTCCACCTTGAAGTTCGCAATGAACTATTTTTCACGATCTCCACCTGCACCCACATGTGCACTATAATTATAGTCACCATAGCAATTATTTATAAAAAATGTGTATGCAAAATGTCGTGTGGACATTATTTTCCATCATGTACTTTGTATCCTCCCCAGCCCTGAGGAGTCGTGCAAGCACTGTTACTGCTTGACGACGAAACACGTGTCGGCTGAACATCCATGCAATTAAAGAGGAATCGTACCACCATCGTTTTCCCTTTACTTCAATCACTGTTTTTTGTTCTTACTATTATCCATTGAGACATCTCTCTATACTGTAAATTGGTGTGCATAAGGTTCCTGTTCTTGTTTAAGATGTTTATTTATAAGATCCCAGAAGGGCTGTAATAGAGAAAATGTAAACAACATGTGTAAATAATCTCCAGTAGCCAGACCACAGCTCCAACAGAGATCATCATCCTTCAACTTTAGTGAATGGAGACGCACCGGAGTCCAATGGAGAAGATTAATAGAGAAAAATTTAGATTGGGCTAAAGAAAGAGCGATCTTATCTCGTAGAGGAAGTTTCCCAATCAACTGCCATGTTTCTGGCGAAATATGCTCAGTAAGATCTTTATCAAAATGATGTAACCACTTTTGTTGAGTAACAGTGTGTAAGGTAGATGAAGTAGAAGACAAAAATACATTTTGGAAGCCACATGACCAGATCTTAACCACAAGGAAAATAACCTAATAGTGGGAGAATTGGGCTCCAGGCGTACTTTAGAAAGAGCTACTTTAAGTTTTAGAAAAGTGTAGAAATCTAAATTGGAGAGCGAGAGCTGTTGGGCTAAGGAGGAGAAGGGTAAAGGATCATTGTTGGAATCATATAAATGACGAACTAACGACACTCCTTTAGAAGTCCAGTAAGGGATCAACGCAGGATCAATAACCAATTTTATTCTAGGATTACACCACAAAGAAGACCACCGTGATTTATGAATCGGGGTTGTTACCTTTTAATCTACCGCCCGAACTGCTGCAATAGTATCCAAGATAATCGAGCGGGAGAAAGGGATAGATAAAGTGGACGTTGATAAAAAGGAAGAAGTTGGTAAAGGAGATGAAACATACTGCTTAGTGAACACCCAGGAAGGCGTGTGAGCGGGGATAGAGGAAAACCATAAAGCACCTTGAGAAGCTAAAAAAGCTACCTGGTATTTCTCCCAATCAGGAAAATTACAGCCACCCATCTCATAAGGTTTCCTCAAGGACTTATATGCAATTCGAGCCCTCTTGCCACTCCAGAGAAACGTAGAAGTAACAGAGTGAATCTCACGAAAAAAGGAAGGGGACAATTTCACCGGAAGCATAGAGGAAACAAAATTAATAATAGGAGTAATCATCATTTTTAAAGTTTGGATACGACCCCACCAAGAAATATATGTAGGGGACCAGGTATCTAAAAGTTGACGAACTTTGAGTAGAGTTTGCGCCTCATTATACGCCACCGTATTATAGAGAGTACTACAAAACCATATCCCAAGATATTTGAGTTGTTTAGATTGCCATTTAAAGCCAGCGGAACCCATATGCGCTGGGAAACAATAAGCATTTAGGAGGAACATCTCAGTTTTATCCTTGTTAAGGGTATAGCCAGAAACCTTTGAGAAACTAGCAATAATATCTTGAAGCGCGGGAATCGCTGAGACAATATCATCAGAAAAAATAAGAACATCAGCGTAAGCAGCTGTTTTTATACAGTGCTGACCAAACGCAAATCCTTTGATGTCCGGATGTAGATTAATGAGTCTAAGAAGGGGATCAATAGCTAATAAAAATAAAAGCGGGGATAGGGGACATCCTTGACAGGTACCTTGATGAAGATTGAAAAAATTTAGAGGTAGCCCCATTAACTCAGATGTTCGTTCTTGGCTGAGCATATAAGGACATAATCATATTAACAAAAGCATCACCAAAATTATGTGCACGAAGAACAGCATGGAGAAAAGGCCAAGAAACCTTGTCAAATGCCTTCTCGGCATCCAGGGCAAGGGCAGCAGCTGGAAGCGTAGAACGCTTAGCTGTACCTAGAATATGACAGAAAGAACGGATATTGTCTCTAGCAAGCCTACCCTTCACGAAACCCGTTTGGGATGAATGAACCAAAGAAGGAATATAGGATTCTAGCCGTTTAGCAAGAATCTTGGCAAAGATTTTGGCCTCCATATTAAGAAGGGAAATAGGGCGAAAGTTTCTGGGATCGGAGACATCTTTCCCTTCTTTTGGAATTACTACAATATTAGCATCTGCCGCAGTGCCCGAAACCGCGCCGTTGTGAATAAACACATCAAAAACAGCTTTAAGACGAGGAACCATAGATGAGAGAAAAGTTTTGCAAAACATAATGGGAAAACCATCCGGTCCAGGAGCTTTACCGGACCAAGTAGATTTGATAGCCTGTATGATTTCATCAGATGTAATTGGGCCACCCAATTTCTCACCATCCGCAATAGATACAGTTTGAAGAGGAATAGTTTTTTAACACTCTTGGCAAGCTTCAAAGGACGACTGGTTCGTGGGGGTATAGAGGGAACTATAAAAATCCCGAAACACCTCAAGAATTTCCGCAGTCTCAAACTTTTTGATACCAGATTTATCAGTAATAGAAGAGATTTGAGAGGATTTAAAACTCGACTCCTCAAATTTCAAAGTCGTAGCTAGAATCTTACCAGCCCGATTCTTCAGGAGTAATCGTTTAGATTTCTGGGCTTGAACCCCAATATGAGCTTGTTTGGTAATGATAGTGTTGTAGGAATATTTCAAAGTTTTAATGGATTGCCACAAATGTTTATCATTCGTACGCCGAAAAGAAGACTCCTGGTGTTTAATACTATCTGCTAACTCCGCGAGTTCCCTTTTGATAGCAGCATTTCTTTTCGCCATGACTTTAATAATGTGACCCCGGAGTGTAGATTTAAAAGCATCCCACAAAACCACCGGAGAACTAACTGAGCTCTCATTATTATAAAAGAAATGTTCAATCTCATCATGTATATCCTGAACTTGAGCATCGTCATGAAGAACTTCAGTATTTAGTCTCCAAGAGGAAGGCTTTCTCTTGGGAACTAAACTTAGAAGAGAAAAAGAAACAGCCGCGTTATCCGAGATAAGGATAGGGTGAATGTACGGAGAAGAAGAATGTTGCACTAGAGACGAATGAACTAGGAAATAATCAATACGAGAGAAGCTAGAGTGAGGAGAGGAGAAGAAGGAAAACTCACTTCCGGTAGGGTTATGGAGACGCCAAATATCTTGAAGATTTACTGAGGAATACATGTTTAGCAGTTGTTTATGAGCTCTAGGAGGGCGGAAAGAAGAAGCCGAACTTCTGTCCAGCACTGGATCAAGTGGCAGGTTAAAATCACCGCAAACAATCAAATTACCATTATGCGGAGTAAGAGTTAATTTTTTTACGATCTGTTGCCAAAAAGAAGGATCATCAGCATTTGGAGCATAAATATTTAAAACATAGAGATCATTAGAACCATTAGACAATCTAGACAGCAACCAACGACCCTCAGAATCATGTCCATTCTTTCCGTAATGACAACGCTTCTTTATAGGAGATTTTCGTTTCCTGTAAAAACACTAAGCCCGAGGACAGGGACTTATAATAATCAAGAACCTTGGCCCTCTTAACCAGGTGGTTCAATCCCTTAACATTAAGGGACACAACATTCAAACCAGACATATGCTACCATGAAAATAAAAATCGGACAAGAAACATGATAAAAAGAATGAAATTCCTAATAACATACTCACAAATAACACACACATAAGACCAACCACTCTCTACGGAAAAAGAAAGCACAACTCAAGGATCCAAGAGGAAAGAGAAAAGACAGGGAAGGAGGAGAAGAGGAAAAGAAAAAGAGAAAGAGAAGCTACAGAAAAGAGTAGCAATAGTAAAGAGAGAAGACCCACCAGGGGAGGTCTATAAAGGACCAAACTCATACTCGAGGAGACATGGATGCGGGAAGCAAGAGGACTGTCGGGGAGTGAACAAGATTGTAAGTACCAAACCTATTGAAGACAAGAAAAAGGATATGAGAGGCAGAAGAAACAATAGTAGATGTAAAGTAATTCCAGTATAGAGTATAGTAAAAGAGAGAAAAATAGTAAGAAGCCTCTAAGCAAGAGGAAGACAGGAATATAAAGGCGCAATAAATAACAAAATGAAGACATCGTGAATATATATGAACAAGCAATAATAATAGAAGTAAGGCAAACTAAATAGAGAACAAACAATTAATTGTGAAGAATAAGCAAATATACTATATAAGGAGCAAACTTAGTAAATATATAAAGATAGAGTGCAACAAATACGATAAGAACAACATCATAAATAACTATGAGCTATAATCTATAAACTAACAATATAATTCATGAAGGTAGAAGGAAAATAACGAACTATGTACATAATATATAAGCACTCAATAAATTAATTAAACATAGCAAATATGCAAACTTAGTACGTATCAAATACTGTAATAACCAAAAAACATCATGAAGAAATATACAATGAAACATTTGAATAGAATGCATAGTTAAGGTATACAGTAATGAAACACAATAAATAGGTGTAAGGAAATTGAGTAAGTGTTGTAATATTAAAAAACCAATAAACTATACCTATGATTATATAACCAACACAAAAATAAGAATAATATGGTGTATAAAACAGCCCTAGAACGAGAAAACAGAAGAAAATAAAATGTGATGAAAATGCCTAGGCATACAAATAGACAAAGGACCACCGATAAGACCAAAAATACAGAGCGGGCACGTAACTACAATAAGAAGAAAAAACAATGCAAGGAGAGGCAAAAACCAACAAGATAACACAAAGCGGGGTAATATTGCGCAAGGGGAAGAGGAAAATACTAAATAAGTCTGTCAAGACTATGATAGGACAAGAGAGTACCACATGAAGCAAATATCAAAGATAAGGACAAAGAACAATTAAATTGTAAAAGAAAAATAATTGAAATCACGAAAGAAAAACCCACGTGTACGGAGAGGTACACAAAGCAGAATGAAGCGAAACGAAAAAGAGAACAAAGAAATTAATAGGGAGCTTAAAAACTACATGGAACCAGAAAGATGGAAATAGAAGAAACTAATCAGGTGGAATGAGACACAAACAACCTATGACACCGAAAAACAGTGACCTATTACAGCTAAAAGAAACACGTCCCAGAAAAAAAAGCAGGTGAAGACACCATCTGTTATGTTGGAGCTACAAAAAGCACGACAACTGCACGACAACTGAAAAAGAGGGACAAGTCTCAAACAAGATGCAGCACTGAAACAGTGACATCTTGTAGACAAGAATATGAAGAAACCACAGAAGAAAAGAAACATAAAGGAATCATGTTCCAGGAGAACCAGGAGCAGAAGAAGAGTCCATCTGTGATTCAGATTGGTTATCTAGAAAAGAAGAAAGCTCGGAAGGTTCATCAAAAACTCTAGAACGACCATGGAGTGTGATACGAAATTTGGAAGGACCAGCAAAAGAAAAGGGGATGTGCATGTCCATAAGACATTTCCGTAGATTAAGAAACCCCTTTCTGCGAATGACAGTGTCTCTGGCAAACTCTTGTGAGATAGAAATTCGATGACCCTCCCAAGTCACAAACTTGACCTTCCTCATGTGGGCCAAAATCTGCTCGGAATGCTGATGACGCAGTGGTTTGAAGATGACAGCCCTAGGAGTTGTCGAGGACTTAGATCTGAACGAAGGAGCACGGTGAGCTCTCTCAATCTCAAAGTCTCTCAAAAATGAAATTTGTAGAGTCGAAGGAAGCCATTGGGATAGAAAGTCAATCATGGATGAGGCAGACTTCTCTGTCTCCTCAGGCAAACCAAAAATTTGTAAGTTGCTTCTTCGATTACGATCCTCCTGCTCCGTGAGATCTCTCCTCAAAGCCGCCATTGAGCGTTCCAGTTGTTGAAGATTCCTTGAATGTTGATGCGTAGAATCTTCCACACCACTAATGTGGGACTCTGTGGCATCAACCCTGACAGATAACGCTTTAAAATCATTTCTGATAGCTGCTACCTCAACTTGCAATAAATCAGTATTAGTCTTTCTAGATTGCGCGAGATCATGTACTGCATTTAGACGCAATAAGATAGTATCCAAAGTGGCACTGGAGTCTTTCTGAGAAGATTCTGGAGTGGGAGAAGTTTGCTTAGATCTTTTTAGAGCTCCCTTCGAATCTTTGGTGGTGGAAGGGGGACCCATATTGTCGGCCATGAGACCAGCCCGCAATAAAAGACCAAAAAGTGGCAAACTTCCCAAGGCTCACTGACAGGAGAAAGCGTGAGGAGAACAAGCAGATAATATAACCACAGAATCACCGCAGTAAATGGCGAACAGAAGGAACTGAAAAGAGAAATGTCATAACGGTCTCCACCACAGGGTAAAATATCAGAGCCTTCAAGCTGACCGGCAAACCTCTAAATCAGGTTGAGAAACACAGCATGTCAAGGTGGTCAGAAAAGCGCAAAAAGGTTCAACTGAGGGGCAGAGAAGAAGAGAAAAAAAAACAAAAAAAACTCTGTTGTACATAGTAAATCATGTAAATGGCTGCAAGCAAATTAATACAACCGTGGGAGCACCATGGGCTAAATGGAAATAAAATGTCACCTCATTTCGGCAGTTGAAATGTCCACAAGCCGCCACAGCACTTGAGGGAAAAAGATACGACCGACGCCAGCACGGAAACAAAATGACGGCCGCTCGCAAAATCAGAGCGACGGAGCTTCACACTGAAAAATAGCAAGGTATTGCCCACTTCAGTAGAAGTAGCGCCCCTCAGCACAGTCACGGCATATTCCGAAGCAAGATGCCAGGAGCGGAGGATGCAGCTTCTTCAAAAGGGATCCTAAACTCGTCCCAACAGCGCTGACGTCCCGGAGCTCAAGCGCGATCCGCCATCTCAAAGCCGCGCGCAAGCCACGCCCCGTCATGCTGGAATTTTAACAGAGGTTTCTGTAATAGACAATTCTGACGCTATAAGCATGAGTGCGCGCAATGTGGGAGGAAACATCCACTCACCCAAAGTTTTTCAGGTCAGAGGTTTGGTGACCAAGGGAGAGGGCAGAGGGGAAGAGGGCAGGTATTTCAATTTGCAAGAAAGGGCCCATACACCAATTAAGCTGGAGGTGTTGTCAGGCTGGTTGATATGTTATCCAGACTCAGAGGCAGCATCCAAATTATTTTGGGGATTCAAAGATGGTTTTAAGATTGGTTATCAAGGACCTAGGCAGAAAAGGTGGCCAGATAATTTAAAATCTGCTAAGGAGTTTCTACATGTTACCCAGCAGAAGCTAAACTCAGAAATAGAGGCAGGCAGAGTAGCTTGTCCTTTCTGACACTGCCCCATGGATAATTTGATTGTTACTCCTCTGGGCATTGTACCCAACAAGACTGAAGGGGAATTTCATTTAATAAACCATTTATCGTGGCCAGAAGGTGTGTCAGTTAATGACTTTATATCACAAGCAGATTCTAGTGTATCCTATGCATCAGTGGATGATGCATAGAATTTGGTCAGATCAGCTGGGAGAGCGGCAGAATTGGCTAAGAGCAATATTCAGTCAGCTTTTTGTCTTTTGCCTATACATCCTTCGGATTTTGATCTTTTAGGCATGTTATTTCAATGGCGCATTCTTTGTAGATAAAGTGCTTCGTATGGGCTGTTCAATATCATGTGCTCTCTTTGAGACCTTCAGCACTTTTTTACAATGATGCTTTACACAGCTTAGTGGTCACAAAGTTGATAGTCATTCCTAGACAACTTTATATCATTGGTGTTAAGAACATGGATCAATGCAGAAAGGCTTTACAAAACTTTCGAGTTATGGCTCATGATCTTGGTGTACCTTTGGCACCAGAAAAAACTGAAGGTTCAAGCACAAAGTTGATTTTTTTGGGAATTGAAATAGACACTTTGGAAACGGTGGCGAGGCTCCATTAAAAGCATTAAAAGAAACTGGAGCTTAGAAAGGTGCCTCAATTTTGCATGTCAAGTGGTCAGGGCAGGCAGAACCTTTTGTAGGCTTTTGGGCATGTCCATTCCTGGTCTATCTCCCTCATCACATAGTGCGAATATCCATGGCTATCAGGTCTGACCTACACATCTGGCTGAAGTATTTTTCAGATTTTAACGGCGTCTTTGTTCTTTGTGGAGGAAGATATGATCTGGCAGATACAAATATTCTCTGACGCGTCTGGTGCTAAAGGCTTTGGAGTCTTTTTGGGAAGGTCGTTGGTGTGCTTAAAGTTGACCTGTTCAACGGTTGAATCAAGGTCACAGCATAGCATTGTTATAGTTGTACCCGCTACTAGTGGCATTGTTTGTTTGCGGCGAGGAATTAAAAAATAAATCAGTCCTTTTCAATGTAGACAATTTGGTTGTGGTTGAGTTAACAAGCAGAAGGCAAAGGATTTGAGAGTTTTGCGGCTTTTACGTGCCTTTATGCTGAAATGTTTGCAACTTAACATTTTTTTTTAATCAAGACACATTCCTGGAGTCAATAATAGCAGATGCTCTGTCCCATTTTCAATGGAAGAAACTTCTAAATCTGGTACCTGGGGCGGAACCCAACAAGACTCAGATCCCACAGTGCGTTTTGGTGGGGGGGGAGTGGGTGAGGATACTCAAAATTGTAGAAAAATCAGTAGCAGAATCCACAAGAAGTTATCAACAAGCTTGGAAAGAATTCATAAGTTATGGTAACAATGTTGCAAAGGCTGGGAATATGGTCAATGAAGAACAGTTTTTATTAGGTTTCGTGCTGTAGTTGATAAATCTCTCACACACTACTATTTCAGGAAAATTTGCAGGAATTTCTTTTTATGGGCAATTGTGGTGGAGTAGGGACCCGGTGGGCGGTTTGCTGGTGAAAAAAGTTCCAAAAGGCTTAAGTAGGAAGGAGAGCGGTAAAAAAAACTGTTGAGAGAGCCAGTGACCTTTGATCTGTTACAACAGATGCTGTTACAGTTGCCATTTTGCTATTATGACGAATTTGAATGTTTCAAATTTAGGTTATGCATTTTGTGGTTGTTTTTGGGGCATTTAGAGCTTCCGAGTTGTTGAGTTTAAGAAATCAGGTGGGCATACGTAACGATGAAGTATTTCTTGTGCACCAAACGTTAAGGATTTGGTTAAGATCATCTAAGACGGATCAAATAGGCATGGGTAAATGTGTGTCCTTGAACACAATCTGGGTGGAGGGATGTTGCCCTGTAGAGGAATGGATTAATTTTCAAACTTCAATGTTTTTCAAGCCAGGGGAATTTTTTTTTAAACGCTAACGGAAAAATGATTTCTATTGCTCAGCTACTAGCAGTAATGAGACAGGTCATCGTCAAGTTGGGTAAGGATTCCATGCTTTTCGGCACCACTCTTTTCGAATTGGGGCAACGACGAAAGCAGCAAGACTGGGTTGGTCATGGTCAGATATATATAGAATTGGGAGATGAAATCACAATACTGTGAGAAATATGTTAGAATAATTATTTGTATCGCTGTTCTTTTATTGTTGCAAATACTTGTTTATCTACCTAGGTTGTGTACAAGGGCTTTTATCAGGGAATAAGAAAACTTGGATAGTGGGACATTCCTTCATAAAATGGGCAGCTTTATAAGCTGAACAGCAGATTTATGTCAAATCTCTTAGACTTCCGAGTGTTAGTCACGAGGTGGTATGGAAAGGGAAAGACGGAATGCGGGGGGGGGAGGGGTCTGTTTCATACGCTGTCTGTAATGTGCTCCAGTGGGGGTTGCCCTGATGTGTTGATCATTCATTTAGGTGAAAAAGATTTGGTAAATGTATCAGGTCTGTCCTTAATAAAGCAAATGAATTTTGGATTTGGTTGTTATAAAAAATAACTAGGGTGGTACAACTGTAATTTGGACGGAGTTTATAACTCGTCAACATTGGAGAGGAGCACAAAGTCATGCAGCAATGGAAAAGCTTGGCGTGAGCCAGTCTTCCCCAGGTGCAATCAGGGAGCGCGGGCTTCTGAGTAAGGCTATACTTAACATATGATATGCACCCGTCTTAATAAAGTGGCCTTTTTTGCTAAATAAAGAAATTATGGGACATGATTTATTGTGAGATGGAAGGAACATCAGGGGCCATATTGTGGTAATTGCTCCTTTTCATTGTTTGCGCTGGGCGCACCTTTATAAAGGCGCGAACAGTTAAAGGTGCCCTATTACCGTGAATAGGCTACCAAGTGGGAAAAGGAGTGAAATAGCAAACTAATGATAATTATACAGCCCTAATATTTAAACTTTTAACATCAAGCGACCTTAAATGAATATTTCATGAGACATGATGATATATCAAAATCTTGAGACCATTTTATTTATAATTATTTCTCCTTCTGTATTTTTCTCTTTCGATTATTTTTTTTTGTACTGGACATATATTATTTACATAAATTACATTCAGTTATACACATTACATATATTCACATAACAACATAAAAAGGGAAAATTATTAAATATTAGGGCTGTATAATTATCATTAGTTTGCTATTTCACTCCTTTTCCCACTTGTTTATGTACTCCCTACGAATAGCAAACGGAACAGTATGTAGGGGTCCCCTTTTTCCCAAATACATGAATAGGCTAACCCCATGCTGCCCTGGGGGCAGCGCATTCCTGTGAAAAATGGAGCAGCTGCTTTACAGCCACTCCATGTTTTCACAGTGCAGGCGGCAACCCGCCAGCAATTTTGAGGGGGATTAGAGATTCCCTTGCATGTAGGTTTATTGAGTGACTGCACTTGCCTGCAAGGGAATGTCTGGGGGATCCATGGAACCTCCTTTCCCCCTTCCAGAGAGCTGCCAGGACAGGGCCCACTGACAGTGCACCATCTTTAGATGGCACAATCTCAGTGCGCCGCCTGACGACTTCTTTACCTCTACGCCCGCATCGGTAATACAAAGGCAAAGGGATTCCCTTATTTGCACGGCGCACGCCCCCATGCAAATGAGAGAACGCCCCCTTGATGATAGCGATATCGCTTTATGTTGCGCCAGCGCTATTGGTATTGCAGAAGGGGCCGCACAAGCATCTGTGGCCCCTTCAGTAATACCTAAGTGGCCCAAGGGCATGTAAAGCAGGTGCAAATGCTTGTTGCGCCCCTAGGGCACTTTACGAAATACAGCCCCTGGTCTACCAGCATTTTTGGTAGAATGATGGTAATGAAATTTAGAATGGGGTCAGTGGAAATATGGTTTTGAGTCTTATTTAGAGACGGGAGGGGATGTATATATGGACAAACCCAAATTTGGCATGCTAAAACATTGCTTTTGTCCAGAAGGGACAAGTGTTTTAATTCCTCTTCCTCCATTAAATTTCGATGATGAGAAACTTGATGTATATGAGATAGCCATAAGACAACTAAACTCACATTATTTTTAAAAAAAAGTTTAAAAAGTGGTTGCATGACACAAATTTGTAAGTAGGAGCCAATTACCCAATAAATCAACAGATGCTTTTGTGAATGATCTTAGAGTTTTATCTATCAAGTGCAATTATGGGGCGTGTCAAAATCAAATGATTCATGATCAAATGGTACGCAAAAAATCGGACCCAAAACTACAACAGAAGCTACTGTTAGTGGATGATCTAACTTTACAAAAAGCTATAGATATTACTCACCAATCGAAGAACTGAAAAACGGTATGAAACAATTGGCTCTTAAGACCATGGAGGCAATACATGTGGTAAAAAAGAAAGACTATGTAAAGAATAGAAGAGGTTCATCGTGGAATACATAAGTGCTTAATCGAAAAAGAATGGAAGTTGAGAAAAAAGAATGCATTTGTCTGAAATGTAGTTTAACAGGACATCTGGCAAACGATATAACGTGTTCCGCCATTGGTCAAATTTGCTGATTTTGTAGGGGTAAAAGGTATTATGCTAGAACGTGTAAAAGTAGAGATGCAAACAAAACCAGAATAATAGTGGGAGAGATCCAACAGAACATTTGTGGGAGAGAGCAACCAAATTGGGGTAGTCAAAAATGAATATGATAATGCTGAAGAATTCATTCTTGGCGTGTATAAAATTGGAGAAATTAAAAATGATGCTCCATTTTGTGAAGTACTGGTTGGGAACAAGAGTATAAAAGTCATGGCTAGTTCTTGGTGCAAGACACACATTGATTGGGGGATGACTTACTATTAAGGTTTCCAAACACAAAACTGTTGCCTCCAGACATAAAGTTAGTGGGCTACAGCAATAAACCTATTGAAGTGTTGGGCTATTTTGAATCAATACTAAGTTATAGAGGAAAATGCATGGACGCAAAAAATGTACATTGCTAAAGAAGGTTCTGGTCTACTATGATCACATCAAAGAGATTTGATAACTTTAGATCCCAATCATCCTACCAGGTTTTAGGTTATGATGACTTAGTATTACAGGTCAATGATCAAAAGGCAGGGCAATGGGCTAATTTATTTCCTAAAGTTTTGGGTCCGGCTTTGTGATTGTTAAAAAAAAGAAAAAAATCAACTAAATCATTATGAAAGAAAACGTTATCTCCAAAGTCCATAAGGTTCGGCATGTGCCTTTTTCGGAGTGTGCCACAATAAAAGAAGAATTAAATTGGCTTTGTGAACTGGATATAACTAAGGAAATAGAATCTTCTGATTAGTTATCCCTGGTTGTATTTGTGAATAAACCCAATGGGAAGATAAGACTTGGATTTAAAAGATTGTGCGCAGGTAGATTGTCACCCTCTACCTAATATAGAAGATATGTTTTCATTGGTTGATGGTGCCACTGTATTTTCTAGTTTCTACAAATGGGCAGTGAGGTCTCTGCTGCGCAAGTTCTGATGGGTTAAGTGTCTCTGGTTCTAATTCAAAAGGTTTGCAGCAAAGGAAATCTTAACAGCCACTACCCCGTGCTGTTAATTCGCAATTGCTAAAAATACAAATTTAGTTAAGATTCCCTGAGCAACGTATATGTCTCTGTTTTATACAATAAAGTTTCCAATCATGAATCCAAAGAAAGTTCAATAGCCTTCAATATGAGTCTGTGGTTATTATTTTCGTATTCCTGTAATTTTTCACGAAGACTTGTTATTCATATATTCTCCACTTCCGGATAATGCAATCAATACAGTCTGTATTGATCCACTTCCGGATAATGCAAACAATACAGTCTGTATTGATTGCATTATCCGGAAGTGGAGAATATATGCATAACAAGTCTTCGTGAGAAATTACAGGAATAAGAAAATAAAAACCACGGACTCATATTGAATGCTATGGAACTTTCTTTGGATTTTATATCATTATAAAAGAATGTCCTTTGGACTAATTTCGGCATCAGCAGTATTTCAATGGGTAATGGATAAATTATTTAGAGAGGAAAAGATTTACTGTACTTTCAAGTCGATATTCTTGCATTTGGTTAAACAAAAAAGCACACAAAACTTTTATACGAGATCCTATCAATTTTGGAAAAGAATGGTCTAATTTTAAGTATAGATAAATGCAACTTTGAAATGCTCTCAGAAGATTATTTAGGCCATATCAGTACACAAGGCATATCACCCAAGCAACGCCTAATTAAAGGACTTAGGGCCAGATGTAGGAAGGCAAATACCGGTCGGTAACGGCCGATTTCGGCCGTTACCGACCGGTATTTGAAGATGGAGATGTAGGGGCATGTTAAAATACAGATTCGGTAATTTTACCGAATCGGTAATTTTACCGATTCTGTAAGATACAGAATCGGTAAAATTACCGATTCTGTATTTTGACATGTAGGTAGCACTGCAATCAGTGCTACAGGGGTCTAAGAATTCGTTATTTGGTGGTAAATAATGGAAACCCTTTAAAAAGCATTTTTTTTGCTTTTTAAACAGTGCCATGTTGCAGACATACATGCCCTAAGGGCATGTATGTCTGCAACATGTGCACCCATGCACAATTGAGGGGTGCAACAGGGTGTCAAAGTGACACCCTGCCACCCTTCAATGTTTCCCCCAATTACCGAATCGGTAATTCCGGAATCATACCGATTCTGTAATGAAATCGGTAAAATTACCTAAATCCCGATTGCCAGTTCTTAAATACCGTATCGGTATGATTCGGTATTTAAGAATCGGTAATCTGGAATTACCTACATCTGGCCCTTAGAGAGTGACTAGCAACCCTGTGTCAAAGATCAACTAAAGTAATTTGTAGGCCTCGCCGAATACTATATAAAGTTAATTCCTTCATTATTAGACAGAACCAACAATATGAGGGAATTAATTAATAAAATCAAACATTTCTGTGGGACGAAAAATGGACATTAGAAATCAATGAACTCAAAATAGTCATTGCTAGACTCTCGCCATTAGTGGCATTTGACAAAAAATATATAATTCAGTAATTATGATGGATGCAAGCAATGTCGGCATTAGTGCGGTTCTGTTGCAAGATCACATGGGTAAATTGATATTTGCTTCGAGACCAATGAGGTGTACAAAATTAAAATACTCCCAAGTGTATGGAACAGGTTTCAGAGTAATGACAGACCACAGACCCTTGGTGGTTTCACTACTAGAGGCCGTAATATCAGCTCCAAGCATACCATTCCCATGTAGAAGCTGTGCCAGGAGCAGAAAATATATTAGATACTGCTTGTCCCATTTGCTTGTTGCTGGTTTGGATGAGCCCAAGGTTCAAGATTATGAGACGGAAAATATCACATCCATCTGCGAGGTGTCGAGTGGATGCATTATTGAGTCTCAGTGGAAAAATGCATGTTTGGAAGATGAGGATATTCAGGTGTTGCAGTATAAGACTAAACAGCCCACTAAGAAAGAATTGGAAGAGCATGTACCATCTTAGTTCCACATCGCTGAAGAACTGTCAGAAGTACAAGGACTGTTGTTTCGAAGAGAATAGATGGTTGTTCCCAAAACATTAAGAGAAATGGTTTTAATTACAGCTCATGGGGGACAACCAAGCAGGAGTAGTATGACGAGAGCGATTAGAAGTGATTTTTGGTGGCCTGGTGTGGACAGGTGTGTAGAAAGTAAAGTCGGATAAAGCATTGAATTTGCAAGGAGTCACAAGTCTCAAATAAAAATGGAGTACGCCTAGGATCCCATATCAAGACCTACTAGGGTTTGGAAGATGACTTCATTGGATATAGCAGGCCCAATAGGTCTATCAAAATGCCAAGTATACCGTTCAGTTTTAATTGCTCAATTATTGCAGTGGCCTACGGTTAAAGTGGTCAGACAGGTGACATCCAAATGTGTAACTGACTTTATGAAATACATTTTTGAAGAGAAGGGTTTGCCAAAACTTCAGTGATGGAAAATGACGTTCAGCTAACATCTAAAGAAATTACCTTATGTCTAGATGTGCTGTGGCAACCATTGATGGAGGGAATGCTGAATGAATCAAACATTCACCTCCATTCAAGAGATCGGAGTTAAATCCATCGTTCTTTTGCTCACTACACAACCCCAGTTTGGTCCCAGCCATTTGTCACTCCAACTGGGACGGGTGTGCCCATACGTGGTCCTGAGCTCTCCATGCCACTGGATTCAAGCTAGCCTGTCTGATGCTGGGTGATACACTCAAATTGGTCCCAGGGTGATTGCTTCCAGCCAAGGAAGGACCTTGCCTGGCAGTTCGGGCTGAGCTGTTCCCATGGGGAGCAAAATCAAGACTGAGTTGCATATGGCTGGGTTTAACCTGGAATGGCACAAGGAGCAAAAAAAAAACGATGGACTTAGTCCCCGATCTCTGTACTGGGGTGAATTTTCCTTTTGCATTTGTCACCCCAAGTGGAACGGTTATGCCAAGACGTGGGTCCTGTGCTCTCCGTGCCACTGGAGCACTACGTATTCCACTGCTAGGCCTACTCTTTCATGAGATTCCAGACGTGGTGTGGACGGAGTGCCGCCAGAGGAGCAGGTTCTTCACCAGGGTGAGTTGCGTTGCTGCTTTTTATTCCCTTTTTTTAGAACATATGTATTCTACATGCACACACCATAGGAGAGCACTCAAAGATTAATGAACATTCAGTAACACTTCAGAACTCCAAACTAGAAAAGCACTATTCCTGATTACAAAGTTTGTAGAAGTAAACAGTGATCTATTTGCACTTATGAAGTGCTTCGTATACTTGAGTAGAAGAAAAAGTGCATTAGCAGATGTGTAGCATGTTACACCAAAGGAATTCAGGGCTCGACAAATCCACTCGCCCGCTCGACCGGGGCCTAAACGGCGTCCTGCTCATGGCGGGCTTGGGGCTTAGCTTCCAAACCCTACCCCCAGGCCAGGGAGAGCCTCTGCAGGCCCCGATGGACCCCAGCGCCCGGCACCTCGGCTGGCTTGCAGGACGGGGGCTCCAGCACCCCGGGACCTGCCGGACAGAGTTAAAGCCCTAGGCCCGGTCCCATGTTCCGAACCCTAGCCAGGCCGGGGAATGCCTCCCCAGGCCCAGAGGGATCCTAGCGCCCAGACCCTCGACTGGCTTGTAGGACAGGGGGCTCCAGCACCCTCGGGGCCTGCCACATGGAGTTCAAGCCCCGGGCCAGGTCCCAGCTTCCAAACCCTAGCCAGGCTGGGGAGAGCCTCCCCGGGCCCCGGTGGAGCCTCGTCCCCAGGGCCCGGACCCTCTGGTGGCCTGCGGGACGGGGGGCTCGCGCACCCCGGGGCTGGCCGGCCGGAGCTCAAGCCCCGGGCCCGGTCCCACCTTCCGAACCCTAGCCAGGCTGGGGAGAGCCTCCC
>NC_136068.1:1015370432-1015380432 GCF_964261635.1 Lissotriton helveticus
AATGCGGTTGATTTCTCCAAAGGCCTTAAGATCCACAAAATGGATGCCTCTGCCACAGACAAATGTCTGGACCCCTGGAGCTGACCGAAACTCAGTCAAGGGGGTCCTGGACAAAGGGTTTCCTGTCACAGGAGGGTGTCACCGCCCTCCAGACAGGAGATAGTGTATTGTAGCAGGGAGGTTTGAAAGAAACCAGACACTGCCTGGGGCGCACAAGGCTGCCCCTTGCATAATCCGGCCAAACCGGTTCTGGGGCACTCCAGCCCTCGTGCCAGGGCGGCCTGGATCAAAGGAAGGGGGTGTATCCACCCACTTCCTGGGTCCCACCCATAGGAGGGGACCTAGCAGGTAATCACGCCCACCAGATTCGAATAAGAGTGGGAGCAGTGCCAATGCACATCAGATTTCCTGGAAGAAACATTTGAAACGATATTCTGGACCCTTCGCCCTCCATCTCAACGTGGAAGCCCGAAGAATCTCCCTTGTGGTCAAGGAGTGACCACCCTGCAGCAGCAGGCACCATCCAGCCCTCGACGTCTACTTAGTTGCAGTTCCCGCCGGAACTCGAGCGACTGAGATCGACGAGATCAAGCCTGCCCAGCTTCTAACAGCCCGATCCACAGTCCCTGCAAAGCTGAGACCCGTGGAGGCGACCGGAAGCGTGGGGCACGCCATCTTGAAGTGACCACGAGACGCTGACCGTGCAGCCCACGAGTGACCCTCGAAGCTGTACACCGGGGTTTGAGAAGCCCCCACCCTGAGCTACTCCTGAGCCGAAGTTCAGCCCTCCACACTCGACGAGTGCTGCGTGGGGCCCTTTGGCACGATTTGGCTCAACGCGTTGGCCCGGTCACTTGCCAGCTGGCTTGTGGTCCCTGTGCCGACGAACTACCTAAAAAGACTTGTGATTCTGGTTGCTCCAGATCCACACCAGCTCCCCTGAAAAGGAGCCCCGACTCTGACCTTCCTGGTCCGAGTGAGAAGCAATCTTCGGATCCTGCGTGGATTGCTCTTACCAAGGCTTGTTTGCTCCAAACTTGAAGCCGACTGCACCGACGGTGAGAGCCTGCGTGGGACAGATCGTGACCTGCTCCTGGACGTCGCAGATGCCCCAGAGCCCACGTGACAGCGGAGAGAAGCTCCTCGACGACCACCTGATTGCGCCCGACATTGCCTGGTTCCGTCCTGGTTCCACCCTGGTCACTGCTGAGTGACCCAGACTCTGTCCCCTCTGCTTTCAGGTACCCTACAACTTGAGTCCACCCTTGGACTCCACCGGACACTTCGTCTTCACCCTGCCTGCAGCCCTTTCAGCTTCAAGCACCAAGAGCCTGCGTGTCAAAACCCGACGCCACTTCGACCCTGTGCACCCACTTCCTGTGGGTGAGGTAACTTTGCTCCGCCGGTGTTCCCACACTGGTGCACACCTCTAGGGTCTGTGTGTTAAGTTTTGTTCCTCTAGGTTCAGCGGAAGTGTCCTTAAACTTTAACTCTTTGACTTTTACGCACCATTGGTTAACATTGGTGCATGTGTGCGCTTTCCGCACATCTCCCGAATCCCGAGGGCCATTCCCGACTTCAGCATTGCTTGTCCTGACTGCTCCCAGCGATTCCCTAGGCCCTAGGCCTAACCACTGCTCGAGTGGCCTTTCTTATACCACTTGTTTAGTATATGGTTTGAGTGGCCACCCGCCCTCATCCATAATTGTGCAACTTGTATGTTTAAACAGTGCTTTTTGATTTAACGCTTGTGCCCCTTTATTCATAAAGAATACTGGGGATTGTTTTTAGTAATAAACACATATATTTTTATAATATATACTTGTGTGGTGTCCTTTCATTTGGTATTACAGGATTGTATGTGGTAAAACAGCTCGCTTAACACGACCTCTTAAGTTAAGCCTTTAGGCTGCTTAGTCCATGCTACCCCTAGGATAGCTTGTCTAATAAGGTTGACTTACAACCAGACACCATAAGGGGATTGTTTGGTCAGGTAGTAGGTGGTTCCAGAATTGGAAACATCCCCTACCAGGCCAACTTCTCACATTGGTGGCAGCGGTGGGATTTGAGCTTGCTGTTGTTTTACCATTGCAATCTTTATATCAAATTGAAAGATCACATCAAGTACCTCTAGGTACATATAAAATCAAAAGCTTAGCATATTAAGTTCTACTGAACTTAGTAGTTGTAGGTTGAAGGGAGTAGCACACCCCTGACTACAACTCACTAGCAAGGTCCAGTAGGAAAACACTTAGTGTAGGTAAGTGCACCACTTACACCTCACTAGTAACCATGTCTGACACAGGAAAGGCCTCAGGGTCTAGTCCTGTGACAGTTGACCCTACCCAGGCAACTTTTGGATATGACAAACTAACCCGCAGAGACTTGATTGCCTTGTGCAAAGCAAGAGGGTTAAAAAGGGGCAGAAGCCCCACCTGCCTAATCCTGGTAGAAATCCTAGAACAGGATGACTTAGAGAAGGCAAAAGCAGCTTCCCTAGATACAGGAACTGGAGGGAACCCCCCTGCAGTTGATCCCCTTGAAGAGGAGGATGATGATGACTTGGATGAGGACTCAGATGTTGAGGACTTAGGAGTACAGGATCAGGGTAGCCAGGTTCCAGTTGGTAGGCTTAGCCAGGCCAACTTGGACCTACTGGGGAATGGAGAGGGCCAGCACCTCCCCAGAACCCAACATATGATTCCCCCAGGCAACAGAAGAGTGAGATCTCCCTCAGGGGACTCTCATCTTTCTAGTGCCTCCAGAGAATCACAGAGAGGCATGAATGCTTCTCAAAAGTTAGAGCATAGGGCCAGAATGAGGGCTGTCAAACTCCAGATAGAGAGGGAGGAGGTAGCCTTGGCTCAAGCTAGACTTGCCTTGGCAAGAGAGCAGAAATTAAGTGGCTTAGATGTCACTGGTGGCAGCAATTTTCCAAGAGAAAATGACAGGGCCTATGATAATAGAAACCTGACCAAAATTGTGCCCCCCTTTAAAGAAGGGGATGACATCCACAAATGGATGACTGCTCTTGAGAGAGCCTGCATGGTACAGCAGGTTCCTGAGAATCAGTGGGCTGCAATTTTGTGGTACTCCTTTTCTGAGAAAGGGAGGGACAGGCTCCTCACAGTTAGACCTGAGGATGCCAAAAACTACTCTGTTTTGAAGAGTGCTCTCATTGAAGGGTATGGCCTAACCACTGAGCAATACAGGTTGTTGTTCAGAGACACCCAGAAAGCACAGACTCAAGACTGGACTGATTTTGTGGAGTGTGCCACTAAGGCTTTGGAGGGTTGGTTGCAGGGAAGTAAAGTTTCAGACTATACAGGATTGTACAATCTTATGATGAGAGAACAGATCCTTAATAACTGTACAAACCAGCTGTTGCATCAATACCTTATTGACTCTGATCTGACCTCTCCCCAAGAATTGGGAAAGAAGGCAGACAAATGGGTCAGAACAAGGATTAAGCAGAAACCCCAGAACCAAGGTGGTGACCAGAAGAAAACAGACCAGAAGGGTGGTAATCAGAATCAGAAAGATAAAGAAAAAGACCAGAAGTCTTCAGGCCCCCAAACTAATAGTAAGGAGGGTGGTTCCCAAACCGGTAACAAGAAGAAGAAGAACAAAGGTCCAAAGACACCTTGGTGCAATACCTGCAAATCAGTTTCACACTGGGGCAGTGAGTGCACCAAGGCAAATCCAGTTCCCACCACTACAGCTCCTAAAGCAACTGCAACCCCAAGTACAGTAAGCAGTGGTAGAACACAGTCCAAGGGTGTAGCTGGGTTGACCCTGGGTATTGAAGTAGGATCTGGCCTAGTCAGAGTCCCTACACAGGCAGTTCTCCTGTATGATGTGGACATTGAGTTGCCCACTGCAGTAAGCCCCACTAACCTGGGCAAATACAGGCAGACTCCCTTAATAAATGAGAAACTGGCTCAAGCTTACAGGGACACATGTGCTAGTGTCACCATGGTGACCCCTGGCTTTGTGGACCCTGGGCAGATTGTACTAGGAGAGAGCTACCTAGTAACCAATGCAAGCAACTCCACTACCTCCCATAGTGTGGCAGTTGTGAACTTCTCCTGGGGAGGGGTTGATGGCCTAAAGAAAGTTGTGGTGAGTGCAGACCTACCAGTAGACTGTCTGTTAGGCAATGACCTTGAAAGCTCAGCATGGTCAGAAGTGGAGTACAGGACTCATGCAGAAATGCTAGGGATTTCAGAGCATGTCCTTGCCATGACAAGGGCTCAGGCTAAGAAGTGCCTTCCTGAACCAGTGGTGGATCTTGAGACAATAGACCAGCCACAACCCAAGAGAAGGAGCAAGAGAGGAAAGGCCTCGCCTTCCACCTTGCCCCAGGTTGAGGATCAGGTTTCAGAGGAAACTGATTCTGCAGTCCAAGAGGAGACTGTCTCTGAGGAGCTTGAACCTGACCAGGTTGAGTTTCTGGGGACAGGGGGACCCTCAAGGGCAGACCTGAGGCAGGCTCAATTAGATTGCCCTTCCCTTGAACCCCTCAGACAGCAGGCTGCTGCTGAGGCTGCTGGGGATGCCCAAGGTACCCATACTGTGTATTGGGATGAGGGACTCCTTTACTCAGAGGCTAGAGCCCCCAAGCCTGGCATGACCAGGAGGTTGGTGATACCTCTGCAGTTTAGGGGATTCCTCCTTACCTTGGCCCATGATATTCCCCTTGCAGGACACTTAGGCCAGAACAAGACGTGGGACAGGCTTGTTCCACACTTTCACTGGCCTCACATGTCAGAGGATGTCAAGGAGTTTTGTCGCTCCTGTGTCACTTGCCAAGCCAGTGGTAAGTCAGGTGGCACAACAAAGGCCCCCCTAATACCACTACCTGTGGTGGGGGTCCCCTTTGAGAGAGTTGGAATTGATATTGTGGGTCCAATGGACCCCCAAACAGCATCTGGGAACAGATTCATACTGGTGGTAGTGGATCATGCCACCAGGTACCCAGAGGCTATTCCCCTAAGGACCACCACAGCACCTGTGGTGGCAAAAGCCCTCATTGCAGTTTTCTCAAGAGTGGGCTTTCCTAAGGAGGTACTATCAGATAGAGGGACAAATTTTATGTCCAGCTATCTAAAAGCAATGTGGAAGGAATGTGGAGTAAACTATAAGTTTACCACCCCATATCATCCACAATGCAATGGGCTTGTGGAGAGATTTAACAAGACCCTTAAAGGCATGATAAAAGGATTACCAGAGAAGCTCAGGCGGAAATGGGACATTCTTTTACCCTGCCTGCTCTTTGCTTACAGAGAGGTCCCACAGAAGGGGGTTGGCTACAGCCCTTTTGAACTTTTGTTTGGCCACCCTGTGAGAGGTCCATTGTGTTTGGTGAAGGAAGGATGGGAGTTACCTCTCAAAAAGCCCAAACTAGACATAGTGGACTATGTACTTGGTCTCCGCTCCAGGATGGCTGAGTACATGGAAAGAGCATCCAAAAACCTGGAGGCCAGCCAAGAATTGCAGAAAGCTTGGCATGACCAAAAGGCTGTGCTGGTAGAGTTCCAACCAGGACAGAAGGTATGGGTACTGGAGCCAGTGGCTCCAGCAGCACTCCAAGACAAATGGAGTGGACCCTATCCTATTATTGAGAAGAAAGGGGAAGTCACCTACTTGGTAGACTTTGGAACACCCAGGAGCCCTCACAGGGTAATCCATGTGAATCGCTTGAAAGCATTTGTAGACAGGGAGGACATGAGCTTGCTCATGGCCACAGATGGGGAACAGGAGGAAGAGAGTGACCCTCTCCCAGACCTGCTTTCTCAGAACCCTGATGATGGTTCAGTTGATGGAGTAGCCTTGGCAGGCAGCCTCACTGACCAGCAACAGAGGGACTGCAGACAAGTTTTGCAGGCTCACAGGCAAATGTTTTCACTCACACCCAGCCAAACTGACTGGTGTACCCATGTTGTGGACACTGGTGACAGTCTGCCTGTCAAGAATAAGATCTACAGGCAACCTGATCATGTCAGGGATTGCATCAAGGCTGAGGTGCAAAAGATGTTGGAGCTTGGAGTGATTGAGCCATCAGAGAGCCCATGGGCCAGCCCAGTAGTCCTGGTGCCAAAACCTCATACCCAAGATGGTAAGAGAGAAATGAGGTTTTGCGTGGATTACAGGGGTCTCAATGCTGTCACTAGGACAGATGCTCACCCCATTCCAAGAGCAGATGAGCTCATTGACAGATTGGCTTCTGCCAAGTTTCTGAGCACATTTGATCTGACAGCTGGCTACTGGCAAATCAGACTAGCTGAGGAGTCAAAGGCCAAGACAGCATTCTCTACCCCTAGTGGGCATTATCAGTTTGTGGTAATGCCCTTTGGTTTGAAGAATGCACCTGCCACTTTCCAAAGGTTGGTGAACCAAGTCCTTACTGGGTTGGATGACTTTTGTGCAGCTTATCTGGATGATATTGCTGTCTTTAGCTCCACCTGGGAGGATCACCTGATCCACCTGAAGAAAGTTTTGGAGGCCCTGCAAAAGGCAGGCCTAACTATCAAGGCCACAAAGTGCCAGATAGGGCAGAGTAAGGTTGTATACCTGGGCCACCTAGTAGGTGGAGGCCAGGTTCAGCCACTGGAAAGCAAAATCCAGGCCATACAGGACTGGGCTCCTCCAGTTACCCAGACACAAGTCAGAGCCTTCTTGGGCCTGACTGGGTATTACAGAAAGTTTGTGAAAAACTATGGGTCTATAGTGACACCATTAAATGACTTGACATCCAAGAAGATGCCAAAAAAGGTTCAGTGGACAGTTAGCTGTCAGAAGGCATTTGAAGACCTGAAGAAGGCCATGTGCTCTGCACCTATCCTAAAGAGTCCTGACTACTCCAAACAGTTCATTGTTCAGACAGATGCTTCTGAGTTGGGGGTGGGAGCTGTACTCTCACAACTTAATCAAGATGGTCAAGACCAGCCAATTGCTTTCATTAGCAGGAGGCTAACCCCAAGAGAAAAACGTTGGTCAGCCATTGAGAGGGAGGCCTTTGCTGTGGTTTGGGCATTAAAGAAGTTGAGGTCCTACTTGTTTGGAACTCACTTCCTGGTGCAAACAGACCATAAGCCCCTCTTATGGCTTAATCAGATGAAGGGTGAAAATCCCAAACTGCTCAGGTGGTCCATTTCCCTACAGGGGATGGACTTTACAGTGGAGCACCGCCCAGGGACTGACCATGGTAATGCAGATGGTCTCTCCAGGTACTTCCACTTAGAACATGAAGACTTATCTGGTCAAGGTTAGTTTAATGTCCCTGCGTTTGGGGGGGGGGGTTGTGTAGGAGAGTAGGGTCTGCTATCCTATGGTCACCCCAAATTTTTGCTTTTTGCTTCACTGGTTTTCGACTACTGAGGCTGTGGGCCTGCTGATCAGACCCCCAGCCTGCTGTTCTCTCACTAAATTAATGACACATGTGCTATAGGCACATACCAATTGGAAATGGACTCCTTGTCAGCCCCTGTAGAATGCACTATAGGTGCACAGGGCACAGGAGCCACTAAGGCCTACCAGGGGCTGCAGCATATCTTTTGCCACCCCTGGCTGGTTCTTAAATTGACACAACTGGCTGATCACTCAGCTGGGGTAAGGTGGTGTACACACCCCTTGCTTAGATATAGTATACCTATGTCTAAACCTATATCTGGACACATGTAAACCTGTGAGCCACTCCTATAGACAGGCCTCACCAATCCTGGAGGCTGGGTGCATGGTTATTATGTGAGATGGAGCTCTAGCATGAGCTGAGCCTGTCTGCAGCCGTCGGGAACAAATCCCTAAGCTGTTTCAGGATAATGCCATACCATATACTATTAAGTGCCTTATAATCCTCGCGGTTATTTAGCAACTTTGGTTTGGCTTTATCAAAACATGTCGTGTAAGGTGTCATACGCTTTGGAATACCATCCCCTCGCCAGTTCTGGCGACGGGGATGGCATTCCACCCCTCTAGAGGGGTAAGACATGTTACTTCACTTTAATGCGGTTGATTTCTCCAAAGGCCTTAAGATCCACAAAATGGATGCCTCTGCCACAGACAAATGTCTGGACCCCTGGAGCTGACCGAAACTCAGTCAAGGGGGTCCTGGACAAAGGGTTTCCTGTCACAGGAGGGTGTCACCGCCCTCCAGACAGGAGATAGTGTATTGTAGCAGGGAGGTTTGAAAGAAACCAGACACTGCCTGGGGCGCACAAGGCTGCCCCTTGCATAATCCGGCCAAACCGGTTCTGGGGCACTCCAGCCCTCGTGCCAGGGCGGCCTGGATCAAAGGAAGGGGGTGTATCCACCCACTTCCTGGGTCCCACCCATAGGAGGGGACCTAGCAGGTAATCACGCCCACCAGATTCGAATAAGAGTGGGAGCAGTGCCAATGCACATCAGATTTCCTGGAAGAAACATTTGAAACGATATTCTGGACCCTTCGCCCTCCATCTCAACGTGGAAGCCCGAAGAATCTCCCTTGTGGTCAAGGAGTGACCACCCTGCAGCAGCAGGCACCATCCAGCCCTCGACGTCTACTTAGTTGCAGTTCCCGCCGGAACTCGAGCGACTGAGATCGACGAGATCAAGCCTGCCCAGCTTCTAACAGCCCGATCCACAGTCCCTGCAAAGCTGAGACCCGTGGAGGCGACCGGAAGCGTGGGGCACGCCATCTTGAAGTGACCACGAGACGCTGACCGTGCAGCCCACGAGTGACCCTCGAAGCTGTACACCGGGGTTTGAGAAGCCCCCACCCTGAGCTACTCCTGAGCCGAAGTTCAGCCCTCCACACTCGACGAGTGCTGCGTGGGGCCCTTTGGCACGATTTGGCTCAACGCGTTGGCCCGGTCACTTGCCAGCTGGCTTGTGGTCCCTGTGCCGACGAACTACCTAAAAAGACTTGTGATTCTGGTTGCTCCAGATCCACACCAGCTCCCCTGAAAAGGAGCCCCGACTCTGACCTTCCTGGTCCGAGTGAGAAGCAATCTTCCGATCCTGCGTGGATTGCTCTTACCAAGGCTTGTTTGCTCCAAACTTGAAGCCGACTGCACCGACGGTGAGAGCCTGCGTGGGACAGATCGTGACCTGCTCCTGGACGTCGCAGATGCCCCAGAGCCCACGTGACAGCGGAGAGAAGCTCCTCGACGACCACCTGATTGCGCCCGACATTGCCTGGTTCCGTCCTGGTTCCACCCTGGTCACTGCTGAGTGACCCAGACTCTGTCCCCTCTGCTTTCAGGTACCCTACAACTTGAGTCCACCCTTGGACTCCACCGGACACTTCGTCTTCACCCTGCCTGCAGCCCTTTCAGCTTCAAGCACCAAGAGCCTGCGTGTCAAAACCCGACGCCACTTCGACCCTGTGCACCCACTTCCTGTGGGTGAGGTAACTTTGCTCCGCCGGTGTTCCCACACTGGTGCACACCTCTAGGGTCTGTGTGTTAAGTTTTGTTCCTCTAGGTTCAGCGGAAGTGTCCTTAAACTTTAACTCTTTGACTTTTACGCACCATTGGTTAACATTGGTGCATGCGTGCGCTTTCCGCACATCTCCCGAATCCCGAGGGCCATTCCCGACTTCAGCATTGCTTGTCCTGACTGCTCCCAGCGATTCCCTAGGCCCTAGGCCTAACCACTGCTCGAGTGGCCTTTCTTATACCACTTGTTTAGTATATGGTTTGAGTGGCCACCCGCCCTCATCCATAATTGTGCAACTTGTATGTTTAAACAGTGCTTTTTGATTTAACGCTTGTGCCCCTTTATTCATAAAGAATACTGGGGATTGTTTTTAGTAATAAACACATATATTTTTATAATATATACTTGTGTGGTGTCCTTTCATTTGGTATTACAGGATTGTATGTGGTAAAACAGCTCGCTTAACACGACCTCTTAAGTTAAGCCTTTAGGCTGCTTAGTCCATGCTACCCCTAGGATAGCTTGTCTAATAAGGTTGACTTACAACCAGACACCATAAGGGGATTGTTTGGTCAGGTAG